>NW_027185799.1:28281105-28413453 GCF_028583685.1 Petaurus breviceps papuanus
TATTTGTGAGTTATGGTACTTTGAGCTTTCTTCCCCCCTTCTCTGTTCGTTTTCCTTTGAGAGTTGAAATTGAAGTCAAGTTCATAAAGAATGTATGAAGCTTTTCAACTTGAAACGTGTGTATATTTCCCTTACTTTGTGGTTTAGATCTAGAGACTTCTGTTCTTAACATTTTCTTTGTATTTACTTTTTTGTTTTCACCAGGCATCGAATTTGTTTAATACTCTTATCAGTTTAAAGGACCATTACTTCTGAAATACGTATATTTGTTTTTCCTGTGTAGATATAAGAGATTAGCTCTCAACCGACAGGGTTGATCTTTAGAGTTAACCCAGTTTTACGATGCAAACTCCTTAAATTTGTATGTTGTATAGTGTAACTTTTAATTAACTAATTAATACAAAAGTGGTATTAGTTTTGTTAATGTACATTTGTGGAAATAAGTGTAATTTCATATTTTAATTGCACATGTTTTGTTTTCCAGTTTGGTACTTGTTAAATCATGACTTGAATATGCCCTGGTTCCTTGTAACAACCTCAACAAAAAAAGACATTGATTTAACTTTAACTGATAGGACAGACTGAAGAATGTGACAGTATTGAGATTGTAAAATGTTAAGCAGGTTAAATAGTTGTAATGCTTAATTAAGTAGGACTAATCTTTTGCCAAAGAGTTGTGTTTCTCTTAAGTTTTTATACCTTAAGTTTTGTTTCCTGTGAATGTTTATATAAGCAAACATGATATTTTGGTCTGAGAGCATTCTTTCTCAAAGGATCCCAATACCTTTATGGTTTATCTTTCTGGATGTCAAATCTGTAACCCTACCTTGTATTCTTTCTTGCTCAGAGGAATGTCAAATGTCCCAGTGGTTTCTGATCCTCAGCTCCTGGGTCTCGTAAACTCTCACTAAAGTTAATAGGAGTTTTGCTTCCATTAGATACAGGTTCAGACTTAATGTCATTTGTATAATGGGGTTATCAGTAGAGTAGACTATGGTATAATATGCTTTAGTATTTTAATGTTCAGGATGCAAGAATTTGCATCGTTAAGGAACTTTTATAACTATTATACATGGATTTTGGGTTTAAAAAAATTAGTGGCATGTTGATGTGAGCCCAGAACTTTTATAGGTGTGGCAGCACTATTAGTTTAAAAAAGATTATTGGTAAAGTTACACTTACAGAAGATAATTCCCTCCTTAAAAGTGAGTCAACTTCATTTACATAGGCTTTTAAAATAAATACTGAGGACACTGGCAGATTCAATAACCTTAAAGATAATTACAGTTAATATAGTGAGTGATTTTACTTATCATTTTGATTATTGCTGTATTAATGTTCCTTGGAAGGGTTCTGTAAGTAGATAGTGTTCTTAAGTTTTAGACCTAGTAAGTGGTGATGATGCCTACCATTCTTTGAAAGTACAGTAATTTGGGGGGAAACCCAATAAAAATACTCAGTTATATATGTTTTATGTAGCTGAACATTTATGATTTAATTTGTGTTTTAATTCCCTAATACATGTAATACATATCTTGAGCTTTCTGCATTTTTTGCAGTATTTGCCCTGGTTTATTAGTTGAATTAAAAGAAAATAGATACTTTTTGAGTCATGTATTCATAATTATTAAACCAAAATCTATACATTACATAGTTCCTCTATCTTTTCATGAAATAGGAAAGTTAAGCCTACTTCATATAAAAAATACTATACCTTTTTTCTACCATTCAGATAGACTTGTGTTATAATCATAAGGCTTTTAAATGTTCGTGTCTTTCGGTCTGATGTACTTTATAACCCTATTACATTAATAACATGGCTTTTACAGCATTGAAATTTATTTTCCTTTTTTTTAAGGAGACAAACTAGAGATTCAAAATAAATGTAGTAGTCTATCAAAGATAAATTCATTGCTTTATTTGAATACTGGCAAATGTTGCTTATTGGTAACATTTTTTAAATCATTCTTTAAAATTTATACTGGAGTGTGCTTTCATCTGAACTTTCTAACAGAAAAAACTGTAGGCGGAATATAAAGACTTCACTTCTTTAGATTTTGAATGTGTGTTTTTCTTAGTTAAATTGTTGGCTAGCTCATCAGAAATGTAGGAAGAGTAAAAGCAAACTTAGAACAATACAACAGGAATGCTACTGTTGATAAAGTTATACAGAAAATAAGGACATTTGAAAAGTACTTAGATTATTGAAGTAATTAACTTAAAATTATGAATAGCCTCATGTAATCATTTTGTATACTAAGTATGGGGATAAAGAAAGTCACATCCTTGCTTTAAAAATGACTACTTAAAATTCCTCAAAACAGTTTTTTTTTTTTGCTTACTAGTATTATTTGTACATCATTAGAATGGTCACCACAAAATACATTTTGAGTTCTCTGCTCACAGGTGCATAGTGCTCCCATATTTGGGAAATCCAAGATTAAGTGGATTTGACTAAATCTAGCTTGTTAGGGACAGATGGCTTCTTTAAACAGGTGTCACTTTCATTTCTAGTGCATTGTGTTGGGACTTCCAGTGGCTCACAAAAGGGCTGTCTAAAGCAGGTGGCATCCTTTGCTTTTGTCATTAGTAAAATCTACTTTCAGAGCTAATTATTTTCCCAGGAAGAGGTACTTTTTAATAAGTGGGTTTTTTTTTCCAATAGTTTAAAACTCTTGTAATTAGTAACTCAACATTTCATTTTTTTTAAGTATCTTTCTTTGTAAGTAGCATAACATGAACCATTTTGTAAATCATTTAATTTTTTATAATATTGCTTAACTCTTTTTGAATACACAAAGCAAATACAAAAGTTATTTGGCAATTCAAATAATGAGGTAATTTTGCAGGGCAAGAAGCCATAGTAGTTGAAAATGAAATACAATTTGGTTACCATGACAAGTGAGCTCTACCTTTCACATATGATGTCATATTTTTTTAATGTAGTTTATTATAATGTGAACATTTTGTATCTAAAACAGGTGAGATTTTAATAGTTTTATTATACCATCTTTTTAAACTAATTTATGGATGAAAATATTTTAAATCTTCTTAACAGATAGATATTAAAGTTTTCAGGAGTATTTTTAAAAAGAAGTATTTTAGGACAAGTTTCAAAAATGAAATTCTGTATTCAACTACTAAATGAAGCAACATCACCCGTTAGTCTTTAAGATCCCTTTCAGTGCTATCCTTATTGTGGGAATTTTATATTTCCTATAGCAAATGCACCAGAGGGTGCTATGCTATTTGGATTCCCGTCACCAAGCAACATGAACTTATTTGGACTTTTAGTTTATGGAAAAAAGACATCTTTTAAAAATTATGGGCATCTTTAAGCTTGTATTGACCCGAGATTGTAAGAAAATAGAGCATAATTTAGTTTTTAGAAGTTTTGTATAAAATATATCATTTCATTATTGATAATATGAGTCAGTACAACATATGCCAATTTTAAGACTTAATCCTTATTATAATTTTATTCAAAATGAAAATCTGAAAATGTTAACCTGTTTGTGTGGTAGAGTACACACTGATATTTAGTATGTTAATCTTTTGTCTCCATTAGTTTACCTAACTTGAAATTGTCATTTTTGTAGTATCAGTTCACAATGTATTGCCCTCTAAATTTGTTAATATGCATCAATATTGTTCGTGTTCATTTAAAACATATCAGAAAATCAAATTTTGATAGAAATTGTGCTTTTATTTTTTATTGAATGAGTTAAGACTATCATTAGGCTGTACCAAAGAAGTGAAAATTTAATTATTTCAGTTTAATTAAATTAATGTAAATGAACTGGAGAATTTATTTCCTCCAAATTCACTCTGGTTCTGACTAATCTGGTTTGGGTAAATGGGGTTAATGTACCTATTCTACCTACTTCTGAGGATTGTTATAAGGAAAGCTCTTGGTAAACGTTAAAGCTATTATCATGAATTATTATCAATAGCTATCTAGAAAATTGTCACCTCTGTTTTGCTTTGTATTGTATTGATTTGAAAGAGTGGTTCTGGATTTTGCATTGCCTTCTGAGTATGATTTTATAGTCAAGGGAAGTTTTATGGGAGGACCAAAGAATCAAAGTCACGTACTGTTAAGTTAAATATCAGTGTGGGTTGAAAGATCCTGGTACTGATAATAATAGCTAACATATACATAGAACTTTACAAATATTGCCTTATTTTACCCTGGGAGTTAAGTGCTATTATCTCCACTTTACAGACAAGGAAACTGAAGCAGATAGATATTAAGTGACTTACCCAGGGTCATACAGCTACAGACTATCTGAGACTTAATTTGAATTTGGATCTGGTTTTGAACCTAACTGCCTCTTAAATAAATACAAGTAGTTGTGGTACAATGAAAGGGACACTGGCATTGGAATGAGAAGACAGCCTTATCCCTCACCAAAACTCTTTAACTAGTTTAGTTGACTGTGACCTTGGGAAATCACACCTTTGAACCTCAGTTTCTTTATCAGTAAGATGATGATAATAAGGCTAGCATTACTCAGCATGTAGGTGAGTTGTCATAAGGAAAGTGCTTTGTAAATCTCAAAATACTATATAAATATGAACTATTATTATTAGTCAGTGTTTTTTTTCTTACTCAGAATACTATGTTATGTATGCAGCTCTTAGCTGTAATTATTCCTAAAAGTGACTTCATATTAAATCATAGAGCTACATATGTCATAACAGGGAATAATGTATAGATATCAAAGTCACCAATTATAGTAATGCATTTATATAGCACTTCAGTTCAGCAAACATTAAGTGTCTGCTAAAGGGTTAGACACAGTAGATGATGGAATACAAATACAAAACTGAAAATAGCTCAGTCTTCAGGGAGTTTATATCCTCTAAGGGGTTTAAGATTTGCCAAGTACTTTCTTCACAACAACCCTGTGAGATAGACAGTACAAGTGTTATCCCTATTTTTTTGTATACTAAGGCTCTGAGAGGCTGACGGATTTGTTCATGGTCACACAGCTAGTGGAACTCAGGTCTGTCAGTTACCTAATTTCAAGTCCAGCACTCTCCACTAGGGCATGCTGCACTCATATAAAATCCATGGTTTGGATCTGGAAGGAAACTTCAGGGTCTTAACTCAGTTTTCTAATTTTACAAATGAGGAAAATGAGGCTCAGAGAAGAAGTAACAACCAAGATTATAGAAGGAGCGAGTGGCAAAGTTAATATTGGAACCCCAAATCAAGGCTTACTTCTAGATTTTATGTTCCTCATGTTAATAAAATAGATGAATCAGGTTTGCTTAAGAGTTTTTTGTTTTCTTCTCCCCAAAAGAATTAGAACTTAATAATTGTACATTCTCTCTGTCACTGTGTCTGTCTCTATCTGTCTCTCTCTTTCTCTCTCTCTCTGTCCTTTTCTCCTCTCCCTTCTCCTCTTTCACCTCTTCCCCTCCCTCTTTTTTTCTTCCCTTGTCCTTTCTCATACTAGCTGTGACCAGTAGCGACAGTTCTGTGCCTGGAGTTAGCAAGACCTGAGTTCAAATCCCACCTTAGACTCTCTCAGGATGACCTGAGTTCAGATAGCACCACAGATACAAGGTTATTTGTGTGACCTTGGGCAAGACACCACCTCTGTTTGTCTCCGCATCCTCAACTGTTAAATTATAACTGTAAAACTGTAATTATGACATCTACTTCCATGATTGTTATGAGGACCAAGTTAAATAATATTTGTAAAGCATTTAGTGCCTGCCAAATAGTATGTGCTATGTAAATGCTATGTAGCTATATATTACTATTAAATCATTTAACTTCTCAACTTCCCAGGTAACTCTATAGTATATAAATTACAGTCCAATTGCTTATTTGCATCAGTGGAATGAATTTCCATGTTGGAAGTTCCCTGTACCAGAGAAATCATTGGTCAGTCCCTTTATCCTACTCCAAAACATCTGTATATCCACTCTCCTGTTCATCAAATTTCCTCCCAAAATTTCCTATCACAGTAAACATGACAGGCCAGAATGTTTTGTTTGAAAGACTTTACTAACCTCTGAAATTTTGTTATACTCAAAAGAGTAAGATATAATTAATGCATATTTAATTTAACTACCCTAAATCAAACCATATGTCTGTATTCCTCAGAATCAAGTTAAAATGTAATTGGGATATATATAACAATAAGTAAACATATAATAAAACATAGATATTAATATGTGGGTTTCTAAGTCAATATGTGACCTACAGAAATTCTTATGCACAGTTTACTACTTCCCATTTCCATTTGGGTTTGTATCTTCTTATATACACACACATGATACTTCTTCTGGATGAGTTACTTTAATGATTTGGGCATTCCATACTACCTTATGAGATTTTTGTTCAAGTTTTTCAGTAGAGGATCTACCCATTACACTAAAGGGTCTTCCTTTGCTTCTTTTAATATTTTATTCATGGTATCTGCCTGTTATTCCTCACTCTCACTACTAGTTACCCTCCTTGGAAAGGCAGAATGGTTCAGTGGAAAGAACACTGACTTTGGAGTCAGATAACCTGGATTCAGAACCTTCCTCTGTCACTTAACATCCATGTGACCTTGAGTAATTACTTCCATGAGCCTCAGTTTCTTCATCTTTAAAGTGACAGAGTTGTTATTAGTTGGCCTGTTAGATTCCGTCTAGTTCCAAATCTATGATCCTATGATCTTCCTTGATGAGATCTTTTACTTTACTTGTCATGTACAAGTCATATTTGGTAATATGCCATGCCTATTTATACCTACCATTGAGTTTTCTTTTTTAAATCTACAGCTTGCCTTTTTTTTTCAGCATATATCTAACACATAACTTTCAAAACTTTCCTGCTTGTCTGTGATTCCTTCTAAAAACATTATTTTGTTGGTGGGAGAGGAGTCCTATCCCCAGCATTCTTCAATCAGCCGCAATTTTGATTCTGCAAAGGTCATGAGGGTCTGTGATCCCTAGTCATATAATGGCATCAGGAGAATATTGTTGTTAAAACGATTGGCTGTTAGGCAATAAGCAGCTTGGGACTACTGACAGCACTGTACAATTTCTCAGATGCAATCTAGCTTGTTTTCTTCCTTCTATTTAATTCTAGGTCTAGCTTATTGTCATTAGTAGTGCCTGTTCAGGATATAAACAAATAGACTAATCCAGTGGACTGTCATTCATTTGCATGTAACATTGTGGATACACTTTAGGTTTTCTTTTTTCCTTTAGTGATCATGGATCTCAATGATGAGGCTCAGTAAGGTCCCAGTTCTCTTTTCAATTGGTGCAATGCCATCCACAAACAGAACTTTTGAGGAATTTCACATTTCTAAGGGATCTCTTTTCTGTTTGGTAGATATAACTATAATCACATAAATTAGGCAGAATCTTAGCTCTAATACCTCTCCACCCACCCCCTTTTCTTTTTGAAAATAGATTTTGCATGTATTCTTTATTGATGTAGAAAATAGCCAAGAAATATTACTTAGATATGATTTATAACTTTTATCTGGGTTTTTCTGGGTAGCCATCCCTCTTACTATTGTCATCCCCCTGACTACCTGATGGGCCATCTTTCTTTTGGTTCACATCCATAAAATATTCATTCACCATGTTAACATATTTGGTTGACTCTTTGGTCTGTAAGCCATTAACTTGGCATTATACTACTGTACTTGGAGTTCTACAACAGGCTGTTTTAAATACAAGAAATACTCTCCAACAGTGTGGTTTACTATCAAGGAACAATAGATTGGAAATGCCAGAAGACTAGCTCTATTTGCAACTTTTTTTTTTTTTTTTTTTTGGCAAGAGGCAAGGCAGGGCAATTGGGATTAAGTGATTTGCCCAAAGTCACACAGCTAGTAAGTGTTAAGTGTTTGCGGCCAAATTTGAACTCAGGTTCTCCTGACTCCAGGGCCAGTGCTCTATTCACTGCTCCACCTAGCCACCCCTATTTACAGCTTCTTTACTATCTGAAGTCTCTGGGTTCTAACATCTTATGATTTTATGGATTTTGATGTTTGGAATACTGGAACAGACACTTTTTCCCACCTCCCTGAGCCTCATCCAGACCAATAATTCTTTAATTTATCTTATTACCTACATGAGAAGCAGCATTACACAGCCAGTACTACTAACCATTGGAACCACAAGTCAATCCTCAGAGTAGTCTAGTTTAGCCCTTTCTCCCCATTTTTCTGACACATACTCAAGGAAGGATGGGCAACAAGTAAACAGGACACACCTGGGGAACATAGGGTGAACAAGGCAGCTGTCCTGATATGGGCTTAACTTCATGAGTGGTAGAGATAAAAAGTTTGAGTGAAGGATGAAAAGTCAGCAGGAGAGCAGAGGAAAATGGACAAAAAAAATTAATGAAGACAAATGGTGACAGGACAAAATAATAGATTGTGGGTTGGGAAAACTCAGTTTTTGATTCATTTCTGCCACTAACTAGTTGGGGAACCTTAGGTAAATAATTTAATATCCCCATTAGGTTTCAGTTTCGTCATCTGTGAAACAAATGGGTTGGACCAATTGATTTCTAAGGTCCCTCCCTTCCAGACCCATCATTGTGTGCTGCTTTAATTCTGTTACATTGGTAGCTAGGTAGTAGTCAAGGGCAAACCTGCCCTAGGTTAAGGGAATAGACCACAGCAGTAGCATCCTCCTAGAATCCATCCACCAGGTCAGGGCCTCTAGAGTGAGTTGTGGGCAGGGACACTGACCTCAGCCCACAATTCAAGAAGTCACTCAGTCCTAGAGATGAATTTTCAGCCTGAGCAATATTATGAGATGTAGTTGAGGCCCTTGGTTTACCCGTAAGGAGCTCAAGTCCAGAATACCATTTCCCAAAAATGTGGATGTGAAGTATCCCGAGAGAGAAGTCTCATTACTGGCAACTATAAAATTAACCTCTTTGAATACCAATGGTCTCATTTCCTAAGTTTTCCTTTAATTTTCTTCTCATGTCTCCCTTTTTGGGGGGGGGGGGCGATTAGGATAAAACTTATCAAAGAATATAAAAATGTTGTGGTAGCTTCTCCATGGGGCCCAGAGGTGTTCCTGAGATTCTGGGGCCCTGCTCCAGGAAAAATTACTTTAGCACATGCCGTATATCACAAGGGTATATAAATTCATTGTTTTTCTATGATAATTTTATCTCAGAGGTTTTTTTTTTATTTTTTTTTAAGTAATCGGGGTTAAGTAACTTGCTCAAGGTTACACGGCCAGGTGTTTCTGGGTGGGTGCTAAGTGTCTGAGCCCGGGATTCGATCTTCAAGTCTTCTCAACACTGGAGCCAGTGCTCTTACTTGCTGTGCTACCTGGCCGCCCCAGAGGTTTTTCTTTATTTGAGATAATTTGTGTGTGGGGGGGGGGGTGCTTTTAACAAGCACATCAATGCTTTTATTAAAATACAGGATCTAAAGATTGAAAGTAAGCCAAGTGACTTTATCTTAAGTTTACTAATGTGTTAAAGAGGCATTCCCTACCCCTCACCCCAATCCCCAAAAGCATAGCAGGATACAGTGAAGTAGAATTTTCGTTTTATATCAGGAAAAGATATATTAATCCTTAAAAAAAGAGTAGATTTCAGAGGGGGACAATGTTAGTACCACCAAGTTAAATTTAATGTATATTGAAAAGAATAAGCCATATAATGAATGGATTGGTGGTTTCATATACAAGTCCCATTTCCTGGCCTTCTTTGTATATGAAACCAATCATGTTTAGTGATTTTCTATTTAATATTAAAAAAAAAAAAAGAATAGATGTATTCTCTACTACATCTCACAATTGCAGAAATCTAACAGGAATTTTTATTTTATTTTTTTGCCTCTTGGAGGGCAATTGGGATTAAGTAACTTGCCCAAGGTTACAGAGCTAGTTTTTTGTGTGTGGGTGTTAAGTGTCTGAGGCTGAAACTAAACTCGGGTCTTCCTGATTCCAGGGCCAGTGTTTTACTCACTGTGCCACCTAGCTGCCCCCAACAGGACTTTTTAAAAATATATATGGTATATCTTTACCAATGAAAGTTCTCATTACTTTTTTCTAATTTTTCTTGAATCTTCTATTTATTGAGTAATATAACCAAATTTTCAAAATGTTTATTGCATTTCATCTCTGAATTCATTTCCTCCCATAAAATAAGCATGAATTATATCTGTTTTTACTTAGCTGAAGAAGTGGTGGAAGTGGGCCTTAAACTTCTGACTATGCCACATCTGCCAGTTAGGCATCTGTTCTAGAGGAGGGAACACTGGATGTAGAGTTGGAAGACACGAGTTCAGATACCAGTTGTGATACCTACTTGGTGTGTAACCTTCAGCAAGTCACTTAAACTCCCTGTGTCTGAGTGTCCTCTTCTGCAAGATGGAGATAATACTATGTTTACTACCTTTTTCACGGGGTTATTGAGAGGGAAACTCTTGGTAAATCTTATAAGCATCAATAATTAATCGTATAAGCAGCATCAAATTAATTTATAAGATAATACAACTATCATAACACAGCCTTTTCTTGAAAGTACTGAGAGTGAAT
This sequence comes from Petaurus breviceps papuanus, assembly GCF_028583685.1. Taxonomy (NCBI): domain Eukaryota; kingdom Metazoa; phylum Chordata; class Mammalia; order Diprotodontia; family Petauridae; genus Petaurus; species Petaurus breviceps. Next base: position 28,291,639 of record NW_027185799.1, read on the forward strand.
ATACCTCCATTTCATTCTTTGGGGCCACAAATAGGGAGAAGAGAAAGAAAGAAACAGAAGTGTTGCCAATAGATCCTGGTATCATCTAATATTTCCTCCTTGCTGCTTTCTAGCTACTCTCAGTTTTTGCATAAAGAATGGAAAGACTTTTTATTGAAACATCTAGTTTCCAGCTATTATTTTGATATTTTAAAAAGCCCTGATTTTCCTTGGTATGAGTATTTCCTCTTCCCTTGCCCCAATTCTGATCACAGCTCCTTTACAATTCATGAATTGTTGCCACCCACCCACCCCCCAAAAAAACATCATTACCTGAAAGCCAATCTTCTGGTGATAAGCCTTACCCCTACTTAGCTTGTCTGACTGACAGACAGTTCACATTGCTGGCTTATGTTCAGTGTCCAGCTTGGTGTAGGACTTTCCAGACCTTATTCTTCACTACCATAGAGTTGGACTTTAGTGAAGGACAGATTGTAACTTTTTTGTGAACTTAATGGACACAAATATTTTTAGCTCCCAATATGTTTGATAATGAATAGAGGCATCAATTTGTAGAGCTTATATTCTAAATTAAACATGCACATCCATAGAAAGGAGGAAGGAGAAAATCCTGCTTATGTGCCAGAAAATAAAAATGATGGATTAACTCAGTTCCCTGTCTTCTGCTCTGTGTGGGAAATTCTGAGTTGTCTTTGTGGATGTGTTTGGTGATTGGACCAGGTTTTCTTTCCTGCTTGTGTTCTGAACTGTCATTGTTTGGAACAAAAGAGTGTAGCCTGTCTCATCCTTAATAATGCTTTGTCTGACTGACAGCCAATTATACCTAATGACACTATTAGACAATAGTTTTCAGAAAGTCTTAGTTAAGAAGACCCCCCCACCCCTTTAAAAATTACATGATATGACATTATTAAATGATTTGAAAATAAATTTACCACTTCAAAATGTGTAGTTAATGCACAGAAATTTCTGGCTTTTTAAAGTAGTAGTCAGGGATGTCTTAATGAAAAACCAATATGTAAAAATTTGGCTACAAAATAGATAAATTTGGGGTTACTTTATTTGCATTACAAATAGAAACTTCATTTTGGAATAAGCTTTGGTGTATACCCCACTTCTGCTGTATTTTAAAATGTAAGTGAGTTGTAGAAAATCAATTTCTACATTTTTCAGGAATGTTTATATGAATGAAGATTTCAGGAAAAATAAGAAGTTATGTGTACTCTATTAAATATATCTGGTTTTTGCATACTATGCTTCATTCTTTGAATTAATACTTGGGAGATAAATAGCTTCTAGCATGGGTTTTCATTTCTGTTAATAGGGTAAAATTAAGACACATGAGCAATTTTTGTTCTCAAAGTCACATATGTGAATTAGAGAAGTTATTATCAGCTCAAACTCATCCCACTATGCTGCTTTTTAGAGGACACTTGTAGCAAATAATTCCATAAGCTTTTGGACTGAAATTATTGGTTTGTTACTGTACATGAAAATATTGGACCACTGGGTTATAACCATAGTTTTAAAGTAGAAAACTATCTTACTTTTTTTTTTGGATGGACATAGTACTGGAATAGAAGTGAACTTGTATTTCAGGATTCACTTAAAATTTTAGATCTTGAAAACAAGTTGAGATTGCTTTGCACAGGGAATGGATGTTAATTTTAATTGTATTGAACTAGGATAACATTTACTGTGGTGGAGAGCTTAGAGTCCAAAACACTGTGATTAGGAAGGAGAAGAATTTACCTAAACAGGGAATTGTGGTGATTCTACCTGTTTCCTCCTTTTTTTCAACAGCTGTTGCTGTTTTAAGTTTATGAAGATGGGAACTTAGAGGCAGCTTGTCTTTGATGCTTTAGCCCCTATATTGAGTTGTGCTTGTATTAATTTGCATTAAATTCTGGAATCTTCAAATCCTACAGTAGTCTTCTATGATTCGTGGCACTTTGAGCTTTAGAATGCACCAAATTGCCTTTTGCTTTGTAAGCCTTTAGTAATTCCAATAGATGGCACAGCATATCCAGAACAAATAGTATCTTAATCTGAAGGGATGGAGTAAGAATCAGAGGAAGAGAATAAGAAATTAGTGAAATATGCTTATAGGGCCAAAGTGATGGGGCAGATAAGCAATAAGACATAATGCAGAAGGCAAAGAAGGATAACTAAAAAAAGTCTGAGGAGGTAAGTAATGACAGATATGCAATATTATTTTGACTATAGTTATTTGAACTGATTGCAGCAGAAGCTGATGATGATTATAATAGTATTTTATGGACACTATGTGAAGATATTTATACATTTTATAGACCTTTAGTAGTTGTACTTGGGGGGGAAATATGAATGTTCTACACAGGGAAATATTTAATGGAGATGTATTTCATTGTAAATTAATATTGGCATAGTTTAGTAAATTTAGAATATTCTTAGTCATCTGGGATATCTGGTTATTCTAGAAATATCTTCATTTTATCTCAAGCTTAGTTATCACTCAAAAACTTAGTCATATATTTTGAAAGTACTTTGCCTATTAAAATAAAAAGGAATCTTTTTTAACTTTTACATTCAGATAAATGTTATCAAATAGAACCTAATTTGTACCAAAAACATTACTTAGCATTATGTTTGAGGTCCATTTTTTTTTTACTTGTGTCATGATGTACAGTTAAATATTGTAAGTGTGTGATTTTCTTCTTGGCAGCATAATATTTCTTAAAAAGGAAGCTTATTCTTAGTTGTTGGTCAAGTCATCTGTTTAATAATTCCAGATTCCAGTATTTGAAACCTGACCTATTACTGAAAAGTGAGCAAGCAAAAGGACAACAATCCATGTTAAAGTACACAAGAAAAAAATTGTTTTGAGATATTACAAAGGTAACATTGGTACATAGAAGATTCATGATACCTGTAAAAAAGACTGCATAGAAATGCTTCTTTCCTTTGTATTCTGTAATAATTTTATTAGCTTTCAGAAAGCATTTCTAAATGTTAAGATTTTGATCTGTGTATGTTTTATTTGAAAAGCATGTTGCCTCAAGTTAAGGGTATTTTCTGAGACCTTATTTTAGTAGGTTGCATAATGAAAGCAGAATTGATAATTTTTAAGAATTTAAATTTTAAAGTGAATAGAAATTCTTTTAAAATCTTGTAATAGAGGTCACAAATACTGAAACTGATTGCCATAGAAGTTTTTTATAGTATAAAATTATTTTCTTTGTTAAGACTTTAGAGTAGTCTCCTTTTTCTGTCTCACCAATTAAAGTTTTCCTTAGTTAACCACACTCAGTGCTTTAAAGTTTTGTGCATAATTCTTTTTATTTCTTGAAATGGGAACAGTGGTAAGTATTCAAAAGATTCCATTTTGAGAGGTGATAAGGAACAAGAAAGAGGTGTTAATGACAGAGTTGAAGAGGTATTTGTAAAATAAGACTTGATTCAAGGAGAAAAGAGAAAGACTAATTGGGAAAAGGCAAAAATATGTAAATTATAAGGAAAGGTATGTGTTTGATGACCTAATGTCATTCAAGATGGTTTAATAATTTCTGTTTCATTGCCTTTGGGGGAAAAGGAAAGGAGGTTCCTTTGGCCTCTTTCTTTGGTTGGGGTCAGATGGGTGTCAGGGAAGTTCATTTTCTGAAGCTTAAGACTATAACTGAAAAGGGATTGGGAAATAGATGAAGAACTTTCTTTACTCATGAACAGAACTGTTCTGTGAACAGACTAATTTTATATGTGTCTATGTATGTGTGTATACATATACACAGACTTATATTCTCATACATACATACACACATATATCTGTATGTATGTGTGTGTGTATATACATATCTCACAAACGCTGATAAATGGTATTTGAACAATTAGGATAATTAAGAAAGAATTTCTTTTTCCAAAGGAAATACTTCCTCATTTAAATATAATATCGTGTACAGATATATAGAAACTATACCTTTATGAAAAAAAATTGACTGCTGTGTATACTTCTGAGATCTAAAAAGTTGAGTAGAATGCATATGTTACTAATTAAAATGTTCTATATTGATTTTTTTTCATTATAATCTAATGTAAGAGAAAATTATGTAGAATAATTAGAATTATATACTAAGTGATTTTATGTTGTAAATTAAGTTCTGTAATTTTATATTTTGAAATTAAATAGTTTTGCTTATATGACCTTTTTATGCATTGTAAAATTTTTAAAACAAGTCAGAGTAAATGTAATATATATAAGAAAAATGTATATGGTGTATTCTGTCAAACAAAATATATGAAAAGGTAAATATAATAGAAACAAACAACTCTACTGTATTGCTAGGTTTTGTAATATTCAAAGCAATATTACATAGATATGTATACACATACATATATGTATATTTATATAATTTGCTGATTTAAAGTAACACTGAGTTAAAAGAATTGAAAATACTTTTCCCTTTCAGATACTATAGACCATTAAAATTAAGTAAATTTAATTGTCAATTTGGTGTTTTCTCATTTTTACATTCTTCATTATTTGGATACATGTCTGTTCCATTTTATTCCGGTATTGATTTTAGTTTATACCTTGCATTGTCCTCTGGATTTGTTATATGATGTTTGATTTTTAAAATATGCCACTTTTGTTGAAAAATAATGATATTATTAAGGTAGCATAATGGACTTTATTCTTTAGGAAAGTAAATCATTTGTCCTTATCATCAAGTCAATTTTTGGAGAATGAACTCTTTAACTGAGGTGTTAGGGAAGGTTTCCCTGGGTCATGAAATTAAAACTTTTTCTGTCGTGACCTTATACATTTGAATATAGATTTAATAGCTATTGTAAAATTAGTTTCCTTAGCCTACTTCATACAGTGAAGCTGTAAGAGACTGGAATAGACCAACTAGTTTAACCCCTATCTCAATAATAATCCCTATTAAGAAATAACCTAGATAGCCCTCCAGCCATTGTTTGAAGAGCCTCTAGTGAGGAAGAACTCACTAAGGCACCCTTATTCATTTTTTTGAAAGCTCTAATTTTTAGGATATTTTTTCCTTATGTCAAGCCTACATGTGCTTAAATCCCATCTTCTATAGGAAGTCTTTCCCAATTCCTCTTAATTAATTCTCATCCCTTCCCTTTCAGTTATTTCATATTTATCATGTATATTGTGCCTATGTACATACTTGTTTACTTGTTTTACCCCATTAGATTATTAGCTCTTTGAGGACAAAAGCTGTATTTCATCTCTCTCTCTCTTTTTTTTTTTTTGGTCCCCAATGCTCAGCACAGTGCCTGGCACTTACTACACACTTAATGTTTATTAACTGACTGCACCTTTGCAACTTCTACTCCTTGATCCTAGTGTTTCCCTTTATGGCCAGCTATAATAAACTTTGTCTCTTTTCTGACAGATACTACCAGCTACTTTACAGTTATCTCAGAGGACTTTTCCTCTCTTTTCAGATGAAATATTGCCAGTTCTTTCAACTGATCTGCTGCTTATGTCAAGATCTCATGGTCCTTCATTATCTTGACTGCTGCTCTCTGGCTGCTTCTAGTTTATTAATGCCCTTCTGATCTGACTAGTAGAATGCAGCAGGATTTTCTTTCCTGTTGGTTTTAATTCTTGCCAGTGGTTTTCCACATACCCTTCATATGTTTAGTTTGTTTCTTTGCTATGGACCTAACCCTTAAGGCCTGCCCACCCTATCCTCACATCTCTGGTCTACCACCATTAGCCTCTCAACAATAACCTATGGTTCCTGGGCTGGGCTAAGGAGAGAGAACAGTTGGAAAACTATGCAGCACCTGTATTTTTACATATGCATATGTGTGATAGAATATAGATATTTGCATTACATGTGTATAAAGAAGTGTATTATTATTTACTGTTGTGACATCTATGTTAAAAATGTTATTTTATACAATACTTTTCTGAAAAGGCATAACAAACCAGAGATATAGTGCCAATCTTATTATTTAGAAATATATATGCCACATATATAATTTTCTACAAAATTTATTATTTTGTTTATTCCAGAAAATAAATTTAAATGCCTTATGCTTTTAAAAAAGAAATCGATAAAAATTTCTTAATTCCCTGCATTTTTCACCATATTTCTCTCCCTATCTTCTCCCAGAGAGCCACTCCCATAATAAAGACTAAAAAATAGAAAATTTTTGAAAGTTGACATTTACCTTTTTTAAAAGTCAAAGTTTATACCTAATTTTTTTCTTATTGCCACATTGCTTAATATTTAGTTTATTCAGTTGTGGAATGTTGTATATATTGAATATATGATATATATACATATATATGTACATATATGGATTTATATGTGAAATATATATGTATGGCATGGCACAGAGGGTCTTGAGTATTCAATAACGTCAACATGCACAAGCATATAAAATAGAGGGAGATGACTTTTAAAAGAAAAATGTTATCTTATGTTGGAGATGTACGTAGTGGACATTTATTATTAGCAAAAAGAATTCACAGGTCTGCACATGCACATGATTACTTTTTTGAGGAGAGAAGGGATGACTGATCTTATGGAGGGCTGTTTACGAAAATGTATTTAATAAAATTTATATTAAAATAATTGTTCCTGTAAGTATTGCTTATGGAACAAAAGTAAAATATTAGTGTCTAATGTAACCTGCATAAGCTGAGTCTTGTCTAGTCTGATGCCTTAAAGGTGTTGTACCACTGCTAAAAAAAAAGTGAATCAGGAGAATGTGTCTTATCTGAAGAAATTGCTCTTCACTACATAGAGAAAAGAACTAATTTAGGCAGCCATGCTGTATTTCTTATTATTTATCAAGTTCTGAGTTTTTGGTGGGGTAGGTTGTTTGGGTCATCATGTTTCCTGATTAATATTATATGGCTATAGAAGGAATAATTTATGACTGAGGTTTTATCTTTTTGTTTTCTTCCTAAAATGATTTTAAGAAATACAAAATGTTTAGTCAGATTTAAATTTAGTATTTGTAACCAGGTTGGAAAAAAAAAATAATACTCAGTAATCTGAGCATTAAGACTCTTAATTATTTGAAATAAATCTATTTTGAAAGAGAATAAGAAAATAAAACAAGATTTTCCCAGAGTAACTTGATGCTCTTAGCAGCCTCATTTGTGGTAACAAATATGAAAGGATACATTTATATAAAACAGCTTTCCTATGGGGGCATCCATTTGCCTTTTGCTTTACAGGGAAATCCCTATGGACAAACCTTTCTTGCAAAACTATTCCCTTTGGATTTATCCTAACTTTCAATTTTTAAAAAAGTGGTATGATAAACAATGGCATGATGAAATTTTAGTGAGCTCTTGCATTTTTACCTAAAAGTTCCTTATTCTTATTATTCTTCATGGTTATAATTTTCTATTTAATACCATTGTTCCATTTGAGTTAAAATAAGCTCTGAACTCAGAGTGAATTAAATTTATCCTACTTTCTGCTCATTTTAAAATAGAGTATTATTAGGAATTTATTCATTTACTTTTACACTTATTATACCTTTGACCTGCTGGCATGAGTACTAACGCATGAAGTCAAGAGAAAATCAAATTTTAAAAGCATGTTTGTAAGTCAGAAAGGAAAGTATTAAATACTTTGAGGACTTAAACTGAGTTTTAAACATAGGTGACAAATTTTAAGATTCAGTTACTAGAGTAACCAAATATTAGAAGGCTAAATTTGTTGATTGTAGAAAGCAGTAATCTAAATAATGGAATGTGGTATTAATATTTTATGTATTAAGACTGGCTTTTATTTTCACTGCAACTCTTTCTAAATAGAGATTACTAGAATACATTTAAAAAGAAGTATTCTTTGTTAAAATAATTCATAGATTTTTATGGCTTAAAAACTTTTCATTGCTTTCCATAGCTGCCTGTTGGATAAAGTTCAAACTTTCTATTCCAACCTAGACCTCTACACTTTTTTAGCCTGTTTCCTAACATTTTTCTGTATTTCCAAACTAATTTAACTAATTCTCAGAGCGTGCTATTCCCTATATGCCCTAACTAGTTTATTTCTTATCCTTAGAACTTACTGCCTCCTATTAGTTCCTATACTGTCAAATTAGTCAACTCATTATTTCTAGAATTTGCTGCTCTTTTCTGTTGCTGCACCTTTGCTCCTGCTGTTCTTTCCACCTGGAATGCCCTTTCCTATAATAGTGGTTTAACCTGTGCAAATTACACCTCCTACAGGAAACCTTCTTTGACCACGTGGAAGAATTTGTGCCTTCTTCCAAACTCTCTTAGCACTTATTTTTGTACCACTTGTTTGTACCTCCTGTATTTTGTGTGTTTGTGTGGTATGTGCGTGTTTCATCTTCACAATCGGATGATAAGACTTTGCCTGATAATTGTTTGTATACCCCTCATTACTGGGCATGCCACCTTGCACTTAGTAGGTACTTCATAAATATTTATTGATATTCATAATTAAGTTACTTTGATGCTTTCAAGGATCTGTAATTTCATCAGTTGGGACACAAATGAAGTTTTGACACTTCTACCTAGGTTCTACTCGGTGTACTAGAGGCTATCTTTTGGTACTTTTAATAACTTAGGAATATGAATGCAGCATTCAGAAGATCTCTCCGTTCTTAGTCTTGACACATGATTCACCTCTTTTTCTGGTTATTCATGTTCTGAATCATAATTTTTCTTCTACTCCTTTTGCACAAGTCATCACTGATAATAAGTTGCAGCCTATTTATTCCCATCATTTATCTTGACTTTGCCCTTTGAGTTACTTGTAATTTTGTTTTTTTCTGAGACTACAATGTTTCATGATTCAGTCATATATTATCATTAGTTTAAAGTGATGGGCTTTTGCAATACCAAGTAGATTGGAGTTCATCAAAAGCAGCACACAATTTCCCAAATTTTATAGACATAACTATTACTATTTTCTAATATATTGAATTGTCTTCCAAATATATTTGCTTAGGAATAATTTATTTTTTACTTCTTTAAAATGGATATTTAGTATTTTGTGCTTTTTTCAACTAGGTGGTGCAGTGGATAGAGTGCTGGGCCTGGAGTCATCAGGAAGACCTAAATTCAAATCCAGCCTCAGACATTAACTAGCTCTGTGACCCTGGGCAAGTCACTCAATTTTTGTTTGCCTCAGTTTTCTCACCTGTAAAATAGGGATAATAACAGTACTTACTTCACAGTGTTGCTATGAGGATTAAATGAGATAGTATTTAGTACTATCTATCTACAGTGCCTAGTAGATATCAGGTGCTATATAAATGCTTATTTTCTTCCTACCCCTTCCGTTTGCTCCCCTCCTCTTCCCTTATCCCCCCTTCCCCTCCAAAGTTTCCCACAGCTGACATTGGCTTATTACTTATTCAAGCCCCTTTCCCCCCTACCTTTTCAAATTTGTGGGTGGTTTATATATACATACAACATGCATATATATTTTGAAGTTTCTGAGTGCTTGGCTTGAGTCCCTGGATTCCTCATAAGAACCTGGACTTAACAGTTATGAGAATTCTCAATGTAGATTTGAGAATGGAGGCTGTGATGTGAAGGCCCTTCTTCATCCTTCCAGTTGGAGTGGCTAATACCTTGCTGCTTATTCCAGGTCCTAAACCACAAAAGTGACCATGGATCCTCTCCTCTTCTTGAAGATTCCTAATGAGTTTGGCCTAGTGTAGACCTTGCTCTACTTTGCAGCACTGTTGAGTTGCTCTGTCCTCTCAGTGATCTTGGTGGACTTTCACATTGCAGAAGTAGGTCATGGGACCAGGAGTCAGTTCAGTATAGCTAGTAATGGTGGAAGAATGCGTAAACATAAGGATTTTCATGTTGCCTTTATTCACTATTAACAGTCATTTTATTAAATGCCTACAATAACAATAATCAGAGCTCAGATTTATATAGTGTTTTAAGGATTTACAAATACTTTACCACAGCCCCATGAAGAAAACGTAAGTATGTCACCCACATTTGTTGAGAAAACTGTGACATCAAGAGCTTGTGGCTTGCTCAGAGGTGCACAGTTAATCACTGTTGCAGTTGTGATGTGACTCTACCTTTTCTATTTCTGAATCCTCTACTCTTTCCCATGTACTATACTGTAAAACACATAAGAAATTTACAGTTCTATCCAGCTTCACTAATGAATGTACTTTGGAAAGATAAAGTTTTTCCCCTTAATATCAATCTCAAAAGTTAAGTTATACCTTAAAATATTGTAGCTTCCATTAATAGCAAATTATGGACCTATCATCCATTAACTTATTTAAATATTTTTGAATCTATGTTTTCAGCTTCTAACACATCTCGGTATAATTGTCTGCAAACGTACTGTTCATCATTTGATGTAATATTTCCTTTTGTCCTAAACTTAGCTCTTTAAAACTTTTAGGGCTTGCCCTTTATTACAGTGTTCCAGGATAAAATGATAGTGGGCTTTATTATCTTTTCTGATACTATTCATGATTTCACAGATTTGAGTTTTAGTCTCACTTATCCACATTTCTAGACAGAAGAATCACCCTTTCCCCTCTGTTCTCACATGATACTGCCCTACTCTTCCCCATTGCCTTGATCACTTTATTTGTCCTTTTCTGGACATATATCAGTACTATTATAACATTTTTTGTGATTTAACAACCAAAATTATAATGCTATACTAGTTATGAATGCATCACTGTCTTGTACAAGGGTACAGGATAGACTTTCAATATTCCTATGGTTAGAAGAGGAGAAATTAAGGTCTTCTAGGATTATCCATTCCAAGTGAAGTCACAAGTTTGAGGTTCTCCTAATTATATTTTTGAAGTTCCCTTCGATGCTAGAGCACATCTATGGAAATAGAATGGAACTATTTTACATACAAAGAAGTGGAACCCTAAGTTACAGTTAGAAAAGCAGAAGGTAGAACTAGCCAGCCTGCTTCCCAGATTCATTGCCTATCTATCCTAATAAGTGTGACAAGTTATATTCTCAAGTTTCCTTAATATTAACAATCTAAATTAGAGAAAGAATTCTTGAATATGGCGGTTTCTTGTTCTCTCTCTTAAGACTAAAACAGTTCATAAATGTCTTTTAAAAGAATTAAAAATAGAACATCATTAGTTACATAGATAAATTTGTCACTGCACAGTCATCTTTAATCATGAGTTTATATGAATGGGATTTATTTGTAGAAGATTGTATATGCAAAAAAGACATAAATGAGAGGTTATTTAGATAAATAAAAGTCACACTAATGCAGGCAAATTGCCTTGAATTCTGTTATTTTGACAAGTAGATTGTCATGCTGATATTTTTAGAATGGATTTTTCAGTGTACTAATGTCAAAATCATATTTTCCATTTCACTTTATGTCAAATATTCAGCATTCTGTGCCTGTCATCCATTATGCAATGTACAGTTTGACAGGATTTGAGGCTATCATCCTATATTGGGATACTTTACCCAGAAAAGTATTAATATATAACATTAACAAATATTTAAGCATTGTGAAATTGCTCAAGAACTTTTGTCAGAAAATAGATGATTATTTGTGTTTTTTGGTTCTTGAATGTATAATTGCATTACTTTATTTCCATTTTTGACTTCTATACCTACAGGCTAGTGTTTTCTTGTGGAACTGAAATATACATGTCCAGTTCTGTATCACAAGGTTGTTAGAAAAACTGTTTGCAAATCTTAATTCATTATATTGAATTATTTTCTATCTGAGGTTACTTAGATATGCCTTCATTTTAGCAATTGTGGACCATAGTTTACTTTACTCTTTGGTTCTGAATATCTGGCCATTTGGGATATAAAATATTTGGGCTTAGTCTCCATATTTTTCATTACATGAACTTGACTTGGAACTCTGTCAACTTAATTAACCCAACATTTGATCTAAATTATAAATTTTAGAGCTAGAAGAGATCTTATAACACCTAGCCTTATTTTAAACCTGAGACATAGTAGAGTCAGGACTGGAACCCTGTTTCCCAGTCCAGTGTTTTTCCCATTATACAATGTGATATGGGAGATAAAGTATTAGATTAGAAGTCATAAATGTCAGAGTTTAAATCTTGCCTCTGACACCAACTTTGTGACAAGGGGCAAATGATTTAACCTCTCTGCATCTCAGTTTCCTCTTCTGTAAAACAGGGCTTATAACATCTTTTTTTTTTTAAAGCAATTGGGGTTAAGTAACTTGCCCAAGGTTACACAGCCAGTTATTTTTTTGTGTGGGTGTTAAGTATCTGAGGCTGGAACCGATCCAGGGCCCTCCCAACTCTGGGGCCGGTGCTCTTACTCACTGTGCCACCTAGCTGCCCCTGCTCCTAACATCTTTAGTACTTAACTCTTAGAGTTGTGGGGAGATAATGTATATAGAGTACTTTGAAAATCTAAAAGGCTATATTAATATGATTTCTCATCCTTAGACGAGTGGACTATCAAAACTCGAAAGAGAATCTGCTGATAAATACATTTTGGAAATGGTGAAGCTATTTTGTGATTTTGGCCCAGAACTGTGAGAGGGAATTTGTATTTTCTGGTCAAGGTTTGAAAATTGCTATGCCCAAACAAGTTTTCAAAATTGTGTACTTGTCCTCTGTTCCATTTCTCTTTCTTACTTTTTCTCTTTATTTCTCTTTCTGTCTCTCTCTGTCTCCCCTGTCTCTTCCTTTTCTCTTGCCCTCCCCTTTCCCTTTCCTTCCCCACCATCCAGAGCCTTTGACCAAGCATCACTGCAGTGCATGTGACTTGGGAAAAAATAAACCTGCATTCCAAGGGGAATGCTGTTTCATTATAATAAAAATATTTAGTTTATAAAAAGAAAACTTGAAAAATGACCCTTAGTTGCATTTCTGGTTAAAGTGCATTTCTTACCCTTTATTGTCACTGAAACTCCATTTTGGCTACTTGTAGTAGAGTTTTAATTGGAAATGACTACTAAGAACTTCTACCTTGGCAAAGGCTGAACAAACCAAAACTGGCTGAATTGAAAAAAAAATAGCTATTCTTGATTGCTCAAAGTATGTAAACTAATTATTATTTTACATTGAGGGTTTTGTAGCTTTGAAGTAATTCATTGCTTTCCTGTAGTTCTAAAACTTGTGCTTGACCACAAAAGTACCCTGTGAAGAGCCCATTATCAGTGGTGCAGTTTAACAAATGAATTTATTTTATAGACCTATGTTAGTAATAAAGAAGAAACAAAGTCCCTTTAGTAACATGATATGAAGGCAGTTTAGCTTATTGAAGCAGCCCCCAATTTTTCTAAATGTGGTGTGATTGTACCATACAATAATGAGACTGAATAGATTGTCATCCTGGCCCAGAAAGAGGCTTAATTAGTTGAAAATTTGAATGCAGAGTTAATAAGAGGACTTTAATATTTTTGAGATTTGATTTTAGAGAAGTTCCACTAGAATTTATGCATTTTTTTCTTTCAAGGCACTCATCTTGGATAAAAGATGAATAACTACCAGATTGCAAACTCTATGAGGAAAGGGATTAACTAAATGTGTACCTCCCTTACAGTGCCTTACCTACTGTGCTCATAAGGGTTTCTTGAATTGAATTTACTTGAATTTTTTGGTAATGTGTTAACATACAGTATTTGGATACTGTGGTGCCTATTAAAACTTTTTTTCTAAATTAAACATTCAAAAATTTGGAAACTGTGTATAATCATTTGAATTGTTATAGATCTTGAGTGCTCAAATCCTCTGGGGCGGAACTCTCAGATACATAGCCCACAACACTCTCAAGAGCAGCCCTAACCAGATTAAAATGTAATTGGGACATATTTAACAAATAAAATAATAAATAATAAAAACAAAAACACAGTAAAACATAACAATGTTAATATGTGATTTTCAAAGTCAATATGAAAAATACAGGGATCCTTATTTTTTGAGTTTGATACCACTGGAAAATGAAAATCTTTTAATTTAATGTTGAAATGTTACTCCAGGATTTTAATTATTGACTTCAAGATGTTTAAATGAGAATCCTAGGTTTTGAGATTGCATTATCATCACCTTTTATATTTTGCCTCGGCTTAAGAGAAGGGTTTATTGGTTGTGTTAATAATTCTAAAGAGAGACAACAAATACTCCAAAAATAATGTTATTTTGTGCCTCTCTATTATAACATATAGAACATATACTCTGTGAAGTCAGGGACTGTATCTTAAGTATTTTATGTTTACATCCCCTCTACCACCCACCTAGAACAGTATCTGAGAAAGAGTAAGTAGATGCTTAGTAAATACTGTTGAACTGAATTGAATATACTTTAAAAAGAGATTCCTAGAAGTTTATATTTTGTGGTAAATTATAAAGTATATATATATGTCAATGAAGCTCTTTTTTATGATGGAGGACTGGACATTAGTAATATATCCACTGTTACTAAAGAATACCTCAATATTCTTTTCAGTTCATGAATAAACTATAGTTTTAAAATATATTTTTTTAATGAAGTACTGCTGGATTTAGAACAAATGGAATGTGGTTAAAAAACAAGGAAAATAATATTAGTGAATAGAATGCTACTTAACAAGCATTTTTCATTTGAAGAAAATTTGAAATAAATTTTCATTATTCTTTTAAAATATGGTTTTATACATGCTTTAATATGTTATTTAAGCTTGTATCAAATTTGACATCCCACACTGGTTGAAAATTCTGATTTTGTGATACCAAAGGATGCTATCAATTCTCTTGAAATTTTTAAAATGTCAAAAGTTAAACAAAGTTAGTTTAAATGCATATGTCAGCCACTTTTAGGAAGACAGGTATACTCAAAACTGAAGTGAAAAAAAGTTTAGAAATTGCTACTTTAATTCATAGGTTTGGTCCTATTAGTAAATATTCTTTTCAAAAAGTACCACTCTGTTGCTGTATATTCTGCCAGTGTCCAACATAGGCACTGTAGCCACATGATAGATAGTATTATTAGTATTCTAGACCCCAAAGGACATCGGAAGCAGAGACATCCCTGTCCTGCTACCTACCCTTAGTGTAGTTAATGGTACCTTTTAGTGACAGTCTTTGACAGAATTTTCTGTGTTATTAGGTAGTATACTTTAGAAGTAGAACCTTATTTTAATTATGTTGCTACTTTGCTTGAAATGTTTTTTAAGTGTGTAAATTAGTCCAATGTAAATCTACAAGCATCCTCAATCTTTAATAACATACTTTATGCATCAGGAGCATGATTTCAACCTTATCATGTCTCCCAGAATACCAGATTGTAAGATGCTTTTCTAAGGAGTGGGCATATTAGAAATGAGATGTCATATGTTAAATAGAATTACTAATCTAAACAGTCTCCTTTAGTCCAGTTTCCTCCTTCATATTTTCTCCATGTATTTAAAATGAATAATATTTATTATCTCACATTCCAAAGATATGTTTGCACAATCATAAACTGTTAGATGAAGAAAAAAAAAATCCTAGATCATTTAGTATAACATTTCCCCTCCTATCCCCTCAGGAAAAAAAAAATGAGGAAAAGAGAAGTGAACGGACTTGCATAGAAGTGAGATAGGTAGGAACTTTTGGTTGAAGGACTTGATTCCAGACCCTGTAACACTTCACTGTAGTGTTCTTTTCATGACATCACCTTCTCCAAATGTTATTTTGAGTTGTATCTCTTCTCAGCTCACTTTTATCTGCTATTTTACTCTATTTGGATTCCATCCAAATTTCAGGCCATTTCAGTTTTCTCTGTCTTCTCCCCCTGACACCCACTTCTATCAGATATTGCCTTTTCATCTCTCAGAGTCTACTTCATCTCATTTCTTGGTTCTTTGTTTTACCTCAACTTCTCTCCTGTATAGTTCTACTTTTGTGTAAATATTAAGACCATCATTTTTTAAACTTTGCATCACCTATTGTATAAAAAGAAGAGGACATTAGAAGCAGCCACTGAAGCATAGATTACAAGAAATCACCAAAAAGCGACAGGTTATTTTAAAGTGGTTAGAGTAGCCAGAGTAGTTAATGGGATTTCTGAACTTTGTCATGTACATAAAGGAAGAGAGGCGTGCCCTGAAGTGTTTGTTAGGTTTTTTTTTTTTAAGTTGCATGATGTCCTTCTAGCTGGACTATCCTTAGAAAATCCCAGGATACAGATAGAGAAGATAGTTATTGTTAAATATTTATTTGAAGTTTTACCTGTAGACAATTCATTTTTTTAATTGATTGAAAAATAGCTTTTTTTCTTTTTTGATAAAGATAAAAAAACAGTAGATATAGCAGCCTAAAGATCATTGTAGATGTCTTAATTCAAATGTAAGCATAGCAATATCCCAATTTACCTGAATTTTCATGTGAAATTAGGAAATCTTAATTTAAAAAAAATTTTGATGATTCACTAGACTCTGAAATCTAGGTTTTCTTGTGGGCTTTTTTTTTTTAACCAGATAGAATAAGATTTTTTTTTAAATCTCACTATAGTTTTACAATTTTTATGCTTTTCAACTTCTCTGGGTATCTTCATTTTCATTTTTTGAAGACTTCATGTCCTTTTGTCCTCAGGATTAGCTTCCTTTAGTATTACTAAAGTTAAAGTACTGGAGGATACAGTTTTCATCAAAATATTTATGGGTATTCAAGAGCCTAATTTTCCTGAAACTTTGCCACTGTGTTTATATCCCTACAGAGAGATCTGAAAATTAAAAAAAAATACAGATGTTAGAATCTACCATTGAAATGCAGATCATCATCTATTCTTTGTTTTACCAAATTAGTTGGGGATTTTGTGGATAAATTTGGAATATTTGTGTATGTTTAGCATTTTGTTCCTTTGTTAGAAATGTCTCACTGTGACTTGTTTTTAATAGGATGTGTCTTGAATTGTAGACAGATCACTCTAGAAGAGTATTAAGCTCTTTAAACATACTGGTCAGACTCATAAAGGAAAGCCTACAGGTTTATTAACACTCCTTAGCCTGAAAGCACGGCATACCCTTTTAGGTTGCACAGCAACAGACTCCTAGCAACCATAATAGATTGAATTTCTAAGAGTGACCAGGCCAGATGTAATAATAAAGCAAGAGGTACAAACAGTTGTCATGGTTTTCTTCTCAGAGTAAACTAGTCTGACTTGGGGGAGCTTTGCCTTTCAAAGATGGCAAACTTGCAAAACTAAGGCTGCTTTTGCACAGGACTTCTGGGATCAAAATAGTACTGTATTAAAAGGCCACCATTAAAAAAAAATTAATGTATCAGAAAGTTGCAAGTAAAAGTAGAAAGGATTATTATGTAAAGAGATTTTAAAGAAAAGCACTTAAAGAGTTTGTTCACAGCTTTATATTATTTTTAAAATATTGTTCTAGCATAATGAGAACCACACTGTAGAGTTAAGCTTTAGTCAAAGAGCTAGCATATTATTTCTTCATTTCTTTGGTCTCCTTATCCCAATTTCTTCATTTGAGTTTTATGTCAATTTACAGTTTAATCCTTGCTCTTTTCTAAATACAAATGTTTGTTTAAAACTAATGCTTAGTAAAAACAGGTCTATTCCTTAACCAAGAAAATAGTTAAGAATTTATGTAAACAACAATTTATGAAATTTATTGCTACAAATTAATGGGAATTGCAATATCATTAAAATAATGAAATCAGTGAATTGCAGTATTTTAACCTATAATTTGGGGTAATGTTTGACATTACTAATTCTTATCCACCTGTTTTTTCAGAGTGGAACTTCATCAGAAATTTCTCATGGTCTTTTCGGGTAGCCATTCAGATACATTTACAACCAGAGACAGGAAGCATCCATCAATAGAAATAGATCCTGATGTAGTAGCTTGGGTTAGGACTGGAACTACAGCCTTTGACAGCAGTAAAGCTGTAAATATACAAACATGCTAATACCCTTGATTTGTTCATCTTTTGTGTCAGCATTTGGAAAAGATTATTAAAGTGGCAGTTATAGTAAAGACTGGCAATTACAGTAAAGAGCAGAAATTAGGTATTTGTGACCTATTATATTTCATTAAAAGACTTCCTTATTAAAATGGCACCGTTTACTCTGATTACTTGACAGCTGCCCTAAACAGATTAGAAAACACACAGCTTTAACTAAAGGTAAAATCAGCCTCTCAAGTAAGTGCATAGAAAAGAACAACTAAATGGTATGTATAGTATATACTACTTTTAAAATAAATTTGCTTTAAGTAGATATATTTATTAATTATTTTGTGTGCTATTTTGAATTCACATAATAATAGGTTGATTACAGTGCATTTTCCCATTGAGATCTTTTAAAACACCCACCTAATATCCTAACAGCTTCCTTCTCTAGAATTGCATTATGAGTTTTAGGATCAGAGATCAGAGATGTATTGTCAGTGAAGCTTTATCTATCTGATGAATTATTCTAAAGATTAATGCGAATACCACTTTTAAATGATAAAGTACAGTGCTTTAGGAGAAGTTATCACTGGCATGTCAATTTCTGAAACACTTTTAATGGTTAATCATCCAAAATTTTCTTAATTTAAGTACATATACTACCCAACTAATAAAAGTATACCATCAGAATTACCTTTATAGCTTTAATTCTTCCACATTTTTAGTTACAAAAAGTTTTGTGATTCATTAACCTTGAAACCTGTCATATATAGTGGGAAGTGTTAGACTGGAAATCAGATCATCTAGGTTAAAGTCCTAGCTCTATCACTTACTTGGTATGTGACCTGACTGAATATCCACACATCTCTGTTACTTTGTTTCCTCATATGTAAAATAAAGACAAAACTTATACACCTCACAGAGTTATAGTAAGAATCAAATCAGGTAATGTGTGTGAAAGTGTTTTGTGAACTGTTAAGTGCTATATAAATAAAGCATTAAGATGTTGGTTTAAGCAGTGCCCATACAACACTTTATAGAACTATAAATAGAACCTTCTGTATTATTGAAGTTTAACATTTGTTCACTGTATACTGTTTAAGTTTCCTTATAACTTTAGTATATTTTCATTTACTGAATAGAGTCAGTGTACACCACAATTGTCATACATACAGAATCCCAGAGTTGGAAAGGAATTCAGAGGCCATAAATCCAACCCTCTGGCTGCAAAAGTACCCTCTATATACCTGAGAAGTGGACCATCAAGCATCTTTTGCTAAAGGACCCCCTAATAAAGGGAAAAACACTTTTAATATTTTTTGATAGCTAAGGTTTTTTTTCTTTACATCAAGCATAACTCTCCCTTGCCTGAACCTATTCTAGTTTTGCCTCCTGGAGCCATGAAAAATAAATATTCTCTTTCCATATAGAGGCTCTTCAGGTACCTTGAGATGACTATCCTGTCTATTCCCTCACTCTCCTAGTCTTTTCTCCAACCAAAATATCCCCACTTCTTTTAGCTGCTCATGATATAGCTTGATCTCAAGGTCCTTTCACCATCCTGGTCTCCTTCCTATGGACGTTCTCAAACTTATCCATATCCTTTCTAGAATGCACTATAACATCTTTTGTACTGGGTATTATGTTAGCATATGTAGCTATAGTATTGAGTCATAATGAGTTTGCTAACTACTAAAGCCCTCAGATCAGATCTTTTTTCAGAAAGATTGCTGTCCACACTGCATCCCTCATCTCATATGAAACTTTTTAAAATCCAAATGTAAGCCTTTACTTTTATTCATATTAAATTTCAATTTGATTCTGAGCAATAGTCAAGCCTGGCAAGATCTTTTTGGATTCTTTCATGCAATTTATTAACCACAACTGGCTTTATGTTGTTTGCAAGTTTCATAGGCATGGCATCTATGCTTCCTGCAGGTCACTGATAAAAATATTTTATTGTAAAGAGCCAAGCACAGATCCTTGGAGCACTCTAATGTAGACCTTTTTCAGAGTTGACATTGAACTATTAATGACCACCCTTTGGTCCAGCTATTCAACTAGTTCTACATATACCTAATTATACTATTATCTTCCCCACATTGCTCCATCTTTTTTTACAAGAATAGTATGAGAAATTTTGTCAAATGTATTGTTATAATCCAGGTGTCAGCTATGTATACATCATTCTTCAATCTCAATATAGTAACCCTGTCAAAAAAAAATGTTAGTTTTAACATAGCCTGTTCTTGAGGAAGACATTTGATTACTGTTCACTAACTTCTTTTCAGTAATACATTGCTATAATTCTAGAATTTTGCTAGTAATAGAGGTCATGTTTACTGGCTTATTCTTTGTAGACTTCGTTCTTTACTCTTTTGAAAATATCTATATCATTTGTCCTTTCCTAGTCCTCTAGCAGCTCTCCTATTCCCCATGATCTTTCAGAGATCACTGTCAGTGGTACAGAAATCACAGCTGCCAGTTTTAGTATCATAGGCTATAGTTATTTGGATCAGGTAACTTGAGCTTGCCAAGAGCAGATAGGTGGTCTCTTGCTACCTTGATGTTTACCTTGGTTTTCAACTCCCTATTTGCCATTTTTGTTTTGCCTCTTCTAGTCCAAAGATCATTCTTCTTGTCAGGGAAAACAGAAACAAAACATGATTTGAATGGTTCTGCCTTTTTTGCTTCATCTGTTATCAATCACCCCATCCCTCTCAATTAATGTTTTTGATCATCTTTTCCTCAACACAAGCTTTAAAAAACCCTCGTTCTTTAGGAACTTAGCCCTATAGAGTTTTGAGTGTTTGTATCCACATACACATTTCACATCATGACTGTTTTTTGAAAGGGAATGCTCTAGGATGAAGAAAATTGAGAGAGGCCCCAGCTGTCCTCTATCGTTTTAACTGCTTTTGATTATAACTTCCTTTTGGAATATATACAACTGTTAATAAAGGATGTTTGCATGACCAGTGTGGGATTTTGAGGCCCCTTCAGAGACCCATAGACTAAAGCTTTTGTAATATGGACATCACAGAAATATTACTAAATAAATAAAATAAAGCTTCCTGAATATGTTCTTCTGGAATAGTAATATTGTGTAGAGGAAAAGATGGGTGGTTTAGACAAAATGAAATTCTTAAGTTTTTGCCACTAGATAGCCATGTGAACTTTAGCAAGTAATGCCCAAATTAAAGTTTTAGCTTCTCATCTGTAAGATGGGAATGCTACCTTTTTTTTTTATCAATACCATAGCAGTTCTAAATTATCAAATCAGGTTTGTTAAAGAACTTTGCAAACTGTACAACGTTGTTATTATTTGTTCTTAGTCAATCTTTGTAGGGAAAACACTCATTTTAGTGGTTTTTTATGATGTTTTAATTTAAAAAATATTTGTTGTAGATTCTCTGGGAAATGGACAATTGCCAGAACTAAGGAGAGAGATGAGTCCATCAAGTCACCATGGCAAGATTTTAAGGAAATGAGAGGCAGGAGGTGACTGAAATGACTAGGCATACTCAGGCAATACACAGATTATTTGCACAGAATGAAATGGTGCAGAATAGGTTCTATTAAGCTATTTTCAGTATTGGCAACTGGGTACAGTGCTTTTAAAAAAGAGAGAGTAGGAAGTGCTTGCTAGAGTAAATCATTTTATTCTAATGACAGTTCAGAGATTCACCCTTGAGATCATTCCTTACTTTCAAAAATTTACTCCACCCTAAGCAAACTATAAACTGTTAAAAATCGTGTATGTTTCATGCTATCAAATGAAATACACTTGTTATCCTGCTTGAAATGAGTATTCTGAAATCAAATGAAGCAAAATTTAGTCATTTGGGCAGTCAGATATACTTAATGATACATGTTCACATTTATATTTTTTGCAGTTTAAAATAACCATAATAACCAATGAATAACAAGTTATGGGTTAATTTTCTAACCTCCTGATAGGACAACAGTGTGAGGCTGCTCTTGAAAATATGGGAAGGCAACAGTGGCAGTCTCCACTAAGAGAAAGACTGGTTTCAAATACTATACACCTTTTTAAAAGAAAAATTTCATCTATTTGATAGATATAAAATCTGTTCTTTTTTAAATGTCATTGTATCCATTTTACACTGAATGATTATTGAATGTACTTGGATATAAAGAGGAATAGTTTTGCAAAGAGTGTAGAAATTGGGTAAACTATAAAGAATTGCATAAGATAGTTGAAATAGGTTCAGGTTTTAGTTATACCCTTGTTTGGTATTTTGTAGGAGGTAATTTCGGTCAAAGTTCAAGAAAATAAAAGGGTATTGAATATCCTGATTACTGCATAAGCATTTTGAGACTAAAAGAAATACCAGACCAAAGTGGTATTTGGAGGTAAAGAAATTAACCTTTGGGCTCTCCAGAAAGTCTCTTTATTCAACTGTCACTTAGCACTTGCTATCTGTACTTGGTGCTTAATTACCTGAGAATACAGTTGAATATTTCTTGCCTAAAAGTTGCATTAACTTCAGATAATCTAGCATGAAATATTTTGAAATTTAATTATTTTCTGGTAAAAGCATATATTGACCTCAATGACTGTGTAACACTGACCTTTCATTTTATATGTGTAGTGATATAATCTAAATGTAATTAGGATGGAGGATACACTTTTTATGCAAAATGAAATGTCCTTTAATTTGTGTTCTCTAAGCACGGGATAGTTCTTTTATCCCCCCAAACTGAATTATACTGTTGTTGGTTGACTTTCCTTCCCTCGCAGTCTGCCTCGCTTATGAGTGCTTGTTAACTGATTGAAGTTTGTTTGTTTTAGAGTAAAATGTTTTGGGGAATCTTTTAAAAAGGAAGTCCTTTCTCACTTTCTTTTGAGGGAATAAGTAATTGTTAAAAATAAAAATGACTACCTGTAACCAGTTAACCTTGGGAAAATGTGTTTTATGTCATCTAAATGTTGGAATACAAAGATGTGCAAAAATGTAAGTTTAACAATGATAACTTAAAGCAACAAAACGATGATTATAAGGGTTTTTTAAAAATTTCTAAAAATATAAATGATGGTGGTGATGGCATATAGCTATATGTGATGCTTTTACTGCTTTGTGGTTTTTTAAATAATTTTTTCTCCAAAATTCTTACTCATTAAGTGAACAAATTCTGTTATGCACCAAAGACTAGCCGAGGAAAGGAGAGGGAGGAGAATTAAGCAGCACCTACTTACGGTAACTATGTTCCAGGCACTGTGCTAAGCACTTTACAAATATTTCATTTGATCTTCTAACAACCCTGCAAGGTAGGTGCTGTTGTTATCCTCATTTTACAATTGAGTCAAGCAGGTTGACCAACTTGCCCAGGGTCACCCAGCTAGTAAGAGTCTGATGCCAGAGTTGAACTCAGGTTTCCCTGACTCCAGGCCCAGCACTCTATCTACTGTTCTACCTAGCTAAGAAGAAAATGATGTGAGAATGCCATTGAGAGTCCTGGTCTCAGCTCGCTGTTCTTCATCCACTCCTTTAGGGAGCTCACTCATGAACTTAACAACTTAACAGGTCATATGTCTGATCCACTCATTTGACAGATGAAGAAACTGAAGTCCATATAGTTTAAAGGATTTGTCAGAAATGACACAGGCAGGAAGTATCAGAGACTTGATTGAAACCAAGTTCCTTTACTCCAAATCTATCACTTATTTCAATATACTGTGGTTTCTTCCTCATTATTGTGTCACACTTTGCATATCCAAAATTGAACCTTCTCCCATGTAGTTTTTCCCTACAAACCTCATTCATTCAATGGTAACACTGTTCTACTAGTTTTTCATTGATACATTTTTTTTAACTATGCTGGACCCCTTCTATCCCATCAGTCAAGAAGTCAGCATTTAAACTCTACTTGAGGCACTTTCCCAAATAGGGTGTTTAGAAGAAGGATCAGTAGGAGGAGTGATGATGAATCTTAATTTGGACATACTGGATTTCACTTACTAGCCAGAAACACAAGTATAGGTGTACATCAGGGAGTTGGCAAGATTAAGGAGATTAAAGCTCATTGTATAAGTTTGTGAGTCATCTGCTTGGTTAGAAAGACAGTGTAACAGATTTGATATAGAACTAGTATTAAAGCTAGCAAGATGTGGGTTCAAGTCCTGCCACTGATACATTCTTACTGTATAACAGTGGGCAAAACAATAAGTCAGTGCTCTAGGACACTAAGACTCCCCAGTATAAAGAAGGTCACATCCTGCATTGGTAGAGGGAATTCACTCATCTGGGAGTTCCTTAAAGCAATGAAATTACAGATCCAGTCCCTATCCCCATTCAGCTTCATTATGAGAGCTCCAGTGGGAGCTGATAAAATCACATAGAAAGGGAAAGCAAGAGTCTTCCCAGGATGCACACTTAGAACACACTCATAGTTAGGGGGCAGAAGATGGATGATAGACGGAGTAAAGGAGACTGAGAAGCAATAGTTAAAGAGGTAAGAGGAGAAATGAAAGCAATTTTATGGAAGCCACATGAAGAGAGATTCATACTCCTTGAGGAGGGAAGGTCAACAGTGGTTAAAGCTATAGAAAGCTCAAAAAGGATTAGAACTGAGAAAAGGCTGTTGAATTTAGCAATTAAGGGGGATCACTTGCAATCATAAGAGCAGTTTCAGTGGCATCTTAGAATCTTAAGCCAAGGATGCAAGGGAGTGAGGAGTTAAGTCAATTATAAGGAAATACAGGAGTGTAATACAGTTGAGTTTTCATTAGCAAACATTAGAAAAGGATGAACACAGAATAAGAAGTCTGACCTGAAGTAATGGTTATGTTTGGGCATATTCAGAGACATAAAGCAAGATGGTTAGGATGGGGTCAGTTTATGGGGCAACTTTGAATTATAGGCTGAGAAGTTTGGATTTGCTCTGCAAGTAGGAAACATGAGTTAGGTTTTAAAGCAGAAGACTGAAATGAAGAGAGCAACAATTTAGGGAGATTAATGTGGCAGACTTGCCCAGGCTAGGTTATGAGAATAGTGTAATAAATGAAGATGGAGAAACAAAAGAGCAATCCAATGAGATGAGTGCCTGGAATTGGAGTGGTCGCAGTAAAAAAGAGAGGAAAGACCAAGCCTAAAGGGGAAAGCAGAAAAAAATCAAGCGACTTGGTGACCAACTACTAATGGGGAGATCACTAGGCAACAAGGACAATTGTGAGAACAATTAGAAAAATATAGGAAACTATGGTAGAAAAATGGTATCCATTTTTAGACATGTTGAGTTTGAAATTGCTTTCTCTTGTTTTTGTTGTTTTTTCATCCCAAATCAGGGCCAACATGGAAAAGGAATGCTTTCCATAAGGTTGCCTTCATATTGGATATGACATATAAAGACCATCCTGCATTTCATTTCTGTCACAGTACTATCTTATGAGTTTAAGTTATCTCCATTAATTAGGGGAATGTGTATTTAAATTGGATAGAATCATGCATGTATGTGTGTGTGTGTGTATATATATTATTGTCCCATATGGCACCTAACCATAACTAAATCATTGTCACTAAAAACAAAATGAAAGGGTGGTTCGTTGTTGAAAGGAAAGCTGTCCATATTTGAAATCCTGAAAGGCATCATGGCATACTGGAGAGAAAACCTGCCTTAAAGCCAGGAAGACCTGGGTTTATAGTGAGCCTGACACATACTGACTTTCAGACCCTAAGTAAGTCACTTCAATCTCATCTCAGTGCCCTAGGCACCTTAGTAACTCAAAGACTCTGGGATAGAGGCATTGACTTGTATTGGTCAAGGGAATTTCCTTGCCTGGAATTTCCCTAAACTAATAAAACAACAGATTTAGTCCCTAACCCTGTCCATGTCATTCAAAACAAAATAATTCTTTAGTCAAGTAACTGATTACTGCAGCTACAGTGTTTCATAGCAGATCAAAGCAGAAGCACTTCTACTCGAAAGATACTAGTATCAAGTCATCTTTTCTCATTAGTAAACAATACTAATAATAGTACAACTAAACAAACATTTAATAGCCTAAATTATGTTCAAGACACTGTAATAGATACTAGAGGATTTATAAAAATAAGATGTGATTCTTGACTTCAGTGGGGCTATATTGGGAAGGGAACCAACTGGCCTTGGCTTTGAAGAATTCTGGAGAAGACCTGGATTTGAATCCCAGCTCTAACTACTAACTAACTTTGTTACCTGAGGTGAATCACTGGATCTCTCTGCTTCTCCATCTGAACATAGAGAATGATATTTCCGTCAGTATCCATTTCATAGTTTTTTAAGAGTCAAATAGATAATGTATATGAAGGGTTTTGTGACTTTAAAGTGATACATAAGTAAGTTATGAGAAAGAAAGATACACAAGTAATTACAGATTATAAATGCAAGACATATAAAAGCAAGAATAGTATAAAGTAATTTTGTGCTGTAGAACTTTAGTGTGGAGTCTGGGAATTTGAAATTCTTAACAAATTTGTGTTGACTTCTGACCTTTTATTTATGAAAAAGGGAATCATATTAATATTATGAATGAGATTGTATATTGGGAGTGGGGAAGGGGAGCAGTAATCTACCTGAGAATAAAATACACAATTTATCTTACTTGCAAAGATACATCCTATTTAACCACTTTGAGCACTTTTGGTACCACTTTACTAGCATCAGGATCATTAATTTATAGCTAGAAAGGACTTTAGAGATCACATAGTCCAACTCTCATTTTATAGAGGAAGATACTAAGGCCCAGTATAGTTGAGTGACTTTGCTAACAATGTACAAGTAGTAAGTAGTTGAACTGGGATATAAATCTAGGTTCTCTGACTCCAAATTCTTTTGCAGTGCACCATGCTTGCCTTCCTTTGCACATAAACAGCTTATGCCTTAAGCACAAATAACTATTTATTAAAGGTGTCCTATTAGAACTCCCATTGGCAGCATTCATTTTATCCATGTATATGTTTAATTAATATACTTTAAAATAACAAAATACGTTTCTCCTAGCTGCTATAATCCAGAATTTTTACTAATTCAGATTGACCCCCCCCCCAATTACTTTGGGTTTTTTGTTCACTCACTTCAACTGTGTCCAAATCTTCAATACCCCATTTGAGATTTTCTTGGCAAAGGAGTGTTTTGACATGTCGTTCTCTAGATAATTTTACAGATGAGAAAACTGAGTTAGATTTAAGTGACTTTTGGCCAGAATCACACATCTAGTAAGTATATGAGGCAAGATTTGAACTCAGGAAGATGAGTCTTCCTGACCAGTCCTGTCATTCTATCCACTGTACCACCTAGCTTCCCCCTACTTGAAGTTAATGGAGTTTTAATTTGCTTCTTATCCAATATAAGTTCAATATATTTATTCAGTGTTTATGTGTGTGTTCCATATATCACCCATGGACCTACCAAATGTAATCCATGGGCCAGAATTAAAGCTATGGCCTTTAACAGATTCAATCTCAGACTTTTAAGAGTTGGAAAGTGCCTCAGAGTTCAGACAGTAAAAGCCATTTCTGAGCATGAATCTGTCCCCTCAACAATGTATTCAACAAGGCTTTATTCACTTTGCTTGAAGATCTCCAACAAAGGGGAACTTGGTAACACCTAAGGAACCCTATTTCATTTTTAGACAACTCTAATAGGAAACTTTCCCTTTACATCAAGCCTAAATATACCTCCTTGCAGCTTCTGCTCAATATTCTTAGTTCTGACCTCTGAGGCCAAGCAGAAGTCTGATTCCTCTTTCATGTAGCCCTTCAGATACTTGAAAATAGCCATCTTGTCAGCTTCTCTTCACCAAATCTTTAATACTTTCTAGTTTTTTTTTTCAACTGAACCACATATCACATGATCTCAAGGCCCTTCATTGACCGCAGGATGTTCTTCATCTTGTTGTCTTTCTTCAAAAGTGATTGCTAGAATCTTGAGGCTTCCCTATAATTATACTCTTTAGCTTAAAGAAGACTCAACTTGAATGCCTGTATTTAAAACTAACATAAGATGAAACGAATATGAGACAGGTTTTAATTTACTCTTATTTGAAAATGTCAAATTCTCATATCCTGGCCCATAAGCAGGGCTAACTTGCTAACTTTCCTCCCATCTCTGAAGGATCTCCATGTTCCCCAGGGACTTATATAATTTCAAGATCAGTGGTTCTTTACTGGAGGCTAATTGTGAGGGGTCCTTGGATAGATTTCAGAGAATCTATAGCACATTTTTTAAGTTAATAATTATATTTTTATGCATTAAAAAAGCATCATTCTGATGAATCTGTATACTTCACCAGATTGCCAAAAGGGCCCAAACCACAAAACAGATTAAGAACTACTGCCTTAGAACTAGAGTTCTACCATTTTCCTAGCTCATAGTATATAATAGTGCTAGTAAGAACTTCACTATTAGACAAATAGATTATTTAATTTGTCTAACATTACAAAGCTAAATAGTGGTATAACTGAAACTGAACTTAGATCTTCTATTAATCATGTTCATTTTCCACTAAGCAACTTAATTTCAACTCAACAGACATATGTAGAACTCTATGATAGGTGCTGTGGGAAGCACAAATAAAAACAAGACCCTTTTCCTTTCCTCATGGGAGGTTAAAGACTTAGAGAAGAATGCAATATATGCACATAAAACTATATTACCAAATACCTCGTGATATATAAATTGTAGAAGTAAAAGAAGAAAAAAGTATTATACCAGGGTAAGATTGATTTTAACAGGCAGAATCAGGGAAAGCTTTATGGATGAGGTGGTATTTGATCTGGCTCTTGAAGTGTTCAAAGGATTTCAATAGTCCTAGAAACCAAGATGTGGAGAGGTGTAGGGGATGTTGGTATTCCAGAAAGAAGAAAATAGCAAAAGC
Organism: Petaurus breviceps papuanus; assembly: GCF_028583685.1. Taxonomy (NCBI): domain Eukaryota; kingdom Metazoa; phylum Chordata; class Mammalia; order Diprotodontia; family Petauridae; genus Petaurus; species Petaurus breviceps. Next base: position 28,320,362 of record NW_027185799.1, read on the forward strand.
AAAGGCAAAGAGGCAAGGGAGGCTTACCATGATGGTTGGCTATTTTCATCCCCATTTGGCTCAAAATGTAGAATGGTGCCAGCTTTTGGAGAGTCTGAGGAGTGGCATGATTTTGATCTGTGCATAAGGAATGTTAATCTGTTGCCATCTGAAATATGGATGAATATAAGAGAGTGGGAGATGTAAAGACTTGTTCAGAAGTTGTTGCTATTGTACACATACTGATTGTAATATGTGTGGGCCTGATTACTAGAGTGGTGGAAGTGGAAACTTAAAAAGCTATAGATTTTAGAGTTTTTTGAAGGTACATTCTGCAGGACTTGGCATCTGATGGATGGTGACCAGAGAGGAAAGAATCAAAAGTAATATTGGTGTTTTGAATGTGCCATTAAAGAGAATAATAAAACCAGAAGGAAAAATTGGTTTGAAGGAATGATAAGCGCTACATTAGACAGCACTTTTGAGATTAAGGCAGCAGTAACCAGTCAGCTCTTGAAAATTCAGGTCTAGTGGTTATAATTTTCAGGGCTAGAGATATTTTTTCTCTTTTTTAAAAAGATGTTTTATTAACTTTTATTTACAACCTTTTGAATATAACGCCTTCCTGATCCCCTACCACCAAAATTGAGCCTTCCTTATGAAAAAGACAAATAGTTAAGGAAATACAACCATATAGTGACCATGTCTTACAACATATGTAATATTATGCCTCAGTTGTTCCTTGCTTCTCTGCTGAGAAGAGAGAGACATGACTCATATCTGTTCTCCAGGACAAAATTGGTTATGATCATTCAAAGTTAAGCTTTTTCATATTCTTTTCATTTATATTTCTGTAGTGATTGCATATATTATTCTTTTGGTTCTACTCATATTACTTTTTATCTGTTCATATAAATCTCATGTTTCTCTGAATTTCTTGTAGTCATTTTTTACTCTTCAGTAATATTTAATTCATTGCCAGTTTCTTGGCACCAGTGAGGTTTCTGGTTCTTTGCTACCACAAAAGATGTGGCTATAAATGTTTTGGTGTCTATTAGACCTTTTCTGTTTTTACTTCCTTGGGGTATAGACCTAGAAATTTCAGATTCATCTTCGTTGATGTAATTATTGTCATGGGATGAAGTTTCAAGCAAGGAAGAAGAAAATGAAAAGATAGAATATAAAAGTGCTGAGGAAAGACCTTAGAGAACATCAAGATTAATGGTTTAGGTAAGAGGAATCACTGATAGACACAGAATGAGTAGTCAGAGGATGTGTGATGAGAGCTATCTTTAAAGAAAATTACTATTTGATCCTAATTATGTTTCCTCAAGGGGAAAAATTAGATGCAATGCAGAATCTTAGTTATTACAAATACCATCCTTTGTGGATTCTTTGTTCCTGAATTATCCAAAGAATTTCCCACCTGTTCTTTCTTTTTACCATCCTGACATACTGTGCTTGAATATTTGTTAGATTTTTATTTGAACTCATTTTTAATTACTACAAGAAGAAAACTTTTAAAGTTTTGTATTCCTAAAAATTCCACTAATTTAACTTCATTTTATATCTTTTGGTCAAATTTATTGAGGACCTGTGATTTCTTCACTGTGAGAATTCTGTATGAATCTTCCTCTCCTTATCAGAACTTGTCTTTAACTTGGTCTTAGAGAATTGTTTGAGATTCAGAAAACTTAAGGTTAATAACTGTTAAGAGTAGAGAATTGAACAAAGGTGTTCCCAATTCCAATATTTGCACTCTTTTCACCTCGGCACATCTCTTTATGTTCCATTCTCCACTCACACAGCCACCACCTTATGTTGGGCTCTCATAACCTCTCACATGGACTATTGCAGTGGTCTCCTAATTGGTCTCTCTAGTCTTTCCCCATTCCAATCCATTGTCCACACAGGTATCAAAGTGATTTTCTTAAAGCATAGATCTAATCCTTTCCTCAAACTCTAGTGGTATCTTCTTACCCCCAGAATCAAATATAATGTCCTCTGTATAACTTTTAAAGATCTTCAAAACATGAGCCCTCACCATATTTCCTCTGTTCCACACACAATCTTGCTGCCCTGGGTTTATTTGTCATTCATTGCATATTACATAGCATCTCCCATCTCTCCCATTTTTTGCATTGACTAGACTGCTATGCCTGCAATGTTCCCCTCTCTTTATATTCTTAGTTTCCCAGACCTCTTTCAGGAATCAGTTCAAATTCTACCTTCTCAGGAGGCCTGTCCCAGTTCTCCTATCTGCTAAGGCCTTCTCTTATGAGATTACCTTCCATGTACTTTATGTATCATTCTTGCCTTTAATTATTTACATGTTCCACCATTATAATGCGAAGTTCTTGAGGACAAGAACTGGTTTTTCCTTTCTTTGTATTTACAGATCTTAGCAAAGAATCTGGCACATGTTATACTCTCAATAAATGCTTGTTGATCAACTGATCTACTAACTGGTTTTTGGTAATAGAATGAATTTAGGAAAACATTTCAATTTCCCCTTGATATATTTTAGTGGGCTTCAATTTAAGGTTATAAAGTGCTCCCTTAAGGCCTTGAGTTTTCACCAATTACTAAAATCCTTATCTAAATCAATATTAAAGAGCTCTAAATGTGAAAGTATCTAGAGGAAGTCTAACAAATACATAACATTCAAACTTGATATGGTTAACCAGATAACTGGTCCATACTGTGTAAATGGTGCTTAACGTATAAATAGAAGCAGCCATGGTTGATGTTATATTCAATTGTTTTAAATATTAGTTTTTGAGATATGAGGAATAAAACATAATTCTGTAAGAAATGGTTCCTTAGCTAGTATACTGAGTTATAAGATGAACATGGATTGTGCCACATGGGTCCTCCCTGACGTTTAAAACAATCTCATAGAGTAAAGTTGAATGTTAAGAAGAATAGCAGGGACAGCTAGGTGGTACAGTGAATAGAGCATTGGCCCTAAAGTCAGGAGGACCTGAGTTCAAATCCAGTCTCAGACACTTAACACTTGCTACCCGTGTGACCTTGGGCAAGTCACTTAACCCTAATTGCCCTGCCTTCCCCCATACAAAAAAAAAATAGCAGAAGACAACTCCAAAAGACTAATGATGGAAAAAGAACTATGGAGTCTGAATGCAGATCAAAACATATATTTGTGCTCTCTTTTTTTGTTGTTCTTGTGGTGTTTCTTGTTGGTGCTAATTCTTCTTTACAACATGACTAATGTGAAAATAGATTTAATATGAATGTATGTGTAGAGCCTATATCAAATTATATGCCATCTTGGGGTGGAGGGAAGGGGAGAGATGAGGAGAAAATTAGGAACTCAAATTTTATGGAAGTGAATGTTGAAAACTAAAAATAAATTTATTTTAAAAAAAAGAATAGCAGTTACATAGAGATCATGAATCAAAACCATCATCATTGTGAAACACATTTCGTGTTAAGCTTTGGATAAAGGATTCAGTAGGCCTGAAAGCTTGCCTTCCTAAAGTTTACAAACTGAGATTCATATGCATAGGTAAAGCGTATGCAGACAGTAGGGGGAAAACATTAAGCAGACATAAGAATGATCGGTAAGGTATTTTGATCATAGGCCATGAGTAAATCCATATTAAGGGTGATTGGGAAATTAAGGAAAGTAGGCACTCCAGTTTTCATAGGATAATTCAATCTAGAGTGAAAGTCACTTCTCTCTGGACTTGTTCCCTCATTTTCAAGATAATAGGGTTGCACTACATAATCTCTTAAGGGCCCTAGTTCTAGATTCTACATTTGGAATGAGTAAGATAAGGGGACAATTTTCCTTTTCTGATCAATCCCAGATTTTTGTGAAGGAGAGAGATTGCAGGAGCTATTTAAAAGATGGGGAAAGTGGCTTATCAGGCTGGGCAAGGGCACAGACATTTAGTAAGCATCTATATGCCAGGCACAATGCTGAGTTACCTCGTTTGGTCTGGCAGCAAACAATGTTTCAGATGTGTTATGTCACTGCTTTGAAACGTGTCGGAATAAAGGAGTGAGCTATGAACAAAGGGGATGTTGGTTTGTTGTTCCTGAGATAGGCAGAATGAATGACTTTGGAATGTAGAACGAGATGGGAAATAAAGTCATCTGGGGCAGTCAAATGAAGGATCTGGAATTTAGGAGAAGCATGTTGGACATGATTTGTATGGAAATGAGAAGCCACTGATTTTTTTAAGGAATTATTTGGCTAATACCATTAAAGGGGGGAGAAAAGAAAAGACAAGTTGATGAGGGAGATGTTAAGGGGTTATGTCTGAAGAAGAGATAGTCCAAGAAATGTTGAGTATCTGGTATGAGGCAATAAAGCTGTTAGAGAAAAGCAGTTGGCAGCAGAAAATTATGTGTAGAAAAGAGACAGGACTTAGCAACCAATTGAATATTTGTACTAAAGAACAAAGTAAAACTGAGGATTATTCCAAGGTTCCTGACTTGGGGTGGTAGGCAGATGATGGCATTAACCACTGACAAAAAGTTGTTGGATATATGAATTAGGGTAATAGTCTATAAAAATGTATAGATTTGTCAGGATTAATTTGTAGGCCCTTGATGTTCAGATATGGCAAATGTCATCATCATTTAAGCCAGTGTATATAGATCCCTGCACAGGAAATTAAAAACATGATAAAAGCAAATTTATATTCTCTTCTTAATAATAACTTATCTTAATACAATTAATGTCCTATGTAATGATATAATTGGAACACTCACATATATACATTTTACAAAGAGGATAAGGCCATGGTAATATAAGATGTCATTCATACAGGTGTCTATTGGGAACACCCTATTGAAAGATTAAAACTCAAGATTTTGGGAAAAGGATGGTTTGTTTTTTAAGGCAAAATTATTGCACTTTTTGCTTTATCTGCCTTGTAATCACCTAAATACACAAGCTACATCTGTGATTATTTTAGGGTTCGCGCATTTTTTCAAGTTACCTTAAGTGTTTGTATTTAGAGTCCTTTTTGTTCATGTGTACTCAGCTGTGGCTATTTGCTGTGTTATTCTTGCAAGTAAAATGAGTAATTTTAAAATGTATGAGAACATCACCACTACAAGCAAACCATTACAAAACAAATATGAACTAAAGTATGGCTTATAGATGAGATGAACTTTATAGTTACAAAAATGGTCAGGTCTGATATTTAATTAATCTATACTAAATTAAAGTATTACAGTGTAGATCAGATTTACTTTTCAAAATTTGTGTACAAATGCAAACAAATGTACATATATGCATATATATCATTAGTACTTTTAGATTACATTGATGGCCACCAGTAAGAACGAAAATAACCTATTCTTTTTACCAATTAACTGAAGAGCTATTTTAAATCTCCACAAGAGTCAAATTATCATGAATATCTGATTAATTTATTAAGTGTTGTAAACTGGCTCTCCATAGCTTTTATTTTTCAGAAACAATCCTCAGTTAATTATATTTAAGGAATGTGAACATGTAATACCAACTGCTTTTATATTTTTCCCTTCCAGTGTTTTAAATCTGGAAGTCAGTGAAGGTATTGTATACTCCCTTCCTCTGTCTTTCTACCTCATGATTTAAAAAAGCACAGTCTTTTGATGTCTTGTATTCCTCAGGATTTCTCATGCCCTATTTATTTACTATTTGAATTCTGGAGAAATGTAAAGTCTTTACTCCAAAAACAAAGCAAATAAATTTATGTGTTTTGGCAAAGTGATAATTTAAATTGTCTATATTATTTTGAGAGTAAGTTAATGTGACGTAATAACATTTTACTCACAAGAGAAACCAAATCAAATGATATATTACATAGATATTAGTTAATATATCTTCCAGGAGCTCAGTGGTTTTCTTCAAAAGTTAGTATTTTTTTTCTAACCACTGAGGAATAATTTTATTAATCTTAAAAATAACTGTTTGTTTTAAATATCCTTATGCCAAGTTGGTGGCTCTGGAGCTTTCATGGTTCTGCATGCATTACACAGTTTGTCTTGTGGAAAGAATACTTGCAAGTAATTTGTTCACATGTTTTATATATATCCAGAACTGCATGGATAACAAATCAGGGGGGAAAGTTTTTAAAAGATGAATATGAGACCAACTGTCAGAGTTTGCAGCAACTTTTTCCTCCAGATAAATTATAAAAATAATTTTTTCTTGACAAAGCTATCATTAATAACAATCAGAGTTGATTGTTTTTTAACTTCTACATCTGCACAAAAGAAAACAGCTTCACTGTTATTCACACTGTTATGTGGTTCTAGTTCATATTTGTAACTACTTCAAATATCCCTTAACTTTTGTGGTACCACAGAAACTGCAAAATAATTTTTTTACTCCATGCAGGAATTAAAGACAGACTATATTTGAAAATAATGATCCTCACACTGAGTTTGTAGGAAAGCATGATAACTGAAAGTGAGGGCTGGAATAAAAAAAAAATTAAGTTAGTGTTTATGTGTTAGGTCTTACCTTCTTGAGAGATTAAAAAAAAACCTTTTTACTCTCAAGGAAGTCATTGGCAACAGACACATCAGGAGTGTTTATTTGTTTTAAGGATTTTTTTTTGTTTTCTACTCCTCCTTATAGTTTTTAATAGCCTCTCTCTCAGGACAAGTTGTTTTTGAAATATCACTTGTTTAAAAGCATCATTTGATAGAACTTATCTTTTATACCTCCAATTCTTGGTTATTAAGTAGAATTTACTTGTCTAAAACTTAATCAAAAATATTTTATCTCAGAATTCAGAGTTGGAAGAGAGCTGAGAAGTCATCCAGTATGCCCTCCTCCCATTTTACAGTTGAAGAAACTGAGGCCCAGAGAATTTAAGTTATTTACTCAAGTTCACACAAGTAGTAAGAGGCCCAGAATCTAAATCCAGGTCCTCTAACTGTACTAGCTCTTTGCTTTGCAGCATGCTACTTCTTCTGAGATAGGTATTATGTACAAAGAGGCACTGGTAGACCTTTGGGAGATACCCAGATGAATAATACATAGTTTTTCCTTCAAGGAACTTATACTCTAGTGATGGAAAGAAGATATTTATAGCAAATACAAGGGCAGTATACACCTTTTAAATAAGGGTTTCTCATTCAGGTGGCATAGGGTCTGATGATGAATAAGTAAGACTTAATTCCTATGAAATTGGACTTGCCTAAGGTCTAAAGACATCACAACAAAGGGGAGCCTCTGGATCTTGATCTTGTCTCTGTATTATGGAGTCCATATTTTACCCTCTCATGTAGCCCAGGCAGCACATTACATTAAAAAGTCAGTTAAATGTATTTACTACATGTACTTTTATAGTTTAAGGTTTCAAAGGTTAAAAAAAGCATCAAGTCTTTTATAAGTCACATTCAGAATAAAAGAAGTGGACAACTGTAGGAACTGGTCTTCAGATATTTTAACCAATGACATGATAGCATGCAAATCAGTGAAATCAACTTATTCAGTAGAATAATTGGCTACCATACTTCTGATGTCATAATTCTACTACTTAATAATGGATTGATTATATAGAGAGCAGGTGTGTGAGTTTATGGTTCCACTTGAATAGCCTTTTAAAGAGGAGCTGTCCGCTGGTATTTGGAAAGTCCAAAAGAAGATAGGAGGACAAGGGTCATCAGAGGGATGGGGATAGTGCCTGTGAGTACATGTCTGATCCTTTAGATTGTGTGCACTCCCCAAATTTCGTCTTTGCCTTTTCAGGTTCCTTAAGTACTCTCAAGAGCCCATGTATTTAAGGGTGACAAAGCTTTGCTATTTTAACATATCTTTATGTTGCTGCTCATTTAATGGGGGCATTATTCTATAAATTATTGGTGGTAATTTAAAAAACCCCTGTGAATTTTAAATGGTATTGTACTAAGATAATTCTATTTACTTTTAAGAGTATGTGGTCTAATTATTTTTAAATTTTAAAGTACTTATGATTCTCTCTCAAAAGTTTTAGATGCATTTCTTAATTGTTGGACACATTTCATTTTTTTATTTCCCTAACCAGGGATGCGATGTGTGAAAATGAAGTAGAAGCCATCAAACTAGGCTAGAGAGCAAGCAGAATTCTCTCTTCTCATTCAGTTTGATTTATGGCAATGTGGTGAAATGGAAAGAGGGCCTAATTCGGAGTCCCAGCACCCCATGTGAATCCTGCCTCTTCCACTTAACTTCTTGTGTTGTTCTGGGCAAGTCAGTCTCTTCTCTCTGGGCCTCTGCTTCCTCATCAGTAAAGTGAGGGAATTCTAATGGATTGATGAGTGCTGAGCACCCTTGCTGCTCTAGATCTTTAAGCCTGATCAGCTTTCTAAGTGCTCTGTCCAGAGTAAGGAGAATCCATGAAGTCCCTCCCTTGACACTTCACTAACTCTGACCTTGGCTTCACCTCTCTGAATCTCAATTCTTCATTTGTAAAATAGGGATTATAATACTCAAAGTAATCCCTCACAAGGTTGTTGTGAGCCTCAATTATAAGATAACATATATATATATATATAATATGTATATATATTTAAAGGATTTTGTCAGTTCTAAATTATATATCGTTGGTTTTGTTTAGTATCCCATATCTTTTTTATTAAAAAAGCATCTTGGAAAATCCTGAGTCTTGTTGATAGAAGTTGCACAGGCTACCAGTTAAGGGAAAGAGGTTTAGGAGAAATGTTGAACATCTCTTAGCCATTTCAGATAAAATACTTTTTTTCTATAATCAATTGATTTATTTTTAGTTTTCAAAATTTACTTTTATGAGATTTTGAGTTCTAAATTTTTCCTCCTTGCCCCCTGCACAAGATGGCATACAATCTGATATGGCTATACATGTACAATCATGGTAAAAATTTCCACATTAGTCATGTTATGAAAGAAGAATCAGAGCATGAGAAAGAAAAAAAAATACAAAATAGCGTGCTTCAATATGCATTCATCCTCCATAGTTCTTTCTCTGAATGTGGATAGCATTTTCCGTCATAAGTCTTTTGGAACTATCTTATATCATTGCATTGCTGAAAAGAGCTTAGTCTATCAAAGTCTGTCATTGCACAATGTTGTTGTTTCTGTGTACAATGTTCTCCTGGTTCTGTTCACTTCACTCAGGATTAGTTCATGCCAGTTTTTCCAGGTTTTTTTTTTTTTTTGAAATCTGCCTGCTTATCATTTCTCATAGAACAATAGTATTCCATTACATTCATATACCACAACTTGTTCAGCTATTCCACAATTGAATGGCATCCCCTCAATTTCCAATTCTTTGCCACCACAAAAAGAGCTGCTATAAATATTTTTCTACAGGTGGATCCTTTTTTCCTTTTTTATGATCTCTTTGGGATATAGACCTAGTAGTGCTATTGCTGGATCAAAGGGTGTGCACATTTTTATAGCCCTTTGGACATAGTTCCAAATTGCTCTCCAAAAAACCACTTAGCCCTATTTTGATTATTATTGATGTCAACCAGTTGGATAATCTCATCTCTAATTTGTTGTTGTTATTCAGTTGTTTCAGGTGTGTCCAACTCTCCATGACCCCATTTAGGGTTTTCTTTTGAAGTGGTTTGCCATTTCCTTCTCCAGCTCATTTTACAGGTGAGGGATTTTAGGCAAATAGGTTAAGTGACTTACTCAGGGTTACATAGTAAGTGTCTGAGGCCATATTTGAACTTGTCTTCCTGACTCCAGACCCTGTGCTCTATCCACTGTGCCACCTACCTGCCCAACTTTATCTATAATATAGTGTGAAAGACAGCATAGACTTTATAGACAGCATTTTCACAAGTGCCTATGATACTTAAAGGACATCCATAAAACCCTAAGCTGTAAAGAACCTAAGAGTCCTTTAGTCTGAATTATACTTTAAATACAAATTGATTCCCTCTACAACATCTCTAATACCTGGTCATCTTGTCATCTGATGATCTGGAGGAGTTTATTACCTCTTAAATGCAGTGTATATTTCTGGACCATTCTAATTGTTGGGAATGTTTTCCAATTTGAACCTCACTTCTACCACAAGCAAGATGGTACTCATCTCATAGGATGAACACTTATAACAAGGAATTTCTAACAGGAATATTGAACTACCAGAGTTAATTAAACTTGAATTTTGATTTTCATTGTATATAACTTAACTCCTACTTACAACATTACCTCCAATTTTCTAAACATCATCCAAATAATCAAAATCCTCTTAAAATCTGTTGACCTAAAACTGATCTGACCAGGATGGAATACAATGTAGCTATTATCTTTCTTATTCTGGACATTTGTTATCATATTAGTGATTATAAGGTCATATAAGTATTTTAGGCTTCCAAATCACATTGTTGGCTCATATCGGTTTTTAGTAAACTACACATCTTTCCCTAGCCTCTATGAATTGTTTTCTAATCATATCTCCTTCATCTTGTATTTGTGCAATTGATTTTTTTTCACCTAAGACTGCTTATAACTATTAAATGTAATCTTATTAGATATAGTCTATTGTTCTATACTTTTGAGATCTTTGTTGGATGCCCATTTGGTCATCTAGCATATTAGCTGTTCTTTTATTCACCTACAGGATAGATAGTCATATCATGTTTGCCATAAAGTCAGTGATTTTTTAAAATGTTGACTAGGATTAGCTACCTTTAACCTAGAGACCTCAACACAGTTTGACCATTAATCATCACTCTGTTTGTCTGATGAATTCTGAATCTACCTATTCATAATGTCTTCTACCCCTTATCTCTCCGTTCTTCACATGACCCTGCCAGAAATACGGTGAAGGACTTTGTCAAACACCTTGCTAAAATCTAGGCATGCTATCTATGTTTATGACACAGCCCTGATCTATTGCTGTAATGATCCTGTCAGAAAAAAATGAGGTTAATATGGCATAATTTGTTCTTATTGAACCTGTGCTGTCTCATACTTATCAAGATTTCCTTCATTAAGTGCTAAAAGCCCAATTTATAGCAATTTTTTTAATAATAATGCCAGAAATAAATATTAAGCTCATTGTCCAATAGTTTGAGGAATCTACAATTTCTCCCTATATGAAAATTGTCATAATGCATACTGATTTCCAGTCTCATGACACTTTTTTCCCCCTTGATTTCCCAGAGTGGTATAGTAATTATGTCTTCAAGTTCCAATTTTGTTTATTACAAATAGCATGGCATCAGAGGGATAGGACAATGACTAAAGTAAAGGATTCTCCTTAAGGATAACATTTAGGCAGCTGTGGTGGAAACAGAGTATAGAGATGCCTGAAAAACATCTTAAGGATGTGAGATTTTGTCCAGAGGTTAATATTCTCGTCTCTTACTTCCCACCACTTATTATTATACTATGTTTTTCATTCTTCATTAAACACCATATGTTAGGATGCTTTATGGACTATGGAAATAGGCTTAAAAGTTGATGGTAAAACTTTGATGTAAAGTAGAAAAAGGAAGAATTTATATAAAGGCAGTACTGCATGAATATCATATGCAATGATGTATTTAAGAAATTATAAACTGCCATTCTTTTTCTTGTTAATGAATTTGTATAGTGTTAGTAATGATGGAATCTAGGTTTCTTTGGGCATGTGGCATTTTCCTCCTTCTAAGTGTATAAACCAAGATACTAAATGGTATCAGTGTCAGACTCCTAGTTTCTTCCTATACCCACCCCACTCCTCACCAACCAGTTTATTTGTTATACACATGGCCTTCTAAGACACATTACTAAGTACTTGTCCTACATCAGATCAAACTCTCATGAAGTATTTCTATCTTGGCAATTTAAGGCAGCAAAATAGAATGTAGCAGAGTGTTACTTTCCTCAGTAGATCCAGTCTAATTATAGCATTATTAAGTATCTGTTGCATATTCATTTTCAATAAGGAATTAGAAGACAAGGGATTAAAAATGGGAGTAAGATATCTTAAAATTAAATGGCTGCCATAAAGGTAGAAGCGCTTTGTGCTTCATATATAAATTTACAGATTTAATACTGCTTATCTTCTGAATTAGATGATATTAGCAAATCACATTTCTTTACAAAGTTTGTGATGTTGCTTGATTTCTAAGCAGCAGGTTCTTCAAGAACTGCATTGTTTCTTTAAGTCATGTTCATACACTACAAATTATTTGCAAATACTTGATTCTAGTTTGTGGTAATCTTGATGAGTAGCCATAATGTCTTCTAGGATTGGTTTATTTATATTATAGAATTTCAGGGTCCTTGATCATAGTGAATTGCAAAATATGTGTTTATATTTTATCCATATGTGAGCATAAGACTTATTCCTAGTGCGCTGAATCAGGCTGTGTGCAATTACTCTAAATACTCATCAGCAAATAGAAAATAAATCCCATCACTACTACATCAAAACCATCATAAAATTTAGTAAGGATAAAATATGAATTAATTACCCAAATTCAAGATTCAACAACTGTTTAGACTGGGATCATAGTGTTCTTCAAATTTGATATGAGTCAGTATTTTAGTCAATTTAAAAGCATTTCATCATATGGGAATATGACAAGTATGGGATGTGAAATACTGTTTCTCCTATACTACATGCTGAACACTTTTTTATTTTAGATTATTATGCTTGGATTTGGTCTCCATAAATTAATAATAAATAAGAGGAAATTGGAGAACACTGAAAAGGGCACCAGAGTAAGGGCTAGGCATTGGAAATAAGCAAGGATTCAAGATGTCCCAGTAATACAGATATGGTATAGTGGTTAGCACAGTACACTTGAACTCAGAAGATTTGTGTTTGAGGCCTGGATTTTCCACTGCCTAGATGTTTGACCTTGAATTTTCCACTACCTATATGTTGACCTCTCTGGACCTCAATTTCAATAAATTACTGACAGGCTATTGAAGATTGTTTTGGAATCCAAATCATTGCCAATCTTTAGAAATAAAGTGGAGTAGTCATATCTTTTATGACTTTGCCTGCCTGGATTTAGTAAATGAGTAAGTGATCACTTGAAGTTTTTTTCTGAGCTTGGAAGACTGATTATAATTATGGTACTTAAAACAGCTTGAAAACTTAATGCCATAGTGTTACAAATATGCTGTTACTATTACTCTGATTCTAAGATTTGTGATTTTTATCAGTTTGAGCACTTCTTCCATTGATGTAGATTGCAGGTCCTCTATAATTTAGCAGATGATCTTCATGTATTTCTGTCATTAAAAAATCATTAATCTGTGGCCTTTTGTCAAAGAGCTTCAGTGGATTTAAAAATAGGATGGTCCTCACACATTTTATGGCTGGACATGTATTCGGAACCTTTCTAGTTTGGAAGGACTTGATAGAGTTTGCACTCAGCTGGCACAGCCTTTGAGAATCCAGGCTTCCCTCCACACTTAAAGCATTGGAGGAACACTTTCATGGAATTTCCTTATCATTAGACATAATAATAAATGTAGAAAAATGCTTACCACTTTCACAATGATTACACAAGAAAAAAAGTTAAGATAAAAATTGTAGATGCATTTGAAATTGGGGGGTGTAGACTTTTAAAATATCTTTAATGTTGGAGATAAAATAAGATTTTGTTCATAGCCTTTAAAAATACTTAAGGAAAGGCAAGTGAAGAATTAATTGAGCATTTCCATGAAATTTGCTTAATCCATTTTATTCTATCTGGCTAAAGAGGACAGCTATATTATTTTTTTCTTTCTCCCTAACAGTTCTAGATCTTCCATCTTATAAATACATGTAATCTCAATGATACAGGAGTATGGGGTGTGTCTTAAAGAGGCAGATCCTCAGTGTTATTGTACTAAGTGTGTTTTTCTGTCACTTTAGTATATGATTAGTCATAGTTTGTGGAGCTGAAAAAAATATCTCCTTAATTCAAATATTAAGATATTCTTGGAATGTAGCAATGGATTGTGATTCATGAAAAATATTTCTTTGCCATTAGCTTCAGTTCTAATCTCTCTCAATCATGGCATCAATCTTTATACCCATGAATCTGTATCTTCTACATCAGTTCCTATGTTTTCCTATTGTTTGTAGAGTCAGTTGGGTGCAAATGCCTATGACTATAGTAGCAGTAGTAGTATGGTAGAATAGAAAGAGTTCTGGTTCTGGGATCAGAAGGCCTGGGTTCTTCTGTGGGCTTCAGTTTATTCAACTGTAAAAATGAGGGGAAGATTCCAGTTGATGGCCTTTGAGGGGAATCCTCACAAGTGCCCCTCCACAGTTTAGCAGATGATTTTTATTGTATTTCTGTCATTAAAAAATTATTCATCTATAACCATCTTGTTTGTTATTAATGATGTTTTCTTTGATTGTATCCGTCTACACTACCTTTTCTTTTCCTGAATTTTTTCAGTCAGTAGGAATAGTTTAGCAGTTTACTTTTTTCATATGTATTAATTACTTTTTTTTCTTTGCTAGAATTTAAGTTGCTTGTGGACAGAACATGTGTTTTTGTGCTTATTTGTGTCCTCTACATCAATAGTGTAAAACTCAAATGGAAATGGGGGATACTAAACCATACATAAGGATCCTTACTAGCTGCATATATCAGATAGTTGACCATTACATTTTCATCTGGTTCATACAACTCTCAGAAGAATGTGTTGCCACAGTGGGCCATATGTTTGACATCCCTCTGTTCTTCATTGCCTAATAAGAATGCTTAATGAAGTAGCTGCTCAGTAAATAATTGCCCTCTCTCTTCCTCAGTTCCTTTTCTTCATCTTTTCCTTCATCCCCATCCTCTCCATTCCTCCTTTTTCTATAGCTTTCCTAGGACCCTTTGTAGCTCATTATCTCCTTTACTCCATCTAGTTAATACTATGCCTCCTAGTTTACTCCTTTGAACTTACCAAATCCTTCTTTACATAGCAACTGAGTGGGCATTGGGAAAGATTAAATAAAAGTAAAAAATCACTTTAAAAACTTAACCAAGTAGATATATATATTTAATAACTGAGTGTTCAAGTCAAGCTGTATCTGCACACAAGGTGGGCCTCCTACAATCAGCCTCTTGGATAAGAGAGGTTTTATGGTTTGTCTTTCCTTATTTGAGCCATGCAGAAATGAGATGAAGTCTGAAAGAAACTCTAACCTTAAAGTTGAAAAGCTTTTTATACTCTTTTGTAGAAGAGAAAGTTGTGGGGACAGCAAACCTGTGTGGCTTTATTGAGAATAGTAGTTCTGTGACCTCAGATGTATATTTGAAATTAAATTTCTTGCCTTCTCAAGAAGTGGGTAGAGATGGGAGGGAGGGAGAGAATTTGGAACTCAAAAAATTTTGTAAATGGTTGTTAAATTTTTTCTTACATGTAATTAGGAAAGATTTAATGAGATAAATATAATTTTTAAAAAGGATAGGTCATGCTAGAATAACCTCGTTTTGTTTTTTGACAGGATTATTATGAGGAGTCGTCAGAGTGTTTGTCAGGTTCTCTTAGGGATTGTGATGGAGATGAGTGGGCTAAGCAGGAATTGGGAGTTCGGGATTTTCAGAACTGATCAACTGGCTGTACCCAAAGAGTATCATTAATAGGTTGACATCCACTTGGGAGGATCATAAATTCAGATCTGAAAAGGACCTCAGAGGCCATCAGTTGGAATCCCCTCATTTTTACAGATGAGGAAAACTGAAGCTCATAGAAGGTAAAGGCTTTGCCCAGGGTCACACAGCTTGTGAGTATCTGAAGCAAGATTTGAAACCGAATCTTCCTCACTTCCAATCCAGTGCTCTCTCCATGGTGTTACTGCCTCAGCGGAGCATGTGTAGTGGTCGGGGCCCTGGACTTGGGGTAGAGGTGTTTGGAGCCTTCCTAACCGTGTGACTTTCATCTTCCAGAAGAGAGAGGACTGGCTTCTCGACATCCTCTCAGCTCTAGTTCTGTGAGCCTATAACTTGGCCTCTATTGAGTTTGCTGTAATGATCCATGGGGAACAAAAGGAAGGTGGAGTGATAACTTAAATGAGCCATAGAGCAGAATCACCCTTTTAGCCTGCATGTTCTGTAGTCAGAGATCAGTTATTCTCATTCTAATGAAAGGAAGCAGAAACTTGTATAATCAAACATAGGAGGTAATCACTGAATCATTTACATTTGGCTTTGACATGTTTTTCTGATGTCTATTTTGGATGTAAATTTGTATGCCCAGGAGATTCAATTTAAATAATGTAATACCAGCACCACCACCACCCCTTGTCCCCAAACATCCAGTTCAGCTGTGTCTAGAAAGAAGTCTGGTTTCCCTATCCAGACCTCTATCAGCTTCTTCCTGCAACCTTTAGTAACTGTGGTTGCTTATGTCTCAAAGCTTTAGGTTACGTCATCCTAGATGAACTTTTCCTTTGTTACACTTAGGTGAATATTTGGATTTTCAGATTTCTCTACTGGAACTCAAGGTACATGAAGTGTAAATATATGTACATCATTCTTGATCCAACAACGTGTCATATAGACTTTGCCTGATGATATCTAGTGATGGAGGACACCACCACCACCATTCCACTTTTGAATAATTCTAAAAGTTAGGAAGTTTAAACCCTTAACCTAATCTTACTTTGCCACTACCAACAGTTATTTTTAGTTCTGCCCTTAGGAGCCAAGAACAAATTGAATTCATCCTTCACATAAGTGGTCTCCAGAGTCTGGCCCTACTCCCCTCCTCGGGGGGGGGGGGGTGGAGGGGAGGAGAGAACCCTTCAGTCTGACCCTAAGGGATATATGTGCTCATTCTGAAGCGCGGAAGATGAATAGGTCACTTCCCATCCTCCCCTTAACAGCCAATCATGATTCTTGGTCTCCAACACAATTATACCTACCCCAATTCCACAATATTTCCCTACTTCACCCTCTCCTGCTTTTTTGAAACCTTCAAACTTCCCTTCTGAGCCAGATGTCAGCTTCTCAGGACACCTGTAACCTAACCACTGCCTAGCAGTAGCAGTTACATAGGTGACAATGGGAAAAGTTTTCTCTCTATCTCAGAATACCTACTGCCTTCCTGGCACTCCTTGGATTGCTCAGTCCATACTGAGTAAGAGCCCTGCCTCTCCCTTTCTAGTTTTAATGTGGGACAGAATTATACAGGATGAGCAGGTGCGGATGAGATGTGATCTTGTAAATCTCCTTCCATTATCTTCCCTCCCAAACTCACACCTCTTCCAAATTTCCCTATCCTTCCAGTTGCCCAGGTTCACAATTTCAGTGTCATATTCTATCCCTCATTCCATATATCCAGTTAATTGCTATTTGGTTATTATACTCAACATTCTTCATATCTGTCTCCTCTCCACTCACATAGCCACTCCCCTAGTGTAGGGCCTCATTACCTCTTTCCTGGACAGTTGTAGTAACCTCCATCTCTTCCTCTCCAATCCATCCTACACACAAAGCCACTGAAGTGATTTTTGTGAAGTGTGAATCTGACCATGTCACTTCCCTGCTCACTAAATTAAAATGGCTCCCTATTGACCCTAGGATTAAATATTAATTTTTATCTCATCCTTTTAAAATTTATAGTTTTAGTTTATAATATATGTAGTTCTAGCATCTGTAGTATATATCATCTTTATATAAGTAAATAGACATTTTAGGAGTACATGCTCAATTTGTTTCTATTTTTTTTTACTGATCGTGGTGAGTGATTAAAAAAAAAGTGTGAACTTTATGTGATAGTTTTTTTTTTTTTGATATTTGAACACAGCTATTACGTCCTAAGTCTATAATATCCCCAGTTCCTTCAATCTATCCTCATGGCATGAACTCAAGTCCCTTCACCATTCTTGTTCCCTCCTTTTGGACACTCTCCAGCTTAATAATAGTCTTCCCAAAATGTTACAAAGTCCAGATGTGGTATGACTGAACCAGAATAGAGTGAATGGGAATTTACTTATCAGTTCCTTTAACCAGGAAGCTATGTCTTTCTTAAAGGGGTTTCTGATCTCATTAGCCTTTTTGTCTGCTTATCATACTGTCTATATCACATTTTGAGTCAGTAGCAGATTAAAACTTGAGGTATCTTAAACACACTGGTGTGTAACCACATCTCTTTTATACTTTTAAGTTGACTTTTTGAATGCAGGAGTAAGACTTTATATTTTTACTTATTAAATGTAATTTTATCAGACTTGGCCCAGTGATTTAGCTTATTTAGTTTTTGTGATCTGTTAGTCTAAAATGTTAGTTGCTATTTCCCTAGTTATATGTTGTTTGCAAATTTGATAAGCACACCATCTATCACTTTATCCAAGTCAGTGATGAAAATATTATATAGCACAGGGCCAAGAACATATCCCTGCCTGGGGGATTCTTCTAGAGACCTCTCTCCAAGTTTGTATCAAACTACCAAAGACTATTCCTTGTATTTGACTAGTTCTAAATGATCTAGCTCATCTCTCTATCTTGTCCACAGGAATAACATGAGAGACTTTGTCTAATGTTTTGCTTAAATTTAGGTAAAGAATATCAGTATTGGGGTGGCTAGGTGGTGCGGTGAATAGAGCATCAGCCCTGGAGTCAGGACAATCTGAGTTCAAATCCGGCCTCAGACACTTGACACACTAGCCATGTGATCTTGGGCAAGTCACTTAACCCCAATTGCCCTCCAAAAAGAAAAAAAAAAAGGATATCGGTATCATTCCCCTGCTTGGCTACCAATCTAATAATCCTGTTAAAAATAAAGGGAGGTTATTATGGCATTTATGGCATTACCTGTTTTTTGATTTAAGCCTTCCTGATTTTTTGTGTTATATCTCTACCTTTCTGAGTATTTATTAACCATCTTTTCGATAATGTATTCTAAAATTTTGCCAGAAATCAGTGTCAACTCAGTGACTGTTTACAGACACCAGTCTTTTCCCATTTAAAAAATTAGAACTACCTTTCTCTTTCTTTAGTTGTTCGGCATCTTTCCTATTCTCCAAGAGCTTTGAAACCGGACAGTGAGTGGTTCAGTAATCACATGCATAGTGCTTTTACCTCCCTACAAAGTTAAATTGAGTTTTCAGGAGGAAATAATTACATCACCTCTGCCTAAAGTAATGCAACTCAACTTGAAAAAAAATTTCCTGTGAATAATCTGTTCATAGTTAATTGAGAATTATTAATTTACTAAGTGTGAAAGGGAAATAAGCAAATATTCTCCAAAGTTAATTTAGCAAATGATACCAAAAGTGATAATGTTATGGAACTCTGATCAATTTTAGAATCTTAAATTTCTTTTTTTTTTTTTAAAGCAATTGGGGTTAAGTAACTTGCTCAAGGTTACACGGCCAGTTATTTCTGGGTGTGGTGCTGAGTATCTGAGCCCATCCAGGTCATCCCAACACTGGAGCCGGTGCTCTTACTCGCTGAGCCACCTGGCCGCCCCTAAGCAATTGGGGTTAAGTAACTTGTTCAAGGTTACACGGCCAGGTGTTTCTGGGTGGGTGCTAAGTGTCTGAGCCCAGGATTCGATCTCCAGGTCTTCTCAACACTGGAGCCGATGCTCTTACTCGCTGTGCTACCTGGCCTCCCCAGAATCTTAAATTTCTAAAGAAAAATTTTCAAGCCATAAGCCACCTCTTGATCCTACCATCCTCATTAGTATTGTCTTTCTGCCCCTTCCAAAGTAAACTCCTTGAAAAAAAAATCTATACCCTAAGTACAGCTACTTTCTCTTCTCACTAGCTTCTAAATCCTTTTCAGTCTGGCTTCTTACCTCATCATCCAACTATAACTGCCCTCTCCAGAGTTACTAGAGACGTCTTAATTGTTAATAATTAATTGCCAGATCTATTGGCCTTTTATCAATCCTTCATGATCTCAATGCAGTCTTTGAGACTGTTGATTTTCATTTCTTGGATTCTGTCTCTCTGTTTTCGTGAAACTACTTTCTCCATTCCTTTTCCTACCTGTCTGACTGCTTCTTTTCGGTCACTTTTACTGGATTTTCCTCCATTTCACCCACTAGCCATGGATGTTTCTCAAGGTTCTGTGGTGTTCTGTCTTCACCATCTATACTATCTCCTTTGGTGATTTCATCAGCTCCCGCAGTTTCAGTTATCTCTATGAATTGTCGTCCAGACTTACTCACTTGAGTTAAGTCCAAGTATTACCACCTGTTTTTTGAAACTCTCAAACTGAATGTTTCTTAGGCATCTCAAACTCAATACGTCTAAAACAGAACTCATTATCTTTTCTCCAAAATCCTCACCTCTAATCGGCCATTACTATTGAGGGCATCTCTATCCTGCCAGTCATCCAACTTTATAATCTCAGAATCACTCTCAACTCCTCACTCTCACCTCACCTATTCAGGCCCTCATTTGGGTTATTACAGTAACCTTCTAATTGGTTTCCCTGCCTTGTCTCTCCCCACTGCATTCAGCTACCAAAATGATTATTTTGAAGTGTAGATCTGACTAACATCCTCCTAGTCAGTGAACCTTTAGTAGTTCTTTGTTACCTCCGAGATAAAATGTAAAGTCCTCTTCTCATTGAAAAGTCTTCAAGACTTGGCCCTATCCTACCTTTTCAGTCTTCTTATACTTTATTTTCCTCTACTCTATGATCCAATTACATTGATCTATTTGCCTTTCCCCTCACATGGCCCTTCATCTACCATCTCAGTGCCTTTGTACTGGCTGTCCCCATGCCTGGAATGCTCTCCCTATTTATCTCTACCTCTTCATTTCTCTGTCAAAACTTAGCTCAAATCCCAGCTTCTGTAAGAGGCTTTTCTGGATCCCCCTTAAAGACAGCACCAGCCCTCTGAGATTATTTCCAATTGATTTCTACTACATCTTTCTTGTGTATACCTAGTTATTTACATGCCATCCCTCCCACTAGAACATAAGCTGCTTGAGAGCATTTCTTTGTATCCCTGTTGCTTAGCAGAATTTCTGGAACATAGTAAATGTGTGATAAATGCTTGTTTTATCAAAAGACTAATACAATTCCTATTATATTTTGCTGTTTACAAACATTTATTAAATGCCCCATTTTATTTTTTGAAATCTCTGCTATGTGTGGAATTGCATATTTTAAATAGTATAATACAGGTGATGTATAACATAGATATGCATACAACCATTGTGCAAACTCCTTCTTAAGCCTTAGCTTAAGCCACCACTCCTTTCTTAAGCCTTAGCTCAGTTAGAGGATAGGAGTAATGAAATATGTTTTCATTTGGTATCACTCTCAACTTCAAGCTATATTTCTTATTTAAAGAATTTTAGCACATTTCCTAGAGACATAAATGTTTAAAGAAAAACAATTCTGAAATTTCCTCAGAGCTACAGTTAGTATTTAAATGTTTTAGATGAATTGCTCTTAGCAACTAAATACATCCTTTCTAATGTTACTGTTAAAAGTGTGTAAGAATTTGACTCCACAGGCATTTGTCAAGCACCTACATATGCATTGCACTGCATAATGTATTTCATGTATTTACTAAAAAGTTTTGTGCAACTGTTAACTCATCATCCATGATGTTATTACTGTTATTTATTGCTTATGAATACTACTCATGATTATTATAACACAACTTCATGAGTAGAGAAAGGAATATAGAAATATTGAGTGTTCTCATTAGAATCACATCAGATACTCTGCCTTAACTTTTTATAGTGATTTATATTTTTTAAAAATAATTTTAATAGATGTTATATTATTTATTCTTTCTAAAAGCTCTGTTAGGTAGATTTTGTTCTATACAATTATTGTATAAAACCCTTTGATTTTACTATAATGCTTTATTATCATTCTGATCTCCAATATGGAGGCAGCTAGGTGGTACAGTAGATAGAATGCTGGCCCTGGAGTTAGAAAGACTTATCCACCTGAATTCAAATCAGACCTCAGACACTAGCTTTGCGATTCTGGGCAAGTCATTTAACCTAATTTGCCTCAGTTTCCTCATTTGTAAAATGAACTGGAGAAGGAAATAACAAACCACTTCATTATTTCTGCCAAATGAGGTCACTACATGACTAAAATGACTGAACAACAACAATCTACAGTACATAACTAGAAGACTAGTATGGATCTTTTGCAAAATTAATATAATGCTAACCTTGAACATTGGACTATACAAATAATATAATTCTTGTTATTTCATAGTATCACCATTTGATGGATGAGGGAACTGAGGCTCAGAAAATGTAAATGATTTACTTGGGGTCATCTAGCTAAGAGGCATGCTGGAATCAGAACTCAGTTTTCTAGACTCTCTCATAGGATCCTGTCACAGGATCATTCATTTAGAGCTATAAAAGAAGGATCTCCAGAGGTCATCTAGTTCAAACCCTTCATTTTACAGATAGGAAACTGAGATCCAGAGAATTAACTTGCCCAAGATAACACTGCAGAGAAGAGGTTCAAACCAAAGTTTCTTGAATTCAGATCCACTCCTCTTGCTATGCTATCAGCATACTTTCAGCTACCACCATATATAGTCCTTCATTGTATAATAGAGCAGACCATAAAATTAAATTCCTTTTCCCTCATATTCAGCATTCCCATTTCATAGCTTTTCATAGTCTTGCTCATCGTAGTATTTTGATAGTTGACTTTCACATTATCCTTGGACACATTTTGCTAGAAGGGATGCCAGTGTCCTTGGATTACTCTTGTTATAAGACTAGACTGCCCTACTAAGTTGGCCACCACCTGCATGTTGCACATTAAGGTTTATCAAATGATTTTCTCACATCCCTGTGCAAGTATTATTATCCTTAGTGTACAGTGATAGATATATAGAAGTGAGTTTTATCTTTTTCCCCAAACCCTCCCCTTTAACCAACACCACTTTCCTTGCAATCACCAAGGTTCACCACCCATATTTGTTTAGCTAGTAAGTTTTTATAACACTTGTACAGATTAGTTTAAATCATAGTTACATTATCTTATAAAAAATTAAGTCTATATTTCTGTGCTGTGAAGTTTATTAAAGTGGTATCAAAACATCAAGCAAGTCATTTTTGTGGAAATGAATAATTATGTCATCTTCCTGACTAGTGATTAAAATTATGATTTATCTCAGAATCTTAGAACTAGGAGGGACCTTTAGACATTATTTTGATTAAACTTAAATCCACCTGATGAAACTCTTTTAGCTTTTCAATATATTGAAGATTATCAGTGCTTTATTAAAAAGTTATTGTTGTTGCTTTCAAGGTATTTTGGTTTCTAAGCTTTTATTTTAGAAAGATTAGCATATCTTTTCTTAACTTTTCTTCTTTATTCATTGTCAGATAATGTATGATCATGTTTTTCCTCTAATATGCTTTCTCTTAACTTTCTCTAGAGTCCCAACTAGTCCTGTTTGTGACTCTCTCTCACCATTCAGTTTCTTTGTCTCCCCTTAACACTTTCAATTCTGTCTTTCCCATGCACTCAGATTTGACATTCCATGTCTGGTTTTAGATATTCTAAAATGTTGCTGACTGTGCCAATCTATCAGACTCCTTCTTACTCTCTTTAATGAGTAACTGTACTCTCTGCATCTCCAGCTTCAGGCTCAGCAGCAATTCTCAGACAGGATACTATTGTGCTCTTTCAGAGACCTTTAGTCTAGGACCACAGGGCCTGGACTAAGGATTTTCACCTCACAATCAGGAAGTGGGAGAAGAAATATACACCCTCTTCTTGGTTCAAGCCCATCCAGAACATTACTTAAACCTTTATCTCTCTAGGCCCTTAGACCATAACTAAGCAATGAACTTTTTGCTTTATAATTACCAGGTAGCTCTGGGGGATCAGGGTTCCCCAGTTTTATTAAACTCTAATATTCTCTTCTTGGTCTGTTCAAATGACTGGTTAGGAAAAAGGTACCAAGGCTGTGTTTGCTGTGGAAGCCAGTTGATTGTTTCTGCTGGCCTTTCCATATGCAAATAAGCTACTCATGGTCTCAGAGTTTCTACAAATCATTCAATCATCCCTGAAAAAGCCTTATCCTTACATCTCTTGGTCTCTGTCCTTTCCTATAGGGTAAGACATACAAAGGGTATACCCTTCAAATCCCAGGAAAATTTATTTCTCTTCATAATAATAACAAGTAGGTACTTAATAATAGCAACAACTTATTTTAGAGTTGAAGCATGGCATAGTGAATAAAAGGATGGCCTTTAGTTAGAAGAGATGGGATTTAACTGTGGCCATGGGCAAGTTGCTTAACCCATCATTGCCTCTTGTGCTGATTTTCTTAAAAGTATAAGTTACAGATGGGTTGCTAGTCTCATTAGGAGGGAGTTCTCTGGACGCAAGGAAATTATAGATCTAGACCTTTCCACCCACCCCAATCCCACCCACCCCCAAAATTGTAACTTACATTTTTCTAGAATTATCTTTCTAAATCTCTTCTCTTTGCAGCTAATCTCCTTGAAAAGGTCATCTACAATAGATTCCTCCATTTTCTCTCCTCTCTTTTCTTAACTCCTTAAAATTTGGCTTCCAACCTCATAATGCCACAAAAACTTGTCTCCAAAGTTGCCAGTGATTTTTTTAGTAGCCATAGCCAATGGCCTTTTCTCACTCCTCATTCTCCTCAGCTGGGTGGTGCAATGGATGAGCTTTGCAATGGTGGAGCACTGAGCTTGGAGTCAGGAATGCTCATCTTTGTGAGTTCAAATTCAGCCTCAAATACTTACTAGCTGTATGACTGGGCAGGTCACAAATTGCAAACTACTCCAATTTTGCAATTTTTGATATTTGCAATATCTTTGCCAAGAAAACACCAAATGGAGTTAGGGAGAGTTGAACACAATTAAACATTCTCAACCTTTCTGCAACCTTTGACAATGTTGGTCACTCTCTTCTCCCTGATACTCTGTTCTCTCTAGGTTTTCCAGACACTGTTCTCTCCTGGTTCTCCTTCTACCTAGCTGACTGCTCCTTTTCCCTCTCCTTTGCTGGATCTTCATTCAGATCATTCCTTCTAACTGTAGGTGTTCCACAAGGTTCTATTCTGGGCCCTCTCCTCTTTTGCCTCTGAATTATTTGGTGACTTTATTACCTCTCATGGGTTTCTTTACCATTATTGGATTTCAGCTCAAGAAAGTAACAAAGTCTTATCCCCTAATTCATTCCCTCCTCCCTTTCCCTCCCAGTCCCTCAGGCCCACAACCTAAGAGTAGTCACTGACTCCTCTCTCACCACCTCTCCCCCAATATCCAATCTGTCGCCAAGGACTATTGATTTCATTCCTGTAACATCTCTCCCAATATGCCCCCTACTCTCTTCTGGCCCTGTCACCAGTCTGGTGCAGGCCCTCAACTCCTTACACCTGCACTATAGAGATAGCCTACTAATGGATCTGTCTGTCTCAAATCTCTCCCCACTCCAATCCATCCCCCATTCAGCCATCAGAGTGATTTTCCTAAAGCACAGATCTGACTATGTCACACAATCCCAACCCCCCAATTCAGTAAATTCCAGTGACTTTCTATTGCCTTCAGGATCAAATACAAAATAACTTTGTTTGGCATTCAAAATCCTTTGTAACCTAGCCCCCTTGTACCTTTCCACTCTTCTTACACCTTACTCCCTTCCACATACTTGATCCATTGATACTAGCCTCCTGGCAAACAAGACATTTCATCTTTTCATTCTGTTTTTCATTCTTTTTCATTCAATTTCAATTATTTTCTCTGGGTGTCCTCCATGCCTATAACACTCTTCCTCTGAATTCCCTAGTTTCCTTTCAGTCACAACTAAAATTGCACCTTCTACCAGAAGCCTTCCTAAATCTTTCTTAATTCCAGTGCCTTCTACTCTCTTAATTATTTTCTATTTATCCCATGTATAACTTGTTTGTATGCATGTGTTTGTTGTTTCTCCCATTAAGTTTTAAGCTCCTTGAAGGCAGGGACTATCTTTTGCCTCTTTTTATATCCACAGCACTTATCACAGTGCTTGGCACATAGTAGGTACTTTATAAATGATTTTTGATGGATTGATTTTACTACTAACAAAATAGATTTCAAAAATCCTTATGAGGCAGGTACTGTGTGTTATTATTCCTGATTTTATAGATCTGGAAACAGGTATAGGAAGATAAAGTTGGCCCATAGCCATAGAAATAATTCAAATCCATATCTCCTGATTGCAAACACATTTTTTTTGAGAACCACATTCTACCTTTCTCTTGCACTTGAGTCATTATTCTCTCTGCTGTCTGTGATCATGCTACTAAAATTTCATTCTGAAGGCTTTGCTTGAAAAGAGCCACCCTGGTTGTAATTCTACTTATGAAGTTATCCATCCATCTTGCTTCCAAATTATCCAGAGATGTGGCACATCATTTGATTGTGCATTTTTGTGCTTCGTTGCATACTTAGCATTTGTTCCTTCATATGTATGGTTGCCTTACCATATACACAATTCAGGGCCTGACCAGAGTGCATCTGCTTTTGTATCTTCCATTTTCAAGTGACCACTCCAGGGAAGACGTGTTGTAACATGGGATGGCAAAAGTAGAGATATGTGATGAAAAGAGTACTAGACTAGAAGCCAGAAACTCTAGGTTGGAACCTGGTTTCTACCACTTACCTGACTGTGTGACATTGGGCAAAGTAGCCTAATTTCCCTAAGACTCCATTTCTTCCTGTATTCGTTGGGGGCAATATTACCTTCCCTACTAACTGCATAATAGGGTGTTGTGAAGATCAAATGAAATAATGTGTAATGAAATGAAGGCTCACCAATCTAAGGTGTTCTTAAGAGGTTATTGTAGTAGCTTCCAACCCCAGCTCTCTCCTAAAAATCCTTACTACTGCTAGAATATGCATGATTCTGGTCATGTTACTCCTCAGCTCCAAAATAAGTGACTCCCTATTGCCTCCTCATACTCCTCTGCTTGATATTCAGCAGTTACTACAACCTTTCCAGCCTTATTTCATATGAATACTCTTCACATACTGCACTCCAGCCAAATGCGTTTCCTTTCTGATCCCTCAATGACTGTGCTCTCCTGCTTCGATGCTTTTGTTTATACCGTTCCCTTGATTGTAGTGCTCTCCTTCCCTTTCCATCTTTGCCTGTTCTGAAGTACAACTCCAGTGCTATCTCCTCCATGAAACCTCCTCTTCCCCTAATTGGTAATATCTTTTCCATTTAGACCTCATATAGCTCTATTTACCTCCTTAATATACTTAGTGTTGCATATTATAGCTATCTCTGTTTGTGTATTAGCACTTTGTTAGATTGTGAACTCCATAAATCTATTGAACTTTTTATCTCCCCCTTGTCTAGAATATTCCTTTGCACACTGGAGATACTTAATAAATACTTGTTAAATTATAATGAATTTTGATATTTCATTAAACTTTGCTTTAATCCTGGTAGACCAGCCATTTTAGACCCTCATTTGGGTGATACTGTCTAACCTTTTTAAGATTAAGTTAGTTTATAGAGAATAATAATACTGGAACAAGATATGATATCTGTACTGTATCTAGCTCTTAGAACAAGCTTCATCTGTAAGATTATATGTCTCTGTGATTTTGTATAACTTCAGTTTAGCCTGTGACTTGATGCCACACAGACTTCTTCCTGTTCTTTATTTTATTGTTACTAGGTTTTCCCTATCTTGACTAAGCTGGAAATTCAGGTCTGAACCCACTGCTGATCACCAAGGAAGCATGGTTCAATTTCTGACCAGGATCAGTTTTCCCCTCCCTCTCAGGGGCTCACCATATTTGTGCTAGATTTATTGCAGATACTCATTTAACTTTAGCTCTATTATAGCTCAGAAAATCTGAGCTCAAGTGATTCAACAGCCTTACCCGCCTAGTAGCAGGGAATACAGGAATGCACTATAGCAGCTAGCCATCCTTTATTATCATTCCAAAAAAAATTTCACTTACATTGGTTCTTTTTTCTATTTCTTTGTTAATGAGTGCATTGTTGAATGGTACACTGCCTATGTTAGGTTCCAATGACAGCCTCTAGATTTCTCAGAGAGAATTCTCAGAGGCTGTCTGGTCAAACCCATACAAAACCCTACAAAATCTTCAACAATTGGTTATTCAGACTCCATTGGAAGGCTTTCAGAGATAAGGAACTTACTAACTTAAAAGGCAACTCTTTCTATTGGGTAGCTTGAATTATTAGGAGATTGTTTAGACGTGAGCTCCTTGAAATTAAGAATTGTCTTTTGTCTTTTTTATTTCCAGCACTTAGAACTGTCTGGTCCACTGTAAGTGACTTAAGGTGAACTGAAATTTGCCTCTTTGCAACTTCTACCTAATACTTCTAGTTTTGTGTTCTGATTCCAAGCAAAACAAATCTAGCAGTTATTCAACATGATATGTTTGAAGTTCCCTAATTATGTCCCACTAAATTGTTTTTTTTCTCCAGGATAAACCTGCTCACTTCCTCTAATTAAACCTTATGGCATTCTGAATAAGTGCTAGCTTTTCATTCTCCTTCCTAAAAAGTAGCATCTAGAACTGAACAATAGCATTGTAGATGTGGTCTTCCTGGGCCAGAATACAGAGGGGCATTATCATCTCCCTTGATCCGAACAGCATCCTTCTATAGATTCAGCCTAAGGTTATGTTAATGTGATGGGCTTCCATATCACACTACTTGTCTTTGATTATGTATAAGGTGTCTCTTAAGCATTTCTTCTATGACTGTATTGTTACATAAAGATTATGTCCTCTTTACTATCTTTTGGTCTCACTTGAAATTAAAGGGACTTTACTGGTTTTTTTGCCAGCCCAGGAGTCAGTAAGATCTGAATTCAAGTTCCAACTATAACATGTTGGTTTTGTACAAGTCATCCAACCTCTCAGTGACCCAAATGATCCTATAAGACCCTAAGTTGTAGATCAAATTATAATATACATTGGTAAATAGGACTTCCTTCCCAAAAATCCTATTCATCAAAGTCACACATCCCAGTTAAAAACCAAAACCAAACCCATAACATATTGTGCTATAATCTTTCTAGCTACTTTTAAAAATCTTCCCTATGCCTATCCCAGAAATGACACTCACAAAATTTTGTAGAACCAGGTAGCTCAAGTTTGAATTCTTTTTTCAGAAAAAAAAGCCTATTACCTACTCAAAGACTGAAGGTCAAGAAAATAAAAAAGAGACCCATGATCAAGCATGCTTTTTTAGCTTGAACCATTCACGGATGTGTATGTGTATATGTATGTATGTGTATATACAACATAGGATTTAGAGCTAAAAGGGAACTTAGAGGTTATCTAGCCCAGTGGTGTCAAACTTAAATAGAAACATCCCTGCAGGTTGCATGTCGACTTGGAAAATCACAAGTCAGCACTATCTCTTGTTATATTAGATTTTTATTTATTTTGTTAAATTTACCAGTTACATTGATCTGATTCAGGCTACACTCTGGAGTTTTACTGGCCACTGGAGGCCTGTGAGCTTCCGAGTTTGATACCTACACTATAGTCCAATTCCTTCATTTTAAAGACTAGGAATCTCAGAGATAGAGAGATGAAATGATTCACTCATGGTATATATATATGCTGTAGAGGTGAAATCAAAATCTGAGCCTATGCTTGATTTCACCAGCAGTGTTCTTTCTACTATACCAGCCTGCCTCATCGAGTACTCCTTACATGTTTGAAGAATAGCTTAGATTAGGGCTTAGTGCGATGGCCTTGGTATTGACTAGATAACCTCCTAAATCCTAGCATTGATGCTCTATAAAAACACTCTCTATTTTATATAACCTTAGAGTTTTAGAGATGAAGGGGGTTTTTAGAGCCATCATCTCATCTACTTTGGTATGAGTGTTCTGAGAAAGCAAAAAAGGAAACAATGTTTTTGCCTGTCCTGCCAAATAACTAGAAGCAAAGGATTATTATCTTTCTGGCAATTTAATAGGATCTTAAATCTGATCTTTTTTTTTTACCTTTGAGGGGAGTGATTTACAAAATAAATGCTCAATTTGGTAATGTTGCAATTTGGCAGTTCTTTTGTAATTATTTTTTAAAATGAGTGCCAGTTCTGGAACTTTTACCAACTGAATATTTAGTTTCTAAGCAAATTTGCCTTTGACACTGGAATGTTACACTTCACACAAAATGTCGTACCATCTCTGATAATGAGATTTTTGGAATTTATTCTGTCCACTGTTATCAAGATAATGGTCCCTTGAGTTCAGTTACACTGGGCTGGCCATTTGATGAGAGGAAGATGACATCAGGATGTCAAAGTAATTACTATATGGCAAACTCAAAGAGATTGGTCTTATGCAAGGTGGGTAAAAGAAATGCTTCAATGATACATTGAAGCCAATTTGAAACAGTGCAACATTAAAATTGACAGCCAAGGAATGCTAATAGTAGCAAATGATCAGGGCAGGCAGCTGAGGAATGGACACGATCAGAAGTTGTGAAGTACATTAAAAAATTTACTTCTTAAGGGGACAGGTTTTCTGTGTGAGAATTTCATGCTTGTTGAATTGAATTTAGGGAGTCTCTGATATAGTGAAGTTTTCTCTCAAGAAAAAGCAACTGAAGTCAAGGAATTACATTTGAAAGAATGTGAGGTAGACATGTGAAATGATATTTCTCTTTCAATGTTATTACTATAGTTCAGAAAAGGAGAGTGGAAGGAACTATAGTCAAGTAAAATGTCTTTTGTTCATTTGGTTTTAATTATATGCTCAAAGATCATTTGATTACTGATCAGATTTTTCCCATTCCCTGATTTTCAAAAAAGATTCCATCTTCATTAGACTTAATAAGTTGGATAGTTCTGGGGAACATTTTATTTAATTATTTGCAAAGTAAATTCAAAACTAACTAACTCAACTCTAGATTCTAATGAGATTAGATTGGAAAATGCAAGGAAGATATGCAGGGAAAAGAGAATAATATAGGAACAGAAAAGCTGAAAGTTTCAGTGTGAATTCTTAATCTGTCAGTGTATAGAACATCTTTGGATTTGGAGAGGAGTTTTATAAATGAAGAACATTTCTTGCTTTTGATCATCTCTATTTTCATTATAACCAATATGCTTTATGCCTTTTATTGAAGCTTTAAAAAAAAGTAACTTTAGTTTGCATAGAGAAGGGCTTCCTTAACCCTGGATCTAGCAATTAGAAAATGAATATTACAAAAAAAAATTTGGCACTTAGGTCTTTGAAATATTAAAATGCATTGTATATAAAAAAGGATACAAATGTGTACTTCTATATATCTCAAACCTTTCTGCTTCATTGTCCTTCTCTGTGTTTAATATTTTATAATGAATTTGTTTTTTGAAAAAGAAAAAAATTGGTGAAAAATATAAAAAATGTTTTCGTTTGTCCAAGGATAATGTTGACTTAAATAGATCTAGGTCTTCATGGTTGACAGCTGCAGATAATTAGCTTTCTCTTCTTTAACAAAGAAAGCAAATGGAACCACAAGACATTCATTGCCTTTTCTGTCATCATAATAATAATGTATGTATTTAACTTCTCCAGTTCCTTAAATTGATTTAGTGCTAAGCTGCCTACATTACATATAAAGGGAGTGACAAGTGAAAGCTGCAGAGCATATTTGTGCTATAAAAGAGAGAAATGATTGACAGCAAGGTCCCTCTTTAGAAGAGCTAGCAATGTTGTTGAGCTTTAAAAGGGGTTAGATTTATCATTTTTAACATTATATAGCAGATTACCGAATTTCTAAAAGTGGTTGCAACTTGGGCTTATTTTTGTTTCCCTGTATTCTTGATTTGGGGGTTGAGGAAGGAGCTCATGACTTCATTAATATTTGTAGTTCTGTTTCATACCAGTGTTACCAAATTATAGGTCAAAATAGCAATTTTAGATAAAAAGTTACACCCCCATTTCTAATCAATAGAATCTTTACCTGGAAAAAAAAATCAAAGACTGTAATCAAATACATATAGATAAGGTATTTAGGGTGGTGAACCAAGGTTTATTCTTCAGCAGAAATGTATTGTCATATAATTGTATATATTGGTATCTTTTCTGAAGAGGAGAAAGATACATGTCTTATTGCTTAGTAGGTAAATTTTCAGAAAGAGCTTAACATAATAGATGCTACTGATCTTAAGGCACATGCCTTAACAGAAGCTATGGCTTTTAAAAGGGGACAGTGGGTTGTGGTGCTTCAGTTTGTACATGTGGATATATTTTGGTGGTAACAAGTTTGGTTTCACTGGGGAGGAAGGTACCATGTTTTCTGGTATACTGGCAACCTCTATTGGTCAATAAAAAGAGCAGCATTTGATTTCATGTCCTTCCATGTCCTGAAAAGGTGCTACTCATTTGGTTGGCAAAGTTTTCCTGCTTTCTTGCTTCTTCAGCCCTAATCCTCTTTTTGAGGGATGAATTAATTATTGAGGATTAATCTTCTTATAATTGTCAATGAACTATTACTAATTTCATCCTCCAATCAATAAGATATCTCATCATTAATCAATAATAAGGAGTTAGAACCCTGGAAGGAGTTATGAATATAACCTTATTTTAAGAATGTTTTTATCTAAGAAGTAAAATAAACCTCTTTTGTGATTGCTCAATATTTTTGCCATCCTATATCTCCAGTCTAAGTCCCAGATAAGGAATTTAGATTTCAATGAAGTTTATTAAAGAAAGAAAAAGAAAAATCAAGATAAGATGGTTAATCATTTGAAAAAGACTGGTAACTTGGTAAAATCCTGTTCTTGACATAGTATAAACTCTTATTAAGGTTCATATGGTTCTTAGGCATTTCAGAAAGTTAGGTCTTTATCTTTCAAAATCTACTAATAATAAAAAGCAAGGAGCATGTTAAGATCAGCTTTTTAGAGTCTTTTACATCTGCCACTTTCTTCTTTTAGCCTTTTTTTTACTCAAAGTATTTCACTGTATCACCAAAAAAAAAAAACTGGCAGAGATTCATCAAGTAATTTGTGAGCCTTAGCAATACATCATTTTGCATAGTAGATTAATGGCATCTAGAATAGATTTTCATTTCTACTTGTCTGTGTGAGTTTGCTCATTATATTTTATTGTTCTTTTATCTATGAATTTGAAGAATTACAGAATCTTGGAGTCAGAAGGGACCTCCCTCAGATGCCATATGCCAAGCCTATTTCTGAATAAAAATCCCCTCTACAATAAGCCTGACTTTGGTGGCATGAGAAAAGACTAGTTTGTAAAGAGGTAGTCTGGGATAGAGCATAGAACTTGGGGCAAATCACCTGGGCTCGAGTTTTTACTAACCCTGGTGACTCTGGGGAAGTCAGTTTACTTCACTGAGCTTCAGTTTCTTTATCTATAAAATGAAGGTGATATTAGTTCTAATACCATTGTTAGAGGGTTGCTTTAAGCTATTCTGCCTATTATTTTTGCAGGCTCTCATAATTTTCATTTGTCTTTAGAATCACTCAGAAATAATGTGTTGGGGTTCCATGTTCTCATGTCCTACAACTCTGTCTCATCAAGAAATGGATTATTTTGTAGTACTTATTCATAGATGTTTGAGCTTGTTTACTAGATCTAGAAGGCGTAGTTCCTTCTGTTGTTACTGTTGTTGATTTATTTGTTTATGTTCAAGGTCTTTGAGTTTTCTTCTTTGTGAAATCTTTGGTCATTTAAGTCTTTTTTTTCCACCTTTATTTTCCCCAGTTGCTCATTTTCTGACTTCCTCCCCTCTGATTGTAGTTTCTTTGGGAGCTAGATCTTAAAGCATCTAAGCCTCTTCCCACCTCGGTAATTCAGAGTTCATCAGCCTAAATGTCTGTCCCAAGTAACTTATGGATCATCAGAACTGACCACATTTGAAAGCTCTGTACATTTCTTCAGGCTTAGTGGAAAGCTGCATACACACCCTACTTTCATACACAGGGTGTCCTGTCGTACTTCCTCTGACTCTTTCTTCTTTGGCCTGGCACCTTAGTTCAGAGCTTTGCAGCACTAGTGCTATGCGGCCATGGTGCCTGGTGGGCTTTTGTTCCTGAATGGCTATAGCTGCACTGTCACGGCCAGGGCAAATTTCTACAACCTGGATTTTGGGGACTCCAAAGCACTGGAAAGAAGGAGGGGGACTGGGCTATAGAGGTAGGTTTTACTGTAAGCCTGTGTCAAGGACTTAGGTTTACTAGTGCAGCCTTACTGCTGGTAGTGTGGGAAGTTGGGAAGGGGTGCTGCATGAACTCAGGGTCAGTGAAGCATCAGTTTATATCAGGTTTTTTTAAACCTTCTTTTGGATCCCAGGTATCTCAAACCATGGAGACATCTGAAATTGCTTTATCTTCTTAGGTGTATAATTTCTGTTTCAGAGAGGTTGGAGAGGTTTGAGAGGTTGCAGAGATCAGAGAAAGAGCTAATCCTATATCTTGTTGCTAATGTGACCAAGGCTGTAGAAACTATGAAATATGAAAATATGAGCTATTACAATTATAAGAAGATATTTATTTTAAAGTAGTTCTTATTGTGAGAAGCATTGTGACTTTGTGGTTGATGCAGTGACTTTGGAGTCAGAAAGGACCGGTTTTAAATCTTACCTGTGATTCATCCTAGTTTTGTGAAAAGGAGCAAGTCATTTAACCTTTTGCTGTCCCATCCAACTCCATAAGACTCTAAGTTAAATTTAGACAATTGTCAAAACAATAAATCAAACCTTGGTCCTAGCACACCCCTGCCTTCACTGATAAAATCACAGTCCTAATGAAGACATAGAACAAGACAAAAAACAACCAAACATCTCATTGCCGTAATATATAATATATATATATACATATATATGTACATATGTATTTTATTAATTTGTTTGTTTCCTTTTAGTTTACAGGATTCAATTCCATAATTCCTTGAATTTCACATTTTGTTCCCCTCCCTCCCCTCCCCCCCATGGTGGCTTATAGTCAAGTATAGGATCTGTAAATACTTTCACATTATACATTAGTCAGGTTATAAGGACGGATTGTACCAGCTGGAATGAAAAATGGTAAAGAGGACGTAAAACCAAATAAGAGAATGAAAAAGATCAGGTATTTTGCTTCCACCTGGATATAAACTTAGTTCTTTCTAGTTCTTTCTCTGGATGCACATATTTCTCTCCATCATGAGTCTTTTGGGATTGACTTATATCACTGCATTGCTGAGAAGAGTCCATTCTATCAAAGTTGGTCATTACATACGTTGTGTCTGTAATTGTGTACAAATTTCTCCTGGTTCTACTCTTCTCACTCAGCATCAGTTCTTTTAAGCCTCTCCAGGTAAACATGAAGACCGTCTGCTCCTCGTTTCTTATAGCACAATAGTGTTCCATAACATGCATATACCACAACTTGTTCAGCCATTCCCCAATTGATGGGCACCCCCTTAATTTCCAATTCTTTGCCACCACAAAAAGAGATGCTATAAACATTTTTGTACATATGGGTCTTTCTCCCACTTCTATGATCTCTTTGGGATATAACCCTAGGAGTGGTATTGCTGGATCAAAGGGTATGAAAGTATTTATAGCCCTTTGGGCATAATTCCAGATTGCTCTCCAGAAAGGCTGGATCAGTTCACAACTCCACCAACAATGCATTAGTGTTACAATTTGCCCACATCCTCTCCAGTATTTGTCATTTTCCTGTTTTTGTCATCTTAGCCAATCTGACTGGTGAGATGTGGTACCTCAGAGTTGTTTTGATTTGCATTTCTCTAATCAATAGTGAATTAGAGCATTTCTTCATGTGCTTATAGATAGCTTTAATTTCTTTCTCAGAAAACTGCCTGTTCATATCCTTATTGCCATAATATATTTTCATTGTTTTTGTTGATGCTTCCTTTTCTGAAAGGGAAACTGATCAGATCCCTTATTGTTGAACCCAAGAAGAAATGTTGCTATAGCAATGTGTAAGATCCCTATTCTGCATGCAAACTGTGGGTGTAAGACCTCCATTAAAGAGCAATGATCATCATTTAAAATTCCTTTATGAAGTGGTGTAGTTGGGGTGGGGGAGAGGAACTATATCAGGGCACCTGAATTCTAATCTTAGCTATGAGAAATTGGACATATCTTCTGCCATTTCTTGGCCTGTTTCTTTACATATAAAATTAAATTGGATATCCACCTTTAAATATTTGAAAAAAATATGTAAAAGAAGGGTTTTCTCATTCGGTCTTTTCTCTCCAACTCTTCATGGTCTCATTTGGGGTTTTCTTCACAAAGATACTGGAGTAGCTCACCATTTCCTTCTTCAACTCATTTTACAGATAAGGAAACAGGCAAACAGGGTTAGGGTTAAGTGACTTGTCCAGGGTCACACAGCTAGTAAGTATCTGAGGCCAGATTTGAACTAAGGAAGAGGATTCTTCATGATTTCAGGACCAGCATCTGGCCACTGTACCACCTAGCTGCCCCCAAAACAGGGGTTATACCTGTTCTATTTGACTCAGAATGGGATTAAGTACAATAGCTAATTGTTTCATGCCTATGTACAAGAGCTATTTGAAAGTAGAGTGAGCTGCTTGGGAGGTAAAACGACTTTAACTCATAGAATCTCAAACAGATCTCACCACTGCTCTCATTCTCTTCATCTAACATCATTTTCACCTTGGGCAATTTACTTAACCCTTATGAGCTTTTGTTTCTTCTTCTGTAAAATGGAGGTGACAATACTTCCCTGATTAATTTTTAGGATAATTAGTTGTGAGGCTCAAATGATGTGATATATTTGAAAGTATTTTGAAAATTATCAGGTGCTATAAAAATGCATTGTATCATCATCATCACATTACAAGATGTACTATGAAGTCATACTTTTTCCCTTGGCATTCAAATCCCTTGGTTCCACTCTACCTTTTCAGAGTTAGCTCTCGCTACTCTCTCATCCTTTTCAGGCAGTTCACTCTCCTTATTTTCTTCAAATACACACATCATTCTTATTTTCCACACCATATCCTTGTTCATGCAAATTGCTGTGCCTAGAACATTTTTCCCTCTTCTCTTTTCTTTATCTAATTTTTATCCATCCAAGACCTAGCTTAAGCCTGCACTACTCCTCCATAAAACATTTCCTAATGTTTTTAACTTGTGTTAAGATAATAGATTTTAGCACCAGAAGGAAAAGCAGAAATCATCTCGTTTAATAGTCTTGCATCATTTTACAGATGGGGAGTCTGAAGTCAAGAGAAGTGAGTCATACAAGTTGTAAAAGAGTAGAGGACAGAAACCCAGGTCTGCTGAACTCCAAATTCATCTCTTTTACCACGGGCTACTTTAAGTATCAAAAACTCTCTAAAGTCCTACAGCACTTAGTAACTGAACTGATAATTGTGTCATTTAACCATTCTTTCAGTGTTTCTCATGTCTGTCTTCTGTCCCCAAGTAGACTGTGCAGTTTAAGTCAGCACAGACCATTTCTTTTACTTCGGTTGTATCTCGCAAATCTTTCTCAGTGCTCCAAAGTAAATATCCAATTCTTCAAGTTCATTCAAGTGCCATTGTATTCAGAAAACTGCCCTGTATTTTAAGTTTTAGAGGGTATATTTTTTGTGATGTATCCAAATCTGTGTAATAATGAAACATGGAAGTAATTATTATGTGATTATGAAATGGGACTTTTTATTACCAGAAGATGATAACATTGAAAACTGTGGGTTACAATTCTGGTGTAGCAGTGACCCTAGTAGGTAAAAGACATGGAGAAAGACTTATGTTCAAAAATAATTTCTCTATTCTTTCTTTGAATTAGAAATTCATTTACATTAATAAGCTTATCTTTTAACATTCAAATATCTTAGGAGGGTAAATCCTATTGTTTGTTACCAATTGATATCCTGGCATAATTAGGTTACCTTCCTCTTAACACTTTGGTGTGCTGCCCTGAGAAAGGAATTTTGAATTTTGATTGAATGACAATAATGGAGTGGAAGGAAGACATATTAGAGAGAACCCTCAGTGTAAGGCCACTGGCTCTTTTGTCTGTGCCAACAGGTGGATTCAGAAAGAGATATGAGAAGGTATCAAAGGCAAATTTGCCTTACTTTGCAGTATTGGTTGGGGTCCCAATAGCCACAACTATCCAGATATTTAAGCTATTATTGATTTAGAAACTTCATTGGATACATAAAAACTAGGAATATTCAGATCACAATCTGTGGCACCTTAAATAGTTCTGCAAAAATTCCAAATGTACCTCTCCTATATTTTTTTACCTTTACCAAATGTTTGTGTTTTTCCAAAAATGTAGGAACTTGTCTGATGTTGACCTTTGCCTCTCTCTCTTTTCCTCCACACCTGTTGTTTCACAGTTTATGTGTGTATACATATATACATATGCGTATGTGTATATGTATGTGTATGAATAAAACTTAGAAGTTACAAACTCAATTCTTATAATAATTTTGTGAAACCTCAAATGAAATATAACAATTAGGAAAGAGGATGATGCTATTTTGAACAATAAAGGGATTAAAAGAATTTTTACATAATAAATATACAGTTCAAGCTAAAATGTCTAGGAAATATAAATTAGTTCAGTTACAGTAATGCAACAATATTGTATTTCACTACTGAAATATGTCATATTAACAAGTAGCAATGAAAGATGTAGAGAATGTGTGTACTCAAAAACATGAAGAACATGAAGTGGGCTTTTCATATACCAAGACTTAGAATGTAGCAGAAGATAACAGAAGGATAAATCAAGGACTGGTCTGCTCTTTTCCATTGAACCATCAATATAATAACTGTAGGTACTTTGTGTGTGCTGAGAAGTAGATGAAAAAAAGTGAAGTGAAAAGGTTTAAAGATTTTCCTTACTTTGCATTTTGAAGTCATCTGCAGTTTTAATTCTTTTGATACTGTGGGAGGTCACTATCCACCAAACAGTATAGTCTTATTTCCTGATGGTAGCAATCTTTGTAGTCTTCTCTTATTGAATTCTGCATCAAATATTGCCCATCTATGGTACTGAGATATGCTTACAAATGCATACTCTACAAGATTATTCATTCTACTTCATGTCATAATCTGGGTAATATGCATTCCCCATCCACTTGTTTCTTGCTAGACCAATCCCCTGAGTGATGTATA
The DNA here is from genome assembly GCF_028583685.1 of Petaurus breviceps papuanus. Lineage (NCBI taxonomy): Eukaryota > Metazoa > Chordata > Mammalia > Diprotodontia > Petauridae > Petaurus > Petaurus breviceps. Next base: position 28,359,319 of record NW_027185799.1, read on the forward strand.
TATCTGATTGAAGAGGCCTTTAAAGTGTTAAAGGGCTAGATGCCTTCTACAGACAGGAACATCTGGAGATTCAGTATCAACATCTATAGAGAACCCTTCTAATCCAACAGAACAAGTGTTTATTAAGCACCACCTCCTAGGGCATCTTCCATGACACTGGGGAACAGCTTTGGTGAACATATATGTCTCTTTTATGTTTCCCTTCATATTACTACTCAGAGAACTATACTCTTAAGATGTTAAAAGAATCAAGGGAAGCATGTTAGGTGGTTACTCTATGGAAGATTTATAGAAGAGGGCACATAAAATATATCAAATATTATTGGAAATATGTTCAGAGCATACTGAAAAATATATTAAGATTATACTGTCAATATATTACAAGAGGGCATGATGGAATGGAAAGTTTTCAGAGTTGGGTCTGAAGACTTAAGTTCAAATTCCAGCTGTCAGCTCTTTAAGCCTTAGATTTTCATCTATGTAATGAGAAGCTAGACCAAATGAATCCTCTTGGTCTCTTCTAATTTTATGTCTGTTTTCTTATAAATCACACAAAGAATTACTTTAAAAAAAATTTACATCAACAGACAGGGCATGATAAAATTGCATGTATATCAAAGAAAGTCTAAATGGCAAAATGAACGGGAAATTCATCCAGTTTTGTTCTATTTGGTTTTGTAAACCAAGTAACATAAATAACAACCATGTAACAAATGACATTTGTTAAAATTAAGAAATTCTGAAATACCCTAAAAAGTTGAAATTACAAGAAGGCAGGATTCCACAGAGTGTTTAAATATATCCTTTTTATTTTTTTTCTTCTTATAGCAGTCAGGAAGTTGGAATATCTCTCCTTTTTACTAAATATCTACCTCACAGTAGATAACACCTACATAATAGCTTAAGATATAGGAATCAGTAGATGTAACTAAATCATTAAGGGCTTTGTTGATCCTGTGGGTTATTTCACCCCATGAGTTGCATTTATACTAATTTACTATTTTCAATGGTATAAAGATAATTCTAGGTATTTTGATAGGAAATATAGTGGCAACACTGGATTTGTTATTCCATTGTTCTGGGCACACTTCTCAGACACAGATTGAAAAAAAACATTAATGCCTTAAACAGTTTAATAATCCTTTTCTGTGAAGTTTAGAATCAATCAAAGGGTTACACTTGAGGATCTAGAGTGTCATATGTAGCCTCAAGGCTGCAGGTTCCCCACCCCTGGGACTCTAGGAGATCCATAGACAAAAATGAGAAATAATCCTGCCCTCAAGGAGTTTGCATTCTACTAAGAAGATCATATATGCCCACAAATAAATCAAAGTAATGTGAGAAGGAAGAAGGTACTAGTAACTAGGAAGATCAGAAAGGGTATGTAAAAAGTAGCGCCTATAGTGTACTACACAGGGGAAGAAGCTAAGGGTATCAAGTGGTAGAAATGAACAAATATATTACTGTTACAGTGATGTAAGATAAGAGTCTATGCAGAAACATGGAGATGGAGACAGAGTGTTTAGCTTGGAGAGCAGCTCATAGACCAGTTGGGTGTGGATCATTGACTGCATGAAGGTGAGTAATTTAAAGTAAGTGTGGAAATGTAGACTGGAGCCAGGTTATTAAGAAGGTTAAATGACAGATTGAGGGATTTGTACTCTATCTAAGAGGCAGGTCACTGAAGGTTCTTTAGCAAAGGATGGACAGAGTCAAGCCTGTGCCTTTTTGGTGTGTTATTTGGCAAACTGTGTGAAGAATAGATTGGAGACAGCAGGAGTCTATGACACTAGTCTAGGTGAGGTGAGATGAGGGTTTGACTTGAGGTAGGGGACAGAGGCCAGGAATACTGCTGACATAAAAATCAAGTCTTAACAACTGATAGGCTGTAGATGGCAAGGAAGATGGAAGAATCAAAGATCACATTTTTCAAGTTTGCAAAGTGGAGTGAGGACTGGAAGGACAGTGGTAGCCTCCAAAGAAATTGGACAGTTTCAAGGAGGGATGAGTTTATGTGGAAAAACATAGACTCATGAGAAATGACTGTAATTTCAAAACACCTTTGAATAGAAACTATAAGAAATAAGCTTGAAATCAGTTTCATGTGGTACTGAAGACCAGAAAAAATACAAGAAAGTTTCCTTATTACCACCAGTAGTAAAGGAATTAGTGACAGATATACAAACTTGATATTGTTTAAATATATTGTTATTATTTTATATTTGAGTAACCTGAGGGAAACAGATATTAAGTGACTTGTCCAAAGTCACACAGTAATAATTTTCTGAGTGAGAATTTGAATTCAAATTCTTCCTGACTCTACTCCTAGCTCTCTAAACACTGTGCCACCCTACTGCCTCTAAATTGTAGAACTTTTATTCTAAAATTAAATCCTGTGCAAAAGAAAAGGTGTTTCTTTTTTAAAGGTGACACTGAGGGGCAGCCAGGTGGTGCAGTGAGTAAGAGCGCCGGCCTGGAGTTGGGAGACCCGGGATCGGTTCTGGCCTCAGATACTTAACACCCACACAAAATAACCGGCCATGTAACCTTGAGCAAGTTACTTAACCCCAATTGCTTAAAAAAAAAGGTGACACTGAAGTGGGCCATTGAAATTATTTAATAATGCTGTCAAACTTGTAAATAATAATAAAAAAATGAAAGTTTGCCTGAGCAAATTGAGGTTAGAAAGTGAGTGGAATTTTTGTAGGGGAAAATGAGAAAATATACCCAGTTACTGATTCTTCTCTATGCTTTATGACATTTCTTGTAAAATATGTTTAATATAGTTTACAAGAAATGATTTTTTTCATAGCAGAAAATCTTTTTTTGGGCTAACCTTTCAAAATTTAGCAAAGTTAAGGGGAAACTACAGGTAATAGTGCTTTGAAGAAGTTTGGAAACTAATTCCAGTCTTAATGAAGTCTTACTGAAAACTACCAAAAAATATGAAAAGTATCCTTTCTCTGTGCTATGAACGGCATATGGCAATTATGAACTTGCAAGCAGTAGCTTCTGTAAGGTTACAAAGCATATGAGTTGATCATATACCAAGAGCAAAAGATGACAGACAACCTTGTGAGTTGTACTAGTGTCCATCTATGCATTATTAAAAGACCCATAGGTAGGCCACCACCTCATTGGGTAGAACTTCTATGGAGGGTTTGAGGAAAAATTTAGACAAAAAAAATCACATGAGATGAGTCATGGATGACTTGAGTTCACTGATGGAGGAAATCTCAATAATGACATCACAGATTCTTCAAAGTATATTATATTTGCATTTAGGATATTAGTAAATATATAGACTGTGAGAGGCAACCTGCTGTAGTGGGAAGATCATTACATTTGAACACAGTTTAATTCTTGACTTTGCTACTACTTTTGTGACTGTAGACAAGCCATAGCTGCTCACACCTCAGTTTTCTCATCTGTAAAATGAGGGGGTTGATTGGTTTGGGTCCAGGGAACTTAACCTGGAAGGACTCTGTAAATGTATTTTGGGATCTGTCAATTTAGATGGGAAAAATTACATGTTTATTTCAACAATTGATTTCCTCTATATTTTATTTTATCATTCTGAGAAGGATGCCATAGGTTTCACCAGACTACCAAAGGAGTCTGACATTAAAAAAGACTAAGAACTCTTGGTATAGATGATCTCTAAGGTCTTTTCTAAAATGGTTTCATCCTATTCTGTTTCCTCTTTACATAATTACATTTCTATAACTCTTTAAAAAAGTTTACAAAGCAGTTTACATACATTATTTCATCTGGTCCTTAGAAAAACCCTTTGAGGTAGGTATAATAGATAAATATTCCTATTTTATACCTTTTTAAAAAAAGGAAATTGAGACTCAGAAAGGTTAAATTATCGTACGTGGTCATAGACCTAGTTAGTGCTTGTCAGAGTCAGAATTTTAACCCCAATCTTTTCTGACCAAATCTTTTTCAATGGAATATGGCTAGAAATGGTGCTAGGCTATGTTGCTATGGTGCTAGGCTATGTTGCTATTGCGCCACTCTTTTAAATTTAGTGTTCTTTGGAGTATTGCATTGGTAGGTAAAATAACTACAAAGTTAAATAGAAGCATTAACATAAACTCTTCTTCTGTAAATTCAAGAAAAGCATCCTTGGTATAACTCTGTTAGGAGACAGAACAGGAATGGAATGTACTTCTCGTTGCCATATGATTTTGACCTCTCATTCTAGGGCTTTATAATTTGGAACGCTTTTGTTCCACATAGCTTGCTAATGGTAAGTATAATATTTGGTATGTTGGCACATATTAAAAATGTTCTTCCTAAGTTTTTCTGAATCACTTATATCTAGGCAATTGTAAGGCAACAGTTTAGTCTAAGACTATGGTATAGTTCCAGGGCAGTTAATTGGTTGAGTTCATAAGAGTATTCTCAGGGCTTTATTTTATTTTTAGCATGAAGATATGTTGTGTTTTAATTTATAGAAGATATGAGCCTTCTGATGTATGATTATAGTCACCATTTCATATCTTTCTAGCCATTTAGTGCTAAATATTTACAGTCTATAGCAGTGTGTTACTATGTATAACCAGTAATGATCACTAAGGCCAGGCTTCTTAAAGATAACCTTCTGTACTTTCTTGTGGCAATGACCTGGTCCAGAATACATCACAGACTCTTTCATTTCCATAAACATATCTGCATGATTCAATCATTGTTTTGATGCTTCTCTATTAACATTTTGTTGTTGGTTGAGTTTGTGCAGAAGTTGCCTATGGAAAATCTTTTGATTTTATTCTTGGATCTTAGACTTTTCACAGCCTCTATCTGGAGGTTACATTAGATACCTTCAGTTATGTTTGACAAATTCTTTGGAGTTTATTTCTTGCTGGCCTTTATTATTGTTCAGAAAAGTGATGTCTCCTTGGTCCAAATGTATTTCTATGGATTTAGCATGGGCCCTAAAAATGTCTACTGATGTTGTCAAAGAATATGAATTCCTTGAGAAATAGGGACTCTCTGACTTTTCTAATTAAATCTCTAGCATTTAGCACTTTAAAAGGTGATTTTTAATTATGCATCAATAATATTATAATGGTAATAATACTTAATGACAATTCTCATGATATAGGCTATCATTTAAGCTTTTTTATTGTACTATGATGATAGTATCTACGTGAGCTATTTGATTATAAGAATTTTTTCCTATGCATCTCCAGGTAATATTCTGCTTTTTAACATTTACTATTTTTATTGGCGTGTTAAATTTTCACAGCTCATGAAATAATTGAGTCATCCTTGAAAGATATGAGAGAAGAGGGTAAAGAAAAAATATGTTCCAGGCACAAGGCACAGGTAGTGCAAAGAGTACCAAGACACAGACAGTGAAGCTGTGAGTACCAGAAGAGTAAGAAAGCCACTTTGGCTGGATCATAAAGTGTATGTAGGGGAGTAATTTTTAACAAAGATGGAAAGGTAGGTTGGGGACAGGTTGTAAAAGTAATTAAAAGCCAAACAGAGTAGCATATATCTCATCCTAGAGGTAACCGATCCAATTAACCTGGAGTTTATTGAGTAGGAGAGCAACATGGTCAGACCTATGTTTTAGTAAAAATCATTTTGGCAGCAATGCAGAGGACAGACTGGATTGGGGAGAAACGAGGCAGATAGACTAATTATGTTATTGCAATTGCTCAATCGGTGGTGAGAAGGGGCCTGAATAGTGTTATGACTGAGTGAGTGGAGAGAAGATTGAGAGGAGATTTTGTAAAATTCTAGTGAAATGTGAAGCCATATGAGTCAGACAGTGACGGACTTAGGTTTAAGGCAGATGGATGTGCTATGGGAGCTCTAGTTAAGCTGACTTGAGGGCATCTGGGAAAGGTGGAAATAGAGTCAGGTGATTGAATTTAGGAAAGTTGTTACTTTGTGTTATTTCACATAAATTAACATTCATGTTTGAATAATATTTTTCTGGTTTGTCCAGATACCCCTAAAACAAAGGAAATTATTTTTGCTTCCTTATTTTTCATAGGTTAATATTTTAATTTTCAATTTGTCATTAAGACAAAGCTATTGCTTCAAATGCTCAATGCAGAAGGAGGATTACTGAAACTTCTGTAATTCATAATGTAAATAAAAATGAGGCTTCTACTTAGTAAAGTGGAGAGTACTGGACCTGAAATCTGGAAGACTTGAGTTCAAATCCAATCAAGTGTCCAAGATACTAGATATGTGTCTATGGGCAAGTCAGTTAGTCCCCACCTACCTCAGTTTCTTCATCTGTCAAATGGGGATAAATCTATCTTCCAGGGTTTTTAAGAGGATAAAGTAATATTTGCAAAACACTTTGTAAACCTTAAAGCACTGTATAAATAAGTGTGAATGGCATTAGCCATTATTATTAGTAACAATAATAATAAATATTTTACATTGAGGTATTTATGGTTATGTAATAAAGCTTGAGAAAATTAATAATACTTTGTAATTCATAAAGTCTTAGTGGTAAAAATGCTTTCTTTTATATTACTCGTTTACTATGGCAGCCTCAAGATGCCCATTTTTCCTCTTTAATATAAATGTTCACAGTGCTTTTCCTCCCATTAGCTTGTGTTTGAGAATGATATTTATAATATGTAAGACCAAAATGATTTAAAATGTCCATTAGTGATTAGGCAGACCATCATCATATTGTGAACATTACTGCTGGCTTTTACAAAACACTTAAAAGTTTGCAAAGTGATTTTCATAGTTCTTATTTGATCCTCACAATAACCCTGTGGGCATAGGTACAGGTAGTATCATGCACATTTTTCAGATGAGTTTGCAGATGAGTAAACATTGAAGTTTAAAAAGGTTAAGTCATTTGCCCAGTTGGGTCACACAGCTAGTAAGTAAGACTTGAATCTAGATCTTCTTCCCTCTAAGACTCCTGTTATCCAGACTATACTATACCTCTCAGATAGGAGATTTTTACTTTAAACACAATTAAGATAGTTATTTTTTAAATGAAGTTTAATTGGTGTTTTATTTTTTACATCATAGATTTTTCTAGATTTACTGCCTCTCCTGCTTTTCCCCTATTGAGCTTTCCCTTCAACAAAGAAAAAGTTCAGTAAAATTGATTGACCTAGTGAACACATCTGCATAATGAAAGCAAATGCAACATTCTATACTCATGTGAGGTACTTTTCCTTATCTTTTTTCTGGGTCCACAACTGATCATTATTAGTTATATAGAATTCAGCTTCATTTGATTGTTTAGAAAGCTAGTTTTGTTAGGCAAGATTTCAGAGGTAATTCTTGAAAATTACCTCCACCTTTAGGAAATAAGCTTATGCAATGAAATTTACATTCTCTCATGAGCTCCACTTATTTCATTCATGCATACATGAAAGGTCGCCCCTTTTCAATGCTATCTTCTCATTCAATAGACATAGAGGAAATGTTGAGAGGAGCCAGAATTTAGCTGAATGAACAGTTTTCCTAGAAGAGATTATAATATGACTTGTTAAATAACAGATGACCTACTTATTAACCTAGGCATTGAAAAAAGGAAATCCAGAAACAAAGTTCAAGATGGTAAATGGAAAAATCAAAACAAGTCATACATGCTGGGCACTCAGAATAATCTGAATAAATTTACTTCTGCTTTTGGAAAATATTCTCTTTTGTATGATATATTTCTTAGCCCAAAGTTTCTGTTTTTCATCTTTCCATTGAAAAGTGCCAAACTCCCATTTCTAAGATTCAGACTAATTCCATTATTATCCCCATTTAACTATCATATTTCAGGGGAAAAATGGTTGCATTTAATGCAGTTTAAAATTGCTTCTCCTCTTTTGTCCTCTTTAAAGCTAAGTCCACTGCCATAGACTATTTGAAGATATTACTATATAGAACACTTTGGATTTTTTTGCTGTGTTTAAAAATGCATTTTAGTTCTTCCTTTGAAAAGAAGCCTTTCCAGCATAAATCAAAATGTTATTGCTATAATGAGACGCATTGTACAAGAGAATTACAAAGGTGTGAACTTCTTTTCTTTTTATCTGCATATATAAGGCATTAATTTCATAGATAAAGGGCCTATATACATGTGAACAGTGTTATTTAGGGAAAGCATATTCTTCATGAATAAGTAGTGCTTTTGTTTTCACACAGTGGATTGCTTTAGAACATTTCTTTCACAATTAAAATAATTTTTCCATTACCTAAAAGTAGTCTCCAAAGCTTTTTACAATTTTAACCTTTTCAAAATTTTGCCATTTTGTGAAGAGTTAGGTCCAACATAATTTCAACATTAAATAATAGTGTCCAACAGAAATCCAACTTTATTCCATGTCACAGAAAGGACTCCAAACTAATTTGTAAAATGAGTTGTCAATTTTGTTAGGAATTTTTCTGCTGTCTGCCTGTGTTTCTCACATGCAGAAGCTAAATATATGATATTTTAGGCCATTAATGGAATTTCCTAAGTGTGGAGACTTTCTCCAATGATGCAGGTTGCATAACTTCTGTGATCTAGAAAATGACTATCATGAATTACTTTGAATAAAATTTTCTTACTGAGTGGTCAATCTTGTGTTGAACTTCTCCATTTTTAGTTTGGTCCTCAAATGACAAGTATAATCTGTTATTTGAAGTCTTTCCAAACTGATGTTTGAATCCTGCCAAAGTGTGTGGACCTTCAAGGTACTCTTTGAGAACCTAGGGTCACTTCCATGCTATGGAAGTCACTTCCAGGCTCTGGAATTTGGAAGAGGGTCTACCTAGGACAAAGATCTTAAATTTAAAATCCAGGAGACTTGAAAAAATGGGAAGCAAGAAGTCATGTGGCTTCCTCCTGGCATCTCATTTTAATTATAGGAAAAAAGAGTACTGAGCACGATTGCTTCAAACCACAAAACCTTTGAATAGACTTGTTTATGGAAGATAGTCACTTAAAGGTCTGTTTTCTTTTCTTTTTTTTTTGCTTTTTGGAGGGCAGTTGGGGTTAAGTGACTTGCCCAAGGTCACACAGCAAGGGTTTGGTTTTGTGTTTTTTTTTTTTGGTATGTTAAGTGTCTGAGGCCTAATTTGAATTCAGGTCCTCCTGACTCCAGGGCTGGTGCTCTATTCACTGCGCCACCTAGCCACCCATCCCTGTTTTCCTTTCAACAAGTAATCAGAGCAGTTCTAAGATCCATTACTTTCCTATCTTATTTTGTCCTTGGGAATTTTAACTTCTATATTTACACATATTTTCGCTAAACAAATGGTATTAACAGGTCAGTCTTCTCTACTTGGCTAGAGTATAGTAGTCTTTTCAGATAATAACTAATTTAGGATTAACTACTGTTGGATTAATCAAATTTTGCTTCAGTATTATAATTATGGCTACCCATAAGTGTATAGTATGCATGTTCATATCTTTCAAATGCAACCAGGCTACAATGACAAACTTAACTTTTCCCGTCTTCTCTTTACATTTCTCAAAGAACATTGATTGGACTGGGAGATATAGGATTCTGGGCCTAAATCCAAGCTATTCTGCTTACAGTCTTTATGACAGTGGCAAGTTATTTTTCCTTGTCTGTAAAATGAGGAAGCCGGACTAGATGACCTCTGAGCCCCTTTCCAGTTCTAACCTCATGATCCCATGTGTCAAATTAGCAGTTCATGAGAAGCTTAGAATTGCAAGTGAAGATTGTTAATTGTCTATTATATCACTAGAGTATAATTAATTTACAGATATGATATACAAATATGCACTTACGATAAATTATATATATATATATATCAATGGTCCCAAATCCTTATTGTGTAGTCTTCTGCATCTAAGGAGACATCTAGGAGGAGGCTAGATGACTTGGTGGGTTGTGTGCTGTGTCTCAAGTCAGAAAGACCTCAGTTTGAATCCAGCTCCGGACATTTAGTAGCTGTGTGACTCTAGGTAAATCACAACCTCTCTCACCCTCAATTTCCTTATCTGCAAAGTGAGGTAACAACTACCACACAGGATCATTGTGAGGATCAAATGATCCTTTGCAAACCTTGAAGCACTATATAAATACTACATATGATCTCTTTAACTGCTGTTGGTTTTTTACATCTGCTACACTCTCTGGTTCTCCTATAACATATTTAGTGATTTCTCTTCTTCAGTTTACTTGCTAACATAGAAATCCTCTGAGATTTCCTGGGCTTGTTTATTCTTCTCCACTATTCTCCATTAAACATTAGAAGGATCAGAATTTAAGAATACTTCAAAGGACCAAGCCACATCAATTGACAGTGCATACTTTTTAATCCATGAGGCAAAGGAAATAAAGATAATAGGATGAAAAAATTTATGTCAAAGTAAAATTATACCTGCTTATAATCATTTGTATTTGAAGTGTATTTGCACAGATAAGAGAAATTATTGTAAAAATATTTTTAAAATTTGCATCAATTGACACAACACCTGTTTTTTTCTGTTAGCATATTGGCCACCTGTGTGATCATGCTTTTGAGAATGACAGTGTCATTTTTTGGCTTTCCAGATTTTCTACTCCTGTATTTTTCACTGTCTGTATAGAACATTTGCACCTGAATATTCTGTTCCCACCTACAACTAAATGTGTTAAAGACAAAGCTTAGTTCTTTCCTTTTTAATTCCCTCCGGGTTTTTTTTTTTATCCCAGTCACCTTAAATAGCCATACTCTCAGTTCCAAGGCAGGTAGCCTTGGATTTATTATTTGTTGTTGTTTTTCCATTATTATTTTTTCTGTTCCTTTGTGTAATACTTTTTCTTTGATATATCTTTGTTTCCCCATTCTCTCATGTGTAACAATCCTATTCAAAACCTTGTCCATTGGAGGCAGTGTGATATTTTGGAAGGATAACTGGACTAGGAATCAGAAGATTTGAGGCTCAGCTCTACTACCATTTTGCTAGATGACCTTAGGGAAAGTCATGTTTTGGGCTTGATTTTCTCATAAAAAGTGACCTTTAAGGCCCCTCCCACATCAAAAATGCTTTGATTTTATGATTTTTGTTCTTCTCTACCACCACCCCATTTCCTACTTTATTTCCTCTTCATGTACCCAGTCCAAATTAAAATGATTATGCTACTCTGTTAATATAACTTACTCAGATTCTTTTAGTGGCTTTCAGTTGTTTCTCAGGCCAGTACAGAAACTGAGTATTTGAACGGATCTCAGAAGCCCATTAGTCAAAGCTATACCTAAACAAAGCTATCCTCTACAATATATACAACAAATTTTCTCTAGAAGTTCTGGGGTTTAAGACTACCTTGAAAGAACTAAGCTATGTCAACTGATTTGGTAAATTTGCACATATTAGAGATAGAGAGGAAAGAAAATTTTTATTCCCTAAATTGAACATAATAGACCAGAATTTAGTCTGACCATAGCATTGTATAAGCAACATGACAGAATGACTCTAGATGCAAATCTTTGCCCCTGATGCTTTTTACCTGTGACCTTGGACAAGTCACTGGGCCTTAGTTTACTTATCTCTAAAATGAGGAGATTGGATTAGATGGACCCTTTCAATTCCTATGATCTCATGACTGCCACCTCCCTACTCTTGGGCATTGTACCTCTTGGATTAGCCACAGGTAGTATTAGCTTTTGTGGCTGCCATATCACACTCTTGATTGATATTGAGATTTTAGTTCTTTTTCAAATGAGCTGCTGTCCAGCCAAGTCAAGATTGTTGTTCCTAGTTCCAGAACTCAAGGAAAGGGGAGGAGTCAAGGTAGCTGGTAGGGAGGCTATGAGGAATGTGGATGGAGAAGAGGGAGTGAAGTATGGATGAGTTTTCTCTGACAGTGTTCCAGGAAGGGAGATCATCAGTCAAGAGAATCAGAGCAAAACTTTTTTCAGAGTATGATCTCTAGTGTGGCCAACAGGGTGAGTGGCCAGGAGATTATGTAAGAGATAGCTTGAGAAGGGGTAGTGACATGATAGTCTCCAAACTCCCCCTGATTTAGAAATTCCGTGAAATTATCATTAGTATGCTTTTTAATTATAGCATATATCTGTATCTTTCATTCAAATATTACTGGTGTGGAGGTGACCCCAGGTTCTGGATAACTATTGGAATGCAAGCTGGGAAGGCTTTGATTATGGTCCTGCTGATGGACTGTAAATCTACCATCCCAGGACTAGCCTAACTCAATGTGCACAGGCTCATCACTAGAACATTAGTTGACAGGTGGTGACCATTATTGGCCCCTGCACCCTATATTGGTGAAGGGAACATTTACCTTGATAGAGATCTTTTGAAGTAATTATTAGTAAAAATATAATTTAGCAATATATTTTAGATAATATCCATTTTCCTTTTGTATCCATTTTATTTTACTTCTCTGATACCTTTATTTAATTTATACTCTTTGGGGCAGGTACCAAAGATAACTATATACCTGGTAAAATCCTGATGTGAGCAATTTATCACCAACTTAGATATGCCTGACTTAAGTATGTCTCTTACATCAGCACAGTTCTCTGCCACCATCTCCATTCAATAGCATTAATTAGGGAGTTCCTGTGTTCCCTCTCCCTTATCCTTCCAAGCACATGTGATCATCAGCAAGTAACATGGGGCAGTGGAGATGGATAAGCCATTGGCACCTTCTCTTTTCACATGCTGGCCCTACTCTTGGTATTGCCTGTCTTCTAGAAATGGAATGATGTAAGGAGAGGATAGCAAATTCAGAGATAATTCATGAAATGTTCAGGTGCAATCTGAACAGTGCTATAAATGTTTCATAATAATAATATTACAATAGCCATCATTTATATAGCACTTATTCTGTGCTAAGCATTTAAAAATGTTTTTATCTCATTTGGTCCTCACAACAAGCCTGGGAGGTAGGTGTTATTATTATCCTCATTTTACAGATGAGGAAACTGAGGCAAATGGAGGTTAAAGTGACTTGCCCAGGTTCACACAGTAAGTGTTGGAGCGTGGATTTGAACCTAGGTCTTCCTCATTCCAGGCCCAGTGCTCTGTTTTGCCATTGCATAGCCTACCTGCCCCAGGATAATCATGTAAACTTCTAAGCAGCAAAATAGGTTCCCTGAGTGTCTCTAAACTAGGTGGACAATGAAGATAACAGCTACAACTGCTACCACCCTACCAATGACAATAGCTAACATTTATAAAACTCTTTAAGATCTGCAAAGTATTTTACATAGATCTCATTAACCTGTAATACTACATGTATTATGATCCCCAGTATACAGGTAAGAAACTGTAGGCTCACTGAGACCAAGAAAAGTGCCCATGATCAGATAGATAAGTAAGTTTCCAAGGTAGGATTCAAACTCAGGTTTTCCTCATTCCACATCTAGCACGGTATACATTATTCCATATTGCACATCACTGGGTCTGTAGTTCAAAGGCCTGGTTCCCAGCCCTGCTCCTTCCTATTTATATGACACTGGGTGAGTCATCCCCCCTTCTCTGGGCCTAAGTTGCTTCATTTATAAAGTGAGAAAGTCAGAGTGCATGATCCCTAAAATTCCTTCTTGCTCTAGATTCTTTTATCTTAAGTAGTCAGGGGGGATTCAATTACTATATCTAGAACATTACTTTCTTATGGTTTATTCTTTTTGTTAGTGACCTGGTAATGTTTGACATAATCTTCCTAACCTGGCCAATTCTCACCTTCCCAGGCTTCTCACAACTCTTCCCCTTTGCTCTACTCTCTGTGTAGATAGTTGCATCATTTTTCTTTGTTTTTTTTTTCCTCCAAGAGAGTTTTTGCCATAAGGATGCTCTTTAACCCCACTCAAGAGTGTAAATATAGAACCTGTGTTTTCTTCTTCCTACTTAAGCAACATTTGGGTGATTCTAAGATGTAAAATCCTGTCAATAAAGAAGAGAAATAATTCATAGCCATGTCTGCTCCTGGTCACCTTTCAAATTTAGGAGCATCTGTATAAGACTGTAAAACTGTATCAATGAAATCGCTTTATGGGAAGATTCTTTACAATGCTTTGATTTTTAGGAAATAAGTTACTAGAAATAGAAAAAATAGAGCAGACATAAAGATGCAGATTCCTTCCATTTACCTGGGGTTGAATCCCCCCTTTCCAGTTGATGTAATTTCCTCCATGCGGTGATGTTGACAGCAATCTGGGCATTCTTGGATGACTAGGTTCTGTCCAACTCTGTAGTGGCCCTCCCCAGCTTAGAGAAGTTTGTACCTGATTAATTACTACTGTCTATTACTTCACATGGAGTAGTGGAAAGAACATAGGAGTCTGTCAGATAATCTGTTTAAATTCCAACTGTACTTCTTCTAAACTTTATGACCTTAGACAAGTCTTTTAATTCTCTAGGTCTGATCTATAAAATGGACTGGAGGGATAGCCTAAATGATCTCTGAAGCCCTTTCCAGTTTTAAATCCTATTAATTCTCAGCCATTACTGCAGACAGTCTAGAGCTAATGAGACTAGAACTTTCCTAGCCCCTTCTACGCTCAGACCAATCTTGTGAAAAGGTAGCTTTGTTCCTAGAGGATTTGTAATCAAGGTATCATTGTGCACACTTAATTTTATGCTCCTAAATACTTTTAAAGATTCTGACTATAGGGTATAGCCTATTAGATGCAGGTGTTCTCTGTCCCATTTGCCTTGGAGAGCTGAGAGTCTGTTTGTAGGTAAAAAGCTAGAAGTGATGATTTAAGCTTATGAAAGATGCCAAAAACTAAAATAATGTCTCATGAGTACAGTGGAGCCTATAGTCTAGTCTCCATGAATGTTAGGGCAGCATGCCAAGTAAAGCTGGCTTGATTCTGCAAGCAGGAGCCCTTTGCAGAAGGATTCATGGTAATTAACCAATTCAAAGTGCAATATTTTCATTTCATTAATTTGGCAGAAAACAACTAAATATCGAAAGCAAGAGCATTTTTGACATTTAGTTTACTTCTTGTAAAATAATGGATATTATGAGTTATGCTGTGAAAGAAAGACTTAGAATTTTCCTATCTCTAATTTCAACCATTTGATGAAAATTCAGTTTACTCAATCTTTAAAAAAAATTAAATAGTAATAATGGACTGCAGTGGTAACTGGTAAAAATAGATTCTTATTTTGTGGCTGTTATCTTGCAGGAGACTACAAAGGAGGTCTCTTTGCTATGGTCTATTGCTTTCTAAATAACCTTTTTCCTCTGGCTTTCTGAACTATGGCATTCCAGTTGAATACAATTTTTCTCACCTCTTTTTTCCTCTTATCTCACTTCTCTTTCAAACAGTGAAGTAGTGCATGCCACCCACATGTTCCTTTTTTAAAAATAAATTTTATCAATATATTTAATGTTACCTACATTTATCTATCTCTCTCCCAGCTCCTCTTAGAGTGCCTCATTTGTAATAAAGAAAAAAATTAAGAGGAAGAGTTCCCCCAACCAACCAACATAGCAAAAATATTCTGTTATTATATGCATATATCCATAATTACACCCCTCACCTCTTCAGTTCCCCCCCCCACACACACACACACACACTCAAAGAGGAGCAGGCAAAAGGGTTCTGCTCTCTTCTCTGTTCTCTGGAGCCAAGTTTGGTCATCATAACAGTTTCAATTATTTTGTATTTTTTCTATTTATATTGTTTTACTGTTTATTATTTTTCCTCTTCTATCCAATTTTTTTTGGACTGATGAATTGTTTTTTTTCCATAACATGTTATTTCTAAGAATTATCTATATATGCCTTACAAAAAAGGGCATTTTGAATGATTTGTGAATAAAGACAGTATATGAAGATACCTGGTTGCTTTTTATTTTCTCCAGAATTATTGAGCTTCATAAGTTAGTCTAAAATTAAAGATGGGCCTTATGTTCTGTCATTACTGCTCCTCCCCTTTTACACTTAAAATATAAACTTGTAATCGTCTTCCCTTTCAATGTTTTATTAGTCTCTATTCTTTGAAACCTTGGTGTTTCTTTACTTACACACTTTGCCTTATATTCTATCATTTTTTTTCTGGATATAATTTCTCTCCTTCACAATCCTAGTAAGCTGGGTGAAATTTAGTCCAAAAGATATGAAGTAGGAACAAACCAACAGTTTCTAGAATGTGAGATTCTATGATGAATTTACATATCCACATATGGTAAGCAGTTTCCATGGGCAAAGACAATTCTTTAGAGGATTGTCACCAGCAATTCAAGTGTAGAGATCATGTCTTGCATCATTGATTTAGGTCAACATGAATGATTCTGAAATAGCCATAATCCTTGTGTAAAGCCAGAGCTCCTGTTAGCCTCCTCAACAACCTGGTATTTGTATGCTTGTCAAACTTAATGAGTACGTAGAGCCTCATGGACTTTGAAATTTTTGAAGCATCAGCATATGGTTCCAGTGGTTCATTTCACTGACTCCAGTAAGCTTTTGAAATCTTAAATACTCACAGCTGAGAGAGAATTTCTTCTTATTAACTAGCCGTCAGGACAATATAACTTGAAGTGACAGCCCCAGTGGATTCATCAGTTGTTATATGGCTATGATTTTCTAGCATCCAGGTAGTTCCCAGCAATGTGGCCTCAGAATCTTCATCTGAGGAAATAAGCCATAAGGAGAATCCTAGACCTTTGACATACCTCACATAGCCATAGTGGCAATAATTCTTCATAGCAAATTAAATTTTACAGTTCTTGAGTTTTGGGATATCTAGGTAATATAAGTATTATTATCCCCCTTTTACAGTTATGGAAACTAACTTTAAAGGAGGACAGTGATTTTCCCATGGTCACAAAATAAGTAGCAGATTTAGATTGAGATCTCCCTATCCATGACCATAATTCTTTCTGCTATCCCATGCTACCCCTAGTGAAAGTGAAAAAAGTCTTTGGATAGTCTTCCTCCTTTTATAACATTGAAACCTGATAAGACTTTCTAGAATAGGGAATATCATTAGGAATTCGCTGCTTAATTTGATGGACAAAAATTTTTCCTACTTCAACCTCATACTTAGTGTGATATCTGTTGGAGTGATAATAAGAGATTATATTCATATAACTTTTTATAGTTTACAAAGCATAGGTGAATCTAGCTATTCTTTGGGAAGAGATATTTCCAGAATTCTCTTGCTTTTTCACAGCTTCTTCCCTTTAAAAAAAATTGTAACTTTACTTACTGTTCAGAATTTCAGATTCAGATGTCACCACACTTTCACAACTGTTCATTTGTCCTTAATTTGCAACTTTGACCATTTGAAATTTGACATCATTTAACCTCCCAGTGAGAATTATTTCTATCACTCCCAGTCCTAGCAGCTTTCTAGAACTACAAGTCACAAAACAGTTACTGATCTGCATTTATAGGGGGAATTTTCTTTGTAGGAGATCCCTATACCAATGATATCATAGCTGAACCCCACTCCCCCACAAAAAAGATGAAAAGACCAATTCATCAGTTAATCAAGAAGCATTTATTTCACCCTTGCTGCCAGTCAGACTCTGTGCTAAACACTAGAAATACAAACGAAGGCAAAAGTGAACTAGTCCCTTCACGGAGCTTAGATTCACACAGGGGAGACAATATTTACATGGGTACATATGCATGCATATATATGTACATATACACATGTATATATACAGATATATGCACACATACAACCCCCCAACCGTGTGTGTGTGTGTGTGTGTAAAGGCAAACCAAATAGTTTGGGGAGGTGATGCACTAACTAATGGAGGGACCAGGAAAGTCTTTATGCTAATGCTTAAGTTAAGTCAATGATGAAGCTGGTGGAGTGCAAAATGAATAAAACAGAGAAATTAGGAGGCAAGTAGAATAATTCAGGCAACAGATGAATTAAAGGTCTGGACGTGGGGTTTTGAGAATGAGCATGGACAGAGACAAGTGTGAAATGTGTCTAACAAAGAATAAAAAGTACTCAATGACATTAAATATAAGAGATGAAGGAGGGTGAAGAGTCAAAGATTGTTAGGTTTTAAAGCAGGGTGACTGGGAGAATGGGGAAGGGAAGGGAATAAACAAATATCTCTTATGATGTCCCAAGCAATGTGCTTAAGTACTTTACTAGTATCTCATTTGATATCACTATGATTTTTTTTTAAAGCAATCGGGGTTAAGTAACTTGCTCAAGTTTACATGGCCAGTTATTTCAGAGTGTGGTGCTAAGTATCAGAGCCCGGATTTGAACCCCAGGTCATCCCAACACTGGAGCTGGTGCTCTTACTCACTGAGCCACCTGGCCACCCCTAAGCAATTGGGGTTAAGTAACTTGCTCAAGATTACACAGCCAGGTGTTTCTGGGTGGGTGCTAAGTATTATGAGCCTGGATTCGATCCCCAGATCATCCCGACACTGGAACCAGTGCTCTTAGTCGCTGTGCTACCTGGCCGCCCCTAATCACTGTGATTTTTAAAACAATTCCTTCTTTCCTTGGTGAGAATTATTTCCATCACTCCTAAAGTATGCTTAAAGTATTTTTGACACTACAGATATGAAACAAGATCAGTGCATTATTATGTGAATTTGAATATAATATGGGTCAAATTAACCCTCTTGAAGAGATATTTTAATTAAGCACTTTTTTGGTGGTAATGCACAACCTGAGATTTTTGTTTGTTTGTTTGTTTTTAATTTTTTATGAGATTTTTATAATGAAGAAATTTTCCCTTACCATACATGTATTTTGAATGGGTGGTAAATATCTATAATATTCAGAGTTGCATTTTATAAATAAAATAATGCACATATGAATTGAGGAGCATTTTAATCATTCAATTAAAAAGCATTTATTAAGTGTGTTCTATGCACTAAGTTCTGGGGATACAAAGATAGAAATGGAATTAATCCTTCCCTCAAGGAATTTGCATTGTATGGGGGGGGCACACGATGTGTATACATATAAATATATTTAAAATATAATGCAAAATAAATACAAGATTTTGGGGGGGGAGAACACTAGTAAATGAGGGGATCAGGAAGGTTTCATTTAGAAGGCATGTGGCTCTGGAGTTGAGTTTTGAAGGAAACTAGGAATTCTTAGAGGTGAAGGTAAGGAAAGGGTACACTTCAGGCATGGGGAATCAGCCAATAAACATTAAGTTCCTGCTATGTGCTCGGCACTGTGCTAACAAGAAAAGAAAAAGACAATCCCTAGACTCAAGGAGCTCATAGTCTAATGGGGAAACATGTAAATGATTATGAACAAGCAATCTATATTAGATAAATTGGAAATAATCAACAGAGGAATGGCACTAAAATTAAGGGAGATCAGGAATGACTACATTCTACAGGAATGACTTCCTGTAGAAGGTAGGATTTTATCTGGGACTTAAAAGAAAGTCAGGGAATCCAAAAGGCAGAAATGGAGTGGTAAAGCATTCCAGGCATGAAAGACAGAGAAAAGGATATGGAGTATCTTGTTCAAAGAACAGCAGGGAAACCAATGTCACTGTATCACAAAGTAAATGGAGGAGGTATAAGGACAGACTCTGCTTAGGGAATAGAGATGGGAGATAGCATATTGTGTATGAGAAACAGTGAGAAGGCCAAATTAGCTGAATCATCAAGTGTGTGAAGGGGAGTAATGTATAAGTCTGGAAAGGGAGTTTGAAGTCAGGTTGTCAATAGTTTGACTAATTTGATTCGAGTCCATAGACATTTCAACTTGAGTTGAGGGAAAATGACTGACTTACACCTCCTAGTCTATACTGTTGTCTTGCTTTTCTGCTGCTAAGGCAGATCAAGATTCTTATACTTTAAACTTAAGAGTTTGTAATCTTTCATTGCTTTAGTTTCCTTTTAAAAAAAGCTTTTCTATTTTTGTCTTGATTAAAAGCAAATCAACATACTGTATCATAGCTAGAAAATAAAAATGAATGTGAATACACAGAGCATTGCTGATGTTGCAAGTTTTGTTGTTGAAGGACCAAAAAAGAAGGATTTTTAAAATATAAAACATTAATGCTAAGCTTTAGAAAATAAGGAACTTCTAAATCTAACACATTTATATAGAATGCAAATGACATATACATATATAGTTGTATATAAAAAGTAAACAATCACAGAATCTCACAGTTAGGGAGGGCCTCAGAGACCAACTAGTTCTGTACCAGAAAGAAAATCTATAATATACCCAGTAATCAATTAAAAGCATCAACTGTGTGCCAAACACTGTACTAAGTGCTAGGAATATAAAAAAGATGCAGAATACAGTCTCTGCCCTTAAATACTTTACAATCTAATGGTGCTTATCTGACTTTTGATAGAACTCCAATGAGGAGTCATCCACTCTCTCCCCAAAGCAGCTGTTTTGGATCACTCTAGTTAGGCAGATTTTCCTTAAATCTACCCTAAATCTGCTTCTCAGCAGTTTCTGCCCATCATTTATAGTTCTTCATTCTGGGACAATCATCCTTCTTGGACCTGATAACACTTCAAATACTTGAAAGTTAGTCATATTTTTCATGAAGTCTTCTCTTCTTCAGACTAACCATCCCCAGTTACTTCAACCACTCCTCCTAGGGTATAGTGCTCAGTCCCTTACCATCATGACCACCCTCTTCTGTTTACTTTTCAGTTTATTAATGTTTTTCTTAAAATGTGGAACCCTAAACTGAGCATAGAATTCTAGATGTGGTCTAACCTTGTGATGATACAGTATGCAAACATCACAACTCTATCAGATTGGTCCTATTATTCTTATTTTTTGAGATGAGGAAAGTGAGGCCAAGAGAAGAGAGGCTTGCTCACCTCAGGATTTGACCTCAGGGCTTCCTAACTCCAGTATTTTATGCACTGTTTCACCTAGGTGCCTATACCTACCCTAGTAAAATGGACTCAAAAGGAAAAAAAAAAACTTCCTAAAAATATGAGTTATCCAAAAACAATATTGCTCGTGTTGGAATATCATGAGTTCCCCTCAATAGACAAAACTTGCCTCTACCATGAAGTCTTCCTTTTGAAGCTAAGCAGAGGTAGTTTTATAATTCTTCCTTGTGACAAAACAAAAACAAAACAAACAAAAAAATCACTTCAGAACTTGAAGTCAGCTTTTGAATTCCTGCTAAGACTTCTCATCTCCAAGCATATCATACCCAGGCCCTTCAACTGATTATTTTATGATATCAGCTCAGGACCATTAGTCATCCCCTCGACCATTCTATGGATGCTCTCTAGCTTATCAACGACCTTAAAATTTGGTGCCCATGACTATATCCTAGATGAGATCTGATCAGAGTAGAATACAGTAGAACTGCTACCTCTTTGTACACCATTAGCATAAAAATCAGATAGAAACAGGGTCAATAAACTATACATAAGGATCCCTGCAGGCCACATGTCAACTTAGTCACATTTCAACATCATCCATGTTTTATTGTATTTTTATTTATTTTGTTAAATATTTCCTAATCATGTTTCAATCTTCTTTGGCAGAATTTCTGTGGGTCACATATTTGACATTTCTACTGTACACCATGCTTCTTTATGTGTAGCTTTTGAATTTTCTTTGTTTTTTGGCTGCAGTATCACACTGTTCATTCATGTTGAGCTTACAGTCTGCTAAAAGTCCCAGGTCTTTTTTTTTAAGATGAGCTACTGACTAGTCACATAGCTATCTTATAATACTTCTCAAGCTGAGTTTTCGAATACAACTTTATATTCTTTAAATTTCATTTTAATAATTTGGACCCAATGTGAAGATTATTTTTTTGTCCTAACTCTGTCAAGTAACTTGTTTTAACTGTCCCAGCTTTGTATCATTTGTAAATTGTGAAATAAGCATGCCACCTATGCCTATATCTAAGCCATTGCTTTTTAAAATGTTAATAGCCCAAGGCCAAACATACATTGATCCTAGAATCTTGTTAGACACTGCCTTATAACTTGTCATTAAACTAGTAATGACCACTCTTTAGGTCTGGCCATCCAAATGAGTTCCAAATCTACCTTGTTGTACTATTTTTTAGTCCACATTTCTCCAATCTTTTCCAGACGAATAGCATGAGAGATGGTCTATGCTAAAATGTTGGTAAATCTATAGCATTCCCTGAATCTGCTTGTCTAGTAACCCAGGGCAGAAAAAAATAGATGAAGTCAGTCTAGCATGATAAATCCATGATGGAACCATGCTGGTTCTTTGTAATCTCTGTTTCCTCCTCTAGATTTTATTAACCAATTGTTTTTTTTAATAATATATTCTCAAACATTGTCAGATTTGTTGGCCTATAGCTTACAGACTCTGTGATTTAAAAAAAAAATCCAAAACAAAACAACAAAATTAACATTTTAATTCTGTGGGCTTTCTCACAATCTCCACAGTCTTTCAGAGATCCCTGCTAGTGGCTTACATGTATACATTTGCCCCATACCTTAAAAATACACTTCATCTGGCTCTGATATGCTCTCCTTTTCTCCTCTGACACTGCCACCCCTCTAGTGAAGGCGTTCATCACATCACACTTTGATTATCATGATAGTCTGCTGGTGAGTCTGCCTGCTTGAAGTCTCTTCTCTACTCCAATTCATCTTCCATTCAGTGACTAAAGTGATTTTCCTAAAATGCCAATCCAATCATGTCACCTCCCTCCACCCTCCACACTCAATAAACTTCAGTGACCCCCTTTTCTATTCAAGTTTGACACCATGTATTATATCACTAATTGACCTTTGTTGTTTTTATGTGATCCATCCTGAGCAACAGTCCCATCTTTGATTCTCTTTCCTCTAATATAACTTACATTTTTTGTTGCTGACCTTTGCTTTCCTTACAGTCTTACCTCATTCTGAACTTTAGTGTTCCTGGCACTATTGAGTACAGAACTCTGTCTCATTTTTTAAATTCATCCTCCCTTACTGGCCCCTTGCTCCCATCTTCTCAATGTGTCTCAAAAATCTAAATTGGTCTATGTGATTTACATTAGTGTCTTTAGACAACCTTCCCTTCCTTTTCTCTTTGGAATTCTCAATATTTGTGTATTCAGAGTATCATTCTTGAGAGCTTCTCATTCCTTTCAGAATGAATTCCCTTGTAATATTTAGTCCAAGCAAGTATATAGCATTAGAGATTTAGTGTTCAAAGGGAATGTATATGTCTTCTAGTCTAATCCCCTCATTTGACAGATAAGAAAATTGATCCTACCACTCTTTACTTTTAATTCTTTGAAATCCATTTTTAAAAATCTAGGGTGCTGGGGGCAGCCAGGTAGCAGAGCAAGTAAGAGCACTGGCCCCAGAGTCAGGCTGACCTGGGAGCGAATCCGGGCTCAGACACTTAGCACCCACCCAGAAACACCTGGCCGTGTAACCTTGAGCAAGTTACTTAACGCCAATTGCTTAGGGGCGGCCAGGTGGCTCAGTGAGTAAGAGTACTGGCCCCAGAATCGGGATGACGTGGGATTGAATCCGGGCTCTGATACTTAGCACCACACCCAGAAATAACTGGCCGTGTAACCTTGAGCAAGTTACTTAACCCCAACTGCTTAAAAAAAAATCTAGGGTGCTGGTCAGACTATGGCTAGCTTCTTCCGATCACAAATTCTAAAGTGTAATGGTCACTTCCCCACAATGTTCCCAATGTTACTCCCAACTCCACATTAACCAGTCTCTCCTTAATTATAAGATTCATATCCAGAATAACTGTTCCCCTCACTGTTTCTCCAACTTTCAAAGGATGAAATCCTTTATCATTTATCATTAAGGTAAGCCAGATAACTATTAGTTTCACTATTTTTGGCAGAGAGAAGACCAGCAGATGTAAAGCTAATTGAAGTTCTCCCATCACTGCTATATCATGCCTCTTTGCCAGGCTTGTGATCTATTACTGAACTCCCTATGGAGAGAAGGAAATAGATAAGATCTTAAGTACACTCCAGTGACCATATCACCTCTTCTTCCTGTCTTCTACACCCCAATTTCTTAATGTCTTCTTTTTAGTATAACTTAATATACACCAGTATTCCACAGTTTCCTCTCTCCTTTTTCCTGTTCCTTTGGAATATACTGCCTTTCCAGAGTCATGTTCCAGTTCCTGTCCCACAAAATATCAGCACAAACTACACAATGAAATTTGTCTCCTTGAGTTAGACTCTATAAATTACTTGTTATTCAGACTTTATTCATTTGTTTAGAGGCATCTGAGGCCATGGGTTCCATTCCTAATTTTTATTAACTTTTATATCTGGTGACTTTCCAAAGATTTCTATTTCTATTATTCTTACATTGAAGCTACTCTTTTTAGTATCTAGTTTGGTGGGTATCCACCTTAGGTCTGTTTTTTTTTCTTCTTTACTTGCAGCTTAATTTCCACTTTTTATTATATTTGCAAGACTCCAGGAAAATGCATTTTTTGACCAGCTCTTATTAAATACACTCCATCCCTGGTCAAGAACCAATAAGTTTTGTATTTTTTAGCAATGGCCCAAAATTCCAAATAGTTTTTGTCACCATCATCATAGCTAGTTTTTCACTTTCCATTCCTTGACTTCCTATCCTAATCCCTTGCTTTTGATTCATAGCAGTAGTGAAATCACCACCTGTACCCTGATTTTTTTCTTGTCAAAGAGTTCAGTATCCTTAGCAAGATTTTCCAGATTCCTTTTGAGAGTATCATTTGTGCTCATCTATCACCAGAAGTGGGTGGGAGTTTGACACATTTTGGATGATTCTCCATCACATCCTCGATTCATTTGATGCTTTAGCAAGACTACAGACCTCTCTCAAATTACTATTGTCAACTCAACATTGTCTCAGTATTACTATTCAACAGGAAATAAATAAACACAACTATCTATTTCTTCTTACCAGGTGATCACCTTGCTTGGTATTATCTGTCACATCATCGTTCCATAGAGGATAAACAACTGCCATCTCTTTAGAGGGAACAGTTATTTCCTTTTGCAAGAGAAGATCTATCACTTTATTTCCCAAAGCTTAATAGTCTTTCTTTTCTCCATTATCTTTTGTAACACAAGTTCTTATTCTTTGTCTTTAACATTGAAGCCTCTTTATTTTTTTAACAGAATATTGTATTTCCCCTAATAATCTGGAGAGAGGGGAGTCAGTGCTTGAGCCTTTTTTTCCTTCTCTAGAAAGACCATTCTGTGCTTTGAGCACATTAATAACTCCCTTGGGATCAGAAATATAAACATGCCATGCTGTAGGCAGATCAACACAAAATTCACCTTTTTCTATGTACTTTCTGATAATACAACCTAAATACTTTGTCATGCTTGCTAGTAGCTCTTGTTGCTAAGTCTCCCTGTATCATCATCACCGTTCTGTATGTTTGCATAATGCCTTACCATTTAAAAAATTCTTTCATATGTTATCATCTCATTATATCATAGAGATAAGATTGTAGCATTTTTTAAAATGAAAGAGACTTGGAATACAGATTATATGTAGCCTAACCCCTTTATTTTATAATTGAGGAACTTGACACCTAAAAAGAGGAAATAATTTGCATAAGGTGACAATGAGGATTTGGTTTGAGATTTTCTCATTACAACTTTGGTGCTTTCAACTATACCAAACTGACTAACATAACCTCCCGGCTATTTAGTTTCACATTAATTATTTTTCCTTGAAAGTATTCTATTTGAGAAATTGCTTGGTACAGCAGTATGTACACCCATCACATAATACCACATATGTTCATTTAATTACCTTTTGCTCTAAGACAAAAGAATCTAAGGTGTCCTTTTCTAGTTATGAAAGCCAAGGAAGTTGTCCCCCAGATAAGTTTATGCTTTTACCTTTGTAGCCTTGGCCAAGTCAACTTACATGTCTAGTTCTTAGTTTCCTTATCTGTAAAGTGAGGTTTGGGGACCAGATAACCTGTAAGGTTTCTTCTTGCTCTAAGTCTATGATCATATAATCTTGTAATATTACTTTTAATACAACTTAACTATTATTCTATGTATTTAAAAAGCAATATTGTTAAGTTTTTATTTGATCTCTTAATGAATTCAAATTTTTTGTCATAGACACTAGCTCTTTTTTTTTTTTTTAAGCAATTGGGGTTAAGTAACTTGCCCAAGGTTACACGGCCAGTTTTTTTATGTGGGTGTTAAGTATCAGGTCAGAACCAATCCCAGGTCCTCCTGACTCCAGGGCCAGCGCTCTTACTCACTGCGCCACCTAGCCACCCCGACACTAGCTCTTAATTGCTGTTCAAGTGAAATGTAGGGTTCTAGCCTTTTACTGAGTAGCATCACTGATTTTCTGCCTTTATTCCCACAGATAACTTATCCTCAGATAAATTTCAAACAATTAATGTAAAGAATTGATTAGTTACATTAACTGAATGGAAACATTCACTTAACTGAAACTTTATCTCACAAACTTCATCAAGTTTTTTATTACTTTTTGTAGGGAGAGACTTTTCTTTTTTTCTTTTGGCATTTGAAAATATCACACTATTACCTACTTCAAATGGGTATATGTCTAGGAGAGCAGTTATTTGAACTAAGGGCACACAGTTAAAAATGGCCACATTTTACTTTGTTGCCATAGGTGCCTGATGAAACATTGGCACTACTAACAAAATCACTGTAATTCATAGAACACAACATGAAATCACAGACCCTTAAAGTTGAGCTTCCAACACAGTACAGGAAATCTTTCTATAATACCCATGTCAGATGGTTATACATCCCTAGCTTGAACACTGCTAGGAACAGGAACTATTTTTCAAGACAAACCTGTTCTGCCTTTGAACATCTTTAATGATAAGAAAGTTCTTCCTTAATTTGAATTGAAATTGATCTCTCTGCAACTTTTACTTAGCTCTTCTCATAGCCAGATTAAAGCAATATTCAATAATACTAACAAGTTACCATGAGATTATCCTCTAAAACCTCCTAAATTTTCTCCTCTGGAATAAACATTGTCAGCTCCCTTAACTATTCCACTTATGACTCATTTCTCAGAATCCTCCCTATGTGGTTGCTTTCCAATGGCTTCACTTTCACTTACCAGTGTCCCATTAAAAATATAGTACACAAAACAGGACATGGTATTCCACATGCAAAAATAATTTGATTCAAAATGTATATTTTTCTATTAGCCATAAAATTGGCCATTGCTTATTCATATTGACTATATGGTTAACTGAAACACACAGGTACTTTTCACATGAACGGGTATCAAGTTAGGTTTTTACCTCCTGTACACTAATATAATGCTGGGTATAGTGGTTGCTTAATAAGTAATTACTCCTTAAATTTTCTCCTTTCTTTCACAGCATGTTTTTCATCTTCACTTCTTTCCCTCCACCACTCTTTCTCCCACAGAGTTTCCTAGGTCCCTTTCTAATTCCATTTCAGCTTTCTTCTCTGCTTTTTTTTTTTTACTCTCTATCTCAGGACTTCCCACATATCTCCTTACAGAGCAACATCATAGGGATTGGGAAAGATTAAAGATAAAAAATGAAGGATATTTTACAAGTAAACATTTAATTCTTTTTTAAAAAATACTGGAAGACAGAGCTTTTACATTTATTCCTTTCAAATTTTACTTGCTTTTATGTTCTATTTTATTCAATCTTTTTTTTGATACTTGATTTTTTTAAGGTCATCAAAATGTAACAAAAATCACTCATAGACCCACAATTTTATTTGACTACTTCTGTGATCCCTGTCTGACATCATAGATTTTAGGATATGCTTGTATAATTACCCCCTTTCCCCTCTCTGATTTTATACAGAAAAAAATACTTGGAAGTCTGCTATTTCATTGAAGGTCCATTCCCTTTCCCCTTAATTCCCAATAGGATTATACTCTTTTTTTCTGAGTAAGTTATTCTTTGTTGGGTTTTTTTTTTTTTGCCTTTTCAGATGTCATACTCCATGCTTTCCATTCGTTTATAAGTATTGCTTCTAAATCTTGTGTGATATCCTTAATTACCTTCCTTGGTACTCTAAGTATTTCTGACTTTTTGCAATTTTTTCCTTTTCTCAACTGAAAGCTTTAGATTTTGAGTATGATATTTCTGGGGGTTTTCATTTTGTAGATGCAGGTGGTTATTGGTAGTTTCTTTCTAATTTCAGCTTGTTCACTGTTCTAAGAGAGCTAGGCAGTTTTCTTTCATACATTCTTGAAATATGACATCCCTACTTATTTTTTGATCATGACTTTCAGATAACACAATGATTCTTGAATGATGTTGATCATTTTTCAGGTCGGTTTTTAATATAAAGTACCTTATGTATTTTTTAATCTTTTGACTTTGTTTTAATACTTCTCGATGAGTCATTAGTTTTCATTTCT
Organism: Petaurus breviceps papuanus; assembly: GCF_028583685.1. NCBI lineage: Eukaryota > Metazoa > Chordata > Mammalia > Diprotodontia > Petauridae > Petaurus > Petaurus breviceps. The sequence goes on from NW_027185799.1 coordinate 28,387,545, forward strand.
AGGGGCGGCCAGGTGGCTCAGCGAGTAAGAGCACCGGCTCCAGTGTCGGGATGACCTGGATCAAATCTGGGCTCAGATACTCAGCACCACACCCAGAAATAACTGGCCGTGTAACCTTGAGCAAGTTACTTAACCCCTATTGCTTTAAAAAAAATTTTTTTTCATTTCTTTCATTATGATTTTTAGGGAGTTTCTTACTTGGGTGAGTACTTTTGTATTATATTTGTGCCAAGCTGTTAATTTGCTTTCTAAGTCATTCCTTCATAGTGCTCATTTCTTTTCTTATTCCTTCTCTATTTTTTCCATTTCATTTATAATACCATTTTAAAACTCATTTTAAAATCTTGCATTATTTCTTCAAGGAATTCTAATTGATATTGTGGGCAAGTTGTATTTTTCTTTGAGTCTTTGCTTGTAGGTATCTTAGAATTATTCTCCTCTTCTGAGTTTGTATCTTAGTCATTTCTGACATCACAGTAGCTCTTTATCATTTTTTTTTTGCTTACTTATCCTTCCAGGAATCTGCTTTGGACAACCAAGCATTGCTGACCCAGCCAGGAGCTCTTTTGGGGCTGAGTCTATGATACTAGTCTTTCTGGGAGACCTTTCTGTTCTGCCACCCTGAGTGGACTGAGTGCATAATCTGCACTGGGTTACCCCATTCCATGCTCAAGGCCTTATGCCACTGACCTAGGCCAAGAGCTGATCTTGTGATCAGCTCAAAGTGTTGCCCAGTTTGGAATTCTATGTGATATGACCATGATCTGGCCCATTCTTATTCCATAGTTTCTGCTTTGATCATTACATATAAGTTGGTTGTTGTTTTGTTTTTTTTTTTAATCTTGTGCTGGAAGGATAACCACCTTTTTAGATTGTGATTTCCTTCTTAGATTGTTATCAGAGTTGTTGTGGGGGTAGCTGGGCTATATATCTCTTCCTCTTACTCTGCTATCTTGACTGCATTTCCTGCTCCTTAAATTTAGAGCTGCCTTTGAATTGTTGTAGTAGGTACTCAATACATACTTAGTGATGATATTTTTTCTCATTGCAAACCTTTCTAAAAAGTAAGAGACCCAGAATTTTCCTGACTTACACTCTTCTATATCTAATTTATTATATACTAATAGCTTCTATTTAATATGGCATTTTGCACTTTATGTTCACAGCAACGTTGTAGAGTAGATTTTTTTAAAAGGTTATTATCCCTATTTTTAAAAATCAATGAGAAAATTAAGGCTGAGGGAGGGATGAAATGATTTACCTATAATCACTGCAACTAGAAAAGTGTCAGAGGCAGGACTCAAATCTAAGCCTTTGACTAGCTTTACCTACAAGTGCAACTATATTTCTTAGGCCAAATAAAAGTCACCATGAAACAAAGTGCTGTTAAGTCACTACAAATGACACTTTCTTGACAGTTTTAAGAGCATTTTATACTGCTTTGGAAAGCCAGACAAATAATTATAAGGTCTTTAGCACAGATTTTTTAGAAAGAACTTCAAAACAGCTTTCACAAAATTGCTCAGACAGGCATAAGACTGACTGTATTCTGACTCCATGTGTGCCATTAGCTTCATGTGTAAAAAGCAGGCAAGAATTGTAATATGAATATTATTTAGCTAGCATTGAGTGAGTAGTGATATTCAAAGAGGAGAAAGGTGGATCTTTCATGTTTCTAGCTTGTATTTGCAACTGTAATGTGAGCTCCTTAACCCTAGGGACCTATCATTAACTACTTTGTTATCTTTATCTTATCTTCCTAGAACTTAGTTCAATACCTTCCATGTTGTAAGCTCTCATTAAATGTTGGTTGACTGATTGTTGTATTTGTTCCACTGGTTGGAATGTTTAACTATTTAGTTCAAAGATATGACTAAAATAATGACATTCTTTTTTTATGGTTTGTGTAGTGCATCTCATTACAATACACCAGAAACAGTTGAAAATGAGAGGACCTCAGAGTTGGAAGTGACTAATACTGATTTGGTCTTTAAGTTTGGATTCTCTAGGACCAAAGACCTATGAATAGTGCTAATCATATTTTGAGAAGGATAAACAAAGTATATAGCCCCCTGTATCTAACCAGTTACCAAACTGGTTTATGATTAGGTGAATGTCCTAATGGATATTCTTGATGGATACCTTGAGTCTAACCCTAGAACTCTGTTTGATTAGGCAGGCCCAACCCAGTCTAGAAGAGTCCTTTAATATGCTAACTCAATCCTCAGGCATTACTTGAAGAGAAAAAACCTGGAATCTGAGTTGATGCAGATTCAGTTCTGGGAATTCAGAGGGATATCTAAGTATTTATACCAGGATTTGCCTAGATTCTAGGGGCCACTGCTTTGAATAGATGGGAATTAGACTAGCCTTTTTCTCTTCAAAGGTGGAAAAGTAATGAGAACTTTGTAGAGGCTTTTGCTACAGTGATTTAACATAGACCTTTTTCATCTAGAATAAGTTCCATAAGTTAGGTCTTCCTTGTCTACCATGCTGCTACCCCCAGTGCTCATCCCTTCAATTCTCCTGGGATTCTGCTAAGTGCTCCAGTGTTATGATGATTCCTGGTTACCTAACTGCCACTTTGCCTTATCTTCAGAATTAAAGTAATATGGGGCCTTGACATTCTATCAGCTATTACTAAATTACCAATGTGGCAGCCCCAGGTAATCTCTGTGGAAGTCACAGAGCCTAGGTCTGTGGTGTAAATCGTTCCCGAGGAGCGGCAACTTCCAAATAACAATGCATGTTGGGTTCACTTTGTGGTTGACTTTCCTATATAGATAGAATGAAAATATTTAACACTGACTTGCACTTTTGCAATCACTTCCTGACTGTATTTTTATGTCTGTGTCTTTTCTGGTTCCAATCCATTATTCACACAGCTGCCCAGAATCATATTTCTAAGACATAGAACTGATCTCGTCATTCCTCTGATCAAAGATTTTCAGGGACTCCTCATTACCCATCCCATCAAGCTTAACCTCATTTGCTTGAAATTCAAGACCATTCACTGTCTAACATGACTCTGCTTTATTCCATTCTTATTTTGTATTGTTTACCTTCACATGTTCCATGCCCTGGTTAAACTAGTCTACTCTGTCCTTCATATATGCCCTGTGCTTTCCTATCTCCACGATTTTGCTCCCATTTTCTCCTACATTTCAGTTTTTGCCTGTTAAATTCCTACCTATACTTTAATCAATGAAGCAAACATTTAAGTACTTACCATATACCAGTCACTTCATATCAGATACTCCCTCCTTCTTGAAGCCTTCTTCCTTCATCTTTCAGACTCTGTTATCTTAATCTACAGTTGAGCTGTCAGCCCTGGGAGGACAGGAACCTTGTTTTATCTAAACTTTAAATCTCCCTTAGTGGAGTGCTCTCTACCTAGTTGGCCACTCAATATTTGTTGAATCTTAAATCAATGAATGGAAGAGGTGACAAGCAAAGAGAAAATGTATGTGTAATTGAGAAAGAAAGACATTATCTACTAGTAATCAAGGTCATTGCCAAGATTGATTTGCCACTTACCTGTGAACTCTGAAAACTAATGGGGACAAAAATCTCACTCATCATTAAATTCATCCCAGCAGTCAGATTTCTTTCAGAAAGGCTTGTTCCTCCAAATAATAAGTAAAGAGTCTCTTCATCTATGAAGACATTCTCCATTCCCAGCTACATTGGGTTTTCAATTTTGATCATTTGCCCATAACTTTTAAGACTATGGAGGAGTCAAAAAAAATAATAATCCAACCAAAATTTGTTATTGAGTGTACTTTTCTCATATTAGGGAACAGCAGAATCTCACTATTGCTAGAACATCCATGTAACCTTTGTAGGGATTCATGCCTGTTTTTAAGTGCAACTAAAATAGAAATTCCTCCATGTTTGCATTGGACAGATCATGAAGTTGGGCAAAATTGCATATTTGCCCAGAGTTAGTAGAGGCTGAGCGTGTGCCACCATCTTAAATAGGGATCTCTGCTTGGGTTTTGTCTTTTTGTTGTTGTTGTTGCATCAAACAATACTAAAGATAGTTACTTATGAGACGTTTTCATATTCTTCAAGTTTATACATTCTTCTTTAGAGTTGTTTTTATATTAGCCAAGGAAGAATTTTAGAAGAAGAGCCTATATTTGCTAAGTGATAGTAAATTTAAACTATAAAAGGAGCATCCTGGAATAAGGGAATATCGAACCAAGTTAATTAAATAAATAGATTGAGTAGCTAGACTCACAGGCTAAGCCAAAGAGAAGAAGGGTGGGGGTGAAGAGAAGAGAAGAAATAGAGAAGGACCATAAAGAAGATAGGGATTTGTGGAAAAGGACAGCAGAGTGTGGGGGAACCTTATGATACAACCTTCACTCGTTAATCCCACCTTTGCTTACTGCTGTAGGTCCCTTCAAATGAGCTTTTCTTTCCTTGTCTCTCCCTATCCTTGTTTTTCCTGGCCACAATCCCTTCCCAGCAATCAGTAGACTAAATACAGCTGTGAACCAGCTCACTCTTTCCCTAACCCCCAATCTCCACTAAACAAGTTCCCCACCTCAATGGCCCACTTCCCCTAAAGGGTAAAAAGCAGCCCTAGTGCTGTTCCTTCTCAAAATTGCTTTCTGGTTGTATTGTTTCTTGTACTAGAAGAAGGAAAGGGCTAAACTGGGAGCTTTCATTTATCCTTTTTCTTTGAGTTAAGAGATAGACTAGGCCTAGGAGGCACTTTCAGTGAGGAAACTCAGTAATGTACCCCAATCACAGCTGTGTCTGGTTAGCTATAACCTTGATTTGCCTTATGCTCACTGATGTCAGACTTCCATATATTTTAAGAGTAAATAAGCTCCATCTGTAGTGCATGAGGAGAATGAAAGCTATGTATTTTTTTAATGTAAAGTTCAGATGAAATTTCTGTCATATGTCAGGGGAACAGAAAAAAAATTGGTAATCGTTCTTCTTAGTTTCCTTAACATGAGAAAGAATGTAATTGTCAGACCCCATCAAATCCATAGTAATGTAATTAAACATAGTAGGATGATTTGAGAGAAGGTATGGCCACACCATTTGATGTCAACCTATGAAGAATAGGACCTAATTTGGAATGAAAATAGTTTTTAAAACATATTAAATACCTATTGCATTACTTAATTCATAAAGATTATGCAAGATGATTTTTTAAGTCTCTGATATTTGGAAGACATTATACAGTATAATGATATCAATTTGGTATTCTTTACAATTTGATAGTACTGTATCTATTTTTGTGCTTTTAGTAATGTATGCAGTGTTGAAAGCAATGCATAAAATAAAAATGTGAAATTGTAGTCCACATTTATTTTGTTGTTTTTTTTATACCAAATGAAATTTGAACAAGTCATTTACTGCAGAATGCTAACTTTTTAGCCATTTCAAAACAAATTTAGAAATAAATGTTCTTTCTCTTTTCAAAGCTTTTTTTGGCCCATAAACTATCTGGTTGAATGAAGCACATAATAAGTAATTTTGGTGAGATAGATCTGAGGCAGCAGGACAGGAATAAAGTGTAACTCTAGGTGTAACTTTAATAGCATCTCTCACATGATATCATTAAATGTGTATGTGTGTGTCTGTTTGTCAGTTGATGAAAAAGGACTCAATGTAATAGATCATTGTCAGTGGGTCATTTTCCCATGCCTTGAAAATAATTGCCCCATATTTGTTTTCTTATTGCCTTTCAATTAATTTCCAAGTTTCATTTTAATATTTATGGATTTCTAGTAATCCATTTTTCTATGATGATACCTCACTCTAATTGGTGTTGTTTCTTAAGTAAAAAAAAATACTCCAATGGATTTGTGATTCATCAAATTGGGAGTTCCTTGCAAAAATACATATTGTAATCTGTCAATGTTTGTTCATCCTGTGGAAATCTTGTCCCTGTCCTCCCAAAGTTTGGGCTCAAGATCCACCCAACATTCTAGACTCCTTCCTCATTTTATCCCAGAACTATCAAGGTGCCAGTGGAGCACTCTAGCCATCCTTCACCCTTAGCAAAAGACAAATTTATCTTCTCTTGCAGTTGTACAGTGCTTTTATGACATCTTATTTCAATTCTTTAAAGTTTCTCAATTATACACTAGAACTTTCTCACACTCGCTATGGACCTTTCCATTGTCATCTTTGAGACAGTCATTCTTAGCTATTAGGAAGCAGTGATGTTTTAGTCTGCATACTGCAACACAGTAAAATGTTGGTATTGAAGAGATGGGCAGCTAGGTGATGTAGTATATAGAGTGCCTGGGCTGGAGTCAAGAAGACTTAAGTTCAAGTCTGGTCTCAGATACTTATGAACTATGTGACCCTGGGCAAGTCACTTAACCTAGTTTGCCTCAGTTTGCTCCTCTATAAAATGAGCTAGATAAGGAAATGGCAGACCACTCCAGTATCTTTGCCAAGAAAATCGCAAATGGGGTCATGAAGAGTAAGACATGACTGAAATATCTGAACAACAACAACAAATTGAAAAGATGGATTTTGGCTGTTATTGATAGCTTGGGATAAGTAAGTTTGTAATTTCATTAAAGCAACCATCCCTTTTTCTTCTTTATCAATTCTGGGTCAAGCTTAGTGTCCATCTGTATTGTGTCTCATATATACCTATTATTGGGAAGCTCTATAGAAGTATTAAAATGTCTATTGAAATCTGGACCAATAGATGTTCTTGGTCTTTCCTGTGTGAATGGAAAGGCAGAACTCCTTTGAGTGATTACACATCTTTTCCAGGAGCCTCCACAGTGCCATGGGGCTTGATGCAATCAATGCAATGTCCTCTGCCAACAGAAACAGCTGTGGGATCTTGCCATCCACTGGAAGTCCCTCCTTGTGTTGGTCTCTGTGCTGAATCTTCTCTATCCCAAGAGCAAATACCTTTGGCAAGCCTACATATCCCTATATATACTTCTGTGTTTCATTGTTGAACATCATTTGGGAAAGTCTCCTTGTTCCCCACTAAAACTGTCACCAAAGATGCTCTCAAATCATATATAGATGATGCTCATAAAGATTTTGTATAGATAGAACAGTGAATATATAGGTTATTAGTTTATGTTTTATCAGTTACCTTTTAGGGGAATTAATAAAGTCTGAGACTTTTTCCACACCAGCTATGTCTTTTCCTTATTTTAGATACTTACTTTATTTAGTTCCTCAATGCCCTCAAAATTGTGTCACTTCCATTATGATCTCTTTTGTTTATAATTCATCCAGCATAGCTGCTTTTCCCATTTTTAAGCATTTCAGTGCTATTTATATTATCACTCTGTATTAAGGCAGACCTTATTCAGGTAGATATTGATTAATTCAGTTTTGATTACATGAGGCATTCTTAAGTCATTCAACAGTTAACAAAAAGGTTTACTTAGTCATAGCATAGAAAGGAGATTTAACAAAGATACTTCAACACTTAATTTGAGGAGACTGGCCCTTGGCTTGGATAGATACTCTACCTCTTCCCCCATGTCTCCATATGGAAATGCATGTGGTCATTAGAGCAGGGCATAATAATGACTCATGCTATCTTGGGACAATTGCCAAGTTAGAAAGTCCTTGTCTTCAAATAAGTGGGACTTTTTATGCACATGACCAAGAAGCCTTGTCAGTGTCTGGTCATGGCCAGAAGATACCAGAAAGCTTCATGAAGGGGATTTGCAGTTTGAGGCTTGGCCCTCAAGTCAAGTAATTCTTAGGGACAGATTTTGTGGTCTTTCTGCAAAAGCCTAGCCCAGCCCAAGTTTTGTGAGGTTTGCAGGGAGATTTTGATAAACAATATTCCTATCACACTCTCTAAGCACTTCTGGAACTATGATATTAGCTTCCAAGCATGGTTTTATCTTCAATTGCTTCTCTCTATTAAATGAGATGATTTTGCTACAAGTCATCCATTACCCTTCTTTGTACAAAGGATGAAACTCACTCTGCTATTTCCTTTCTTTGTTTCTCCAAGGAGTACCTGTGTACTCTCCTATTTAGCTGCACCCTCTTCCTTTCGTATGGTTTCATTTATGGCAAGATTATCAAGATTAATATGATTCTACTTGTTCAACAATATGTCTACTTGTAGAATACTGGCTAAACATCTCACTTTTTTTAGTGCTAATGGTTAAGTCAGAGTTTATTGATAGTCTAAAAACTGTTATCTTAGGACAGCTTATCCCATTTCCTACCACTTTGCCACCATCATTTCAGGAGTAGAAGGGGGCTGCACAGGATTAAGGGGCATTTTCTTATTTTTATATTTTTATACATTGCCAAGTCCATAAAAACGTAATCATCAAGTGGCTAACCTATTATTGGTGTGCTACTCAATGAATAAGTAGAGAGGCCCTTGGAAAACAGAGGCAGCCTGTTCCTGAGACCATACTTGAAGACCTGTTAGAGTTAGCAGTTCATTGGAATAGCCTTTGAGAACCCTGGGTCACCTCTATGCCACAGTGAGGCATCAGAATTGAACTTTGGTAGAGATGATTTTTGGAGATTTATTCTTGCATACAAAATGAGCCTTACCTTTTAACATAGAAAAACAGTTCTTGTCATCCTACCTTTTTACTTAAAAGAAGAGGCTGTCTTTTCTCTAGGGCTAAGCATGGTCAATTTTAATTGCTCAGCTTCAATTAGATTTTAAACCTCTATTCATTTACACTATCATTGTGTATATGTTGTTCTCCTATTTTTCCTTACTTTATATCAATCCATATGAGTCTTCCCATGTTCTTCTGAATTAATTCATATTCCTCATTTCTTTTTTTTTATCTTTTTGCTTTTTGGAGGGCAATTGGGCTTAAGTGACTTGCCCAAGGTCACGTGGCTAGTTTTTGTGTTAAGTGTCTGAGGCCAAATTTGAACTCAAGTCCTCCTGACTCCAAGGCCAGTGCTCTATTCACTGCGCCACCTAGCTGCTCCCCATATTCCTCATTTCTTAAGGTACAATAGTAGTACATTAAATTAATATACCACTATTTGTTCAGTCATTCTATAACCAATACAACAGGCACCACTTTATTTCCTGCCTTTCCTTCATTCCTTCTTTTTTTTTTCTTTCTTTCCCTTCCTCTCTCAAAAAATGTATTTAGGATATTTTTGACATATGAAGTCAACTTTTCTGTCTGCTTTAGTGATCAAATTCTTTTATAGAACGGTTGGACCAATTTAAAGCTCCTTTGACATAGTATTATTGTGCCCTTCTCATAGATCCTTCAACATTAACTATTTACAGTTTTTGCCATTTTTGCTAATTTTCTAGGTGTTAGGTAAGGCATCAGCATTGTGGGTTTTTTTTTTAATTTGTGTTTCTTATTGGCATTAATTTGGAAAAAATATATTTTCATTATTATTTTTAAAAAATTTTATCCTTTGCTTGCTCATCTAATGGGAAATGACTCTTGGTCATTTATTTGTACATACATGCACACATATATGAATATATATGTAAACATGCTGTTACTTTATATCTAAAATATATACATGTGTGTACATATATAGTGGTATATGTGTATACACACATACTGAAAGGATTTTTTTCTCAGTTGATATTTTTTACTTTTTTCATGCAAAAAGCCCTTTAATTTTATATGGTATATCTTTTTTATTTTTTCCTTTATGATCACTTTGATCCCTTGCTTGTAGGGGGTAAAAAATTCTCCACTCAGCCATAGTTGTGAAAAGTACTTCCTTCTATTTTCCCATTTTTAAATGATGTGACATTTTATATTTAGGTCAAGTATTTAATTGCTGTTTATTGTAGTATATGGTGAAAGTTGCAAGTCTAAAACAATTTACTTTAAAACTTGTGTCTAAATTTGCCAGCATTTTTTTTTAAACAGAGAGTCCTTCCCCGCTGCTCCCTCACCCCCACCCCAAAAATTTATTTTCTTAAGTTTATAGCACATTGGGCTCCTGATCAGCCTTACTTTTCTTTTTTATATTTTTAAACTAGTACTAATTAGTTTTGACTACCAGTAAATTAGTTTAGATCCTATCTTTGTTTTACTGGCATAGCTCAATCTTGGACAATGAATATACCTCCAATTATTTAAGCCATTTTATGTCTGTGAAAAGTTTTGCGATTGTATTTATATTAGTCTTATGTTTCTCTTGGTAGACTGATTTCCATATATTTAATGTATTTTGTAGGTAATATTTGTCATTCTTTCATTACCTCCTGTTTTGGGTAAGAAATGCTGATTTTTTTTATAAATTTATTTTGTATATTACCTCTTTATTGAAGCTATTGTCTTAGTACCTTTGTTTATTGTTTAGTGGTTTATAGGTAAAATATTATGATGTTTCAAATATAGATGGTTTTGTATTCTCTTTGCCAATTTTTATGCATTGTATAAATTTATTTGCCCTATTTTTATCACTAGCATTTAAAATCAGAGATACGTCAAATCATTATAAGGCAAAGTTTTACCTCTTTATTGGAAAAGCTTCCAATATTTCTCCATTAGAAATAATGCTACACTTTGAATTTAGATACATACTTTTTCATATTTAAAAGTTCTTTTTATGGCTGTGTTTTTTACCTGAGCTAAATGTATTTTCACAAAGGTATTTTATGCCCTTATAATCATATGATACTTGCTCTTTTTATTTTAATGTATGTCAATTATTTTCCTAATAGTGAACCATCATTTCATCCCTGACGTAAATCCATTTTGATCATAGTGAATTTTAAAATTATATTTCCTTGGTCTTTTTTGAGAGGATTTTCAATTTTAAAAATTTATATTAATATTCATTGGAAAAATTAGACTCTTTAACTGCTTTATCCCTCCCTGACTCAGATATTAAGTCCATGTTTGGCTTATAAAAGGATTTTTGTAGCATGTTTTCTTTCTCAGTTATTGAAAATTATTTTTGAAGCATGATATTAATTGCTTTCCTCTAGGTTGGCATTACAGCAAGATAATTCTTTTACTCCTTAATTGATTCTTTAAACCTTTTTTACTCTCCTTTCGTTCCCACAATATTCCCCCATTATCAGCAGAAGATCTTTACATTAAGACCATTTACTGATATTTCTATCTTCTCTCCTCTTCATTTCACATCTGCTTGGCTTTATGTCCTACTATTTCCTTCTACATTCCTGTACTTGATGAAAAGTTGGGCCTTCTACTCACCATCCTTTTCTCTCAATCTCCCTCTGCGTCATCCTCCTATCATCAGTCTCTTCACATCTATTTCTCTTTTCCAAATGTTTATGATTATAATCTTAAAACAAATGAGCAAACCTCACTAGAATCTACCATCCCCATTAGTTGTCATACTATATCTCTTCCCCTTTTTCAGCCAAACAATGAGAAAGCTATCAGCACTTGGGCCTCTACTTCTGCTCTTCTCACTCTCTTCTAAAAGTCTCTGTGTCTGATTTCTTACCTCATCACTCAACTGAAACTATCTCTAAAATTACTAATGATCTCTCATCTGTCAGATCTAATGGCCATTTTCCAACCTTTATCCCTGATGATCTTGATACAATATTTGGCACTGTTGACCACCCTCTTGTCCTTGATGCACTTTCTTCTCTGGGTTTTCATAGCATTTCTTTCCCTTGGTTCTTCTACTAACTGTCATACCATTTTTCACAATTTCCTTTCCTTAGCCATAATCAATTTCACCAAAGCTGTATCCTATTGCTTCTTCTTCTCTCTCTACACTCTCTTGGTTGATGACATAAATAGCTCTTTTTGGATCAGATCTCTACATATTACTCTCAAGTATATATATGCAGGACCTAGTCTCTCTCCTAAACCCCAGTCATACTTCACAATTGTCTATTAAACAGATTTGAATTGACTGTCCTATAGGCATCTTAAACTCAACATATTCAAAACAGAAGTCATTGTCTTTCTCCCTAAATTTTGCCCAATTTTCAAATTCTCCTCTTACTGTTAAGGACACCAACATCCTTTTGGTTACCCAAACATACAACCTTGTTTTCGTCATTGATTCTTCATTGTCATCTTAAATAGCAAATCAGTTGCTTTTTGGAGGGGGGAAAGCAGGGCTTTCCCTGGGGTTAAGTGACTTGCCCAAGGTCACAGGGCTAGTAAATGTTAAGTGTCTGATGTCACATTTGAACTCAGGTCCTCCTGACTCCAGGACCGGTGCTATCTTCACTGCACCACCTAGCTGCCCCATAACACCTAACTTTGAGCCTTCTCTCCACTCACACAGCTATCATCTTAGTTAAGGCTTTTATCACCTCTTACTTGACTCATTGAAAATCTCCTATTTGATCTCCCTGCCTCTAGTCTCTCTTCTCCACTCTATCTTCCACAGAATTGTCAAAATAATTTTTGAAAGTACAAGCTTAACCATGTCACTCACTTACCCAATAAACCCAGTGACTCCTTATCACCTCTAGTATTAAATGTAAACTCCTCTATTTGTCATTCTAAGGTTTTCACATCTTGACCTTTTCAGCCATAGTATTCATTATTTACTCCTTTTAATATATTCTAATGCCCTTCCTAAAATTTACCTATTAAAAGTTATTCCCCTTTATGCACTTTATGGTCCAGAAAACCTGTGTCCTTTCCTATTTCTCACACACAGCACTCCAACTCCATTCTTCAGTCATTACCCATCACCCATCCCTGGAATGCTTTCTCTCCTTACCTCCAACTTCCTAGAATCTTTGTTTTCCTCTAAGACTCAGCTGGGAGAACTTGCCTGCCTTATCCTCCCACGTTCCTCAAGCAGATAATGCCTTCCCCTCCAAAGTTACTCTGCATTTAATTTTTGTGTATCTGATATATATATATATATATATATATATATATATATATATATATATATACATTCATGATGTTTTCCCCATTAGAATGTAAAAACAAGAACTGCTTCATTTTCATCTTTATGTCACCAGCCCTTATCACAGTAACTAAAACATAGTAGACATTTATCAATGCTTGTTAATGGCTTGATATATTTAAACACTTGATAAAATTCACTGATGAATCCATCTGAACCAGTGTTCTTAACTCCCTTCTCCCCACATACATACATACATATATATTAGGTAGTTCATTTGTTTCTTACTGAGATTGCATTAAAAGTCTATAAAATTTCTATGTGTTGTTTTGTTACTTGGGATATTTTAAGCTTATTATTTCCTTTAAATTCTAATATTTTCTATCACAAAACTATGTTCACTTTTAATTTAGTAATTCGATTTCTCTGTCTCTGGTCAAGAAAGTTATATGGTCATAATATTTGTCCATCTTTCAAAACATCGTTTTGTAATTTTATAGTCCTTTTATTTCATTTTATCAATTTCTCCTTTAATGTTCAAGTTTTTTGTGGTTCTTGGGGGGGTTTTTGGCTTTGTTAATTTGGTAATTTGCTAATTTTAAAAAATATTCCATGGTCAATTAATCTTATGTTTTTATATTTTAAATATATGTTATAGGTATAATTTTTTCTCTGATATGTACTTTAGCTTAATCCCTATAATTTTGCTTTGTTTTCTCATTGATATAATTCTCTTTACATATTGATTGTTTCTATATGTTGGTCCTTGATTCACCCCTTATTCTGGAGATCATTATTTAGTTTTCATTTAAATCTTTTGTTTCTGTTCTCTGTACTAGTAAATCTTTATTGCATTATTGTCCACAATGTTTAATATTTATGCCTTTTATATTTATTTACAATTTCTCTACACTCTTAGCACATGGTCTATTTTTGTAATGTATCTTGTGATGTTGAGAAATATGTCTATTCTTTCATCTTCCCATTCAGAAATCACCCTAAGTCTTTCAAATCTAACTTCTCCACTGAGAAGGCATCATGGCATAGTTGATATAAGCCAGCCTTGGAGTCAGGATGACCTGGGTTCAAGTACCACTTCTGACACATACTGGCTTTGTGATCCTGGGCAAGCCACTTAAACTCTCTGTGATCCAGGTAATTTTCTAATACCTTAAGTTGCAGAACAGTTGCTGATCTGTTTTAGCAAAAGGAATTTCTTCACTGAGGAGCATACTACAATAATGAAATGACAGCTCAGGATTCCCCCACATATGAAATTCTAACTTATCCAAGTCTGTTAAGTTCTGTAGTTCCTTTTTTTGTTTAGAGTTCTTTTAGACTCATCTAGTTATCAGAAAGGAAGAGTTGAGTGTTCTACATTTATTGTGTGACTTTACATGTCTTTTTTCAGTTGCTTGGCTTTTCTTTACTGAATTTAGCTGCTATGAAATTTAGCATATTCATTTAACAATGGTATTATTTAGTTGTGCCTTTAACCTATTTCCCTGTTTATTAGTATTGACCTTGTCAATTATTATTTTTGCTGTGTTTGATAGAATGATTGCAACTTCTACTTTTTCAGGATCACATGACACATAGCAAATTTTATTCCAGCCTCTCATTTTCATTTTGTATGTACCTATTTTTATTTTTTGTTTGTTTGGTTTTTTTTTTTTTTTGGCTTTTTGGAGGAGGAAAGGCAGGGCAATTGGGGTTAAGTGACTTGCCCAAGGTCACATGGCTAGTTTTGTGTTAAGTGCCTGGTGTCAAATTTGAACTCAGGTCCTCCTGACTCCAGGACTGGTGCTCTATTCACTGTGCCACCTAGCCGCCCCTGTGTACCTATTTTTAGATGTTTCTTGCATGTGGCAAAATTTGCACGTTTATTTTCTTATTCAATCTGCTATTTTCTTTCATTTTATTGAGGAGTTTAATGCACTAACATTTATTAGGTTTGCATTTTCTTCTATTTCTTTGTAATGATTTTCTTCTTTCCTCTTTTAGGTGAACACTTTGTCCCTCTGATTAGTTTTAAACAGTAGCCTTGCCTTATACTAGAAACATGAAATAAACAATTACATTACTTGGCATTTTCTTGGTATTTGTAGTTTACCTTTTTTATGGTTATCTAGTTCAGAGTGTTTTAGTGTCTTTCTTGCTTATGTAAGTTATTTTGGAGAAATCACTCAAATGTGCCTATATATTTTGTTGAAGGTCCATATTTTTCATTGATGATTAGACTCAGCTTTACACAATCAGTTATTATGGGGTGCATCTCAGTTTCATTGGTTTTCTGAAATATCATTATCTTCTGTGATTTCAGGGAGATATGAATTAGCCTTGGACTATTCAAATTGACTTTCATAGCTAAAGGTTTTTTTCTTGGATACTCACAAAATTTGATTGGTATTGAAATTCTGAAATGCAATCAGTATGTGCATTGGAGTTTCAAGCTCGGGCTTTTTCTCTGTTAATGATCTGTGGATTCTATCAATCAATCAGTACTTTGTATTCTTTTTTTCAAAACTTTTGAACAATTTTCTTTCATTATTTCCTATAGTATGATATTCAGGCTTTCTAATTCATAATTTTTGGGGGGGTTTCTTTGGAAATTTATAGTTTTAAATTATTTCTGTACAACCTGTTCTCAAGGGAAATCCTTTCAGTTGACATAGTATTTATCTGTTTTTTCAAAGTTGTTTTTTGCTTAACTTCTGCCAAATTTTCCTCCTTTTATGTATTTTTTTTGGTTCCAAATCTATAATACTCTTTTTTCCCCCAGAGCTTTTAATCTTTTGGAGAAATGTGCTATTGTGTGTTTAAGTTGCTTTTTCTATTATATTTTATTTATTTCTTCTTTGAGGTCTCTTATTTATGACCTATCCTCCCTGGTACATCTTCTTTCAATGTATTATTCTTCTTTTAAACCATCCTGAAATATTTTGCTATTTTATTATACCTAGGAAATCTACAGAATTTATTGTCTTTCTCTCTTTTGGTGGGGAGGGATTTGTCATTCCCTTTCTTTTAATGTATAGTATATTCATTTTATTATGGCACTTTTTGAAATACTTGTTCATTTTCCCCTCTTTCCTTATGAGCCTCATTTTTTTATTTATCTCTATTAGAGCTGGGTTTATTATAATGAACTCCTCCCTTGACCTTTTTTGTGTCATTCTTTTTCTTCTATTTCTCTTATTCTTTTTCTCCTTGGACCCACATAAGTGTTATGTATTTTTCTCCCCCCTAGTTCCCCAGACCAGGTGACTTCAGCCTCCTGCAGTTTGGTGATTCTATGCCTAGATCTTTTACAGAGATTTTTGTTTTCTTTTCTTTTCTTTTGCATTGGGAGCCCCTATGTTGCACTGCTAATCATGCAACTTCTCCAGACTGCTCTAGAAAATTATAAGTAGCTCTTGTTGGAAGGTTTGAATACAATCTTTAATGATCTGTACTGTCTTTGGAGATAGTACTCACTCTTCCTGTGTTGCTTACACCTCTATATGTCATAGTAGATATTCTTCATCATTTACTACTGTAACTAAAAACATTCATTACCCAATGAGTAGTGTTATGATTATGAATATATCCAAATTTAGCTAGACTTGTCCTTGGCAGACTAGTCCTTAGCAGATAGTATGACAGTTTGATATCAGACCTTCCAGAATTTTTGTTTCACTGGCATAGCTTTCAAGAAGCCAGAGTGACCTCTCTGTCATGATGGGGATGTAAGAAGACTTTACTTTTATATGCAAATTATAATACTTCCAAATTATTTAAGCAAAGTAAAGATTTTATATGTACATATACTCACATACTACTTTCTACAATTATGACCACCATTTTTAGTTGGAAGGAAGCAATTAAACAGTATCTGAATTTTTTGTACAATGTGTAATTATCAATTAATATTAATCACTTTAAAATATTTATAAATACTAACTAAATTTGAAATATGCAAACCATCTTAAGGATAATTTCATTTACTAATATTCCTTGACACTGAATCAATAATTATATGAGAGAGAAGATTTAAGCAGCACACTTTTTGAAATGAAGAATTTACTCATATCACAAAGAAGATAAAGTGCATATATTTCTTATCACTTAGTTTTTTAATTATATGTTAAATGCCAGTTCCATGATTTGTTATCATTAATAACAATGTTTTTACCAGTAATACTTTCCAAATAAGGAATCATATAAATGACATTGATATACTCTGGCAAAAGATATTCTTAAGAAAGCAAGAACTAAAGTAATCAAGCAGATAGAAATATTTATTATGATTATGCTATTTACTGAATTCCTTTGTTCCTTGCTTTTCTCTTGGGTTACAGATACTAAGTCCTTTCTAAAAAATAAAAAAGATAGTCTTTCCTTCCCATTTATTTTTATTAACTAAGAAATATATGTAAATATATACCTTAATGATAAGAAGATTGAACTCAAAGAGTTGAATTTGGAAAAATGAAATACTGAGTTTTTAGAGAAGCTTTTGAAATTTTATCTTATGTAAAACATGTCAATATTTTCACGCATTGTCTTCTGTATGGAGAAGGTATAATTTTTCCAGGTTCTTCATTCATTCCTTATTCAAGTTCGCACTCCCACATTGAGGTTATAGAGGGTTTTTACATGTGAATTTACTCACTACTGAGCATTTTCTGTATTTGCTCCAGATGGCATGTCTTGTTAGTTTAAACTCTTGATTCAGAAGCTTTTATGCTTCATTTACCTGTTAGGAAGGAAGGGAAAGAGAGAATGAAGAACACTGCAGAGATTTTGTGTCTAGTGTTTTTGTGTACAGTATTTTTGTGTACAGATTTTTCATTAAAATCTCCCTTTGAATCATTTTTTTATAATTGTAAAAGTCTCATGGTTATGCCTCATGATGGCACAGAGGTCCTAAATCTTGAAGGGTTATGCCAGTACAATATTAGCTTTGGTAAATTCTCCTGAAAAACTTCAGGTTTGGTCCTGGTAACATAATGTATCTGTACACTTAATTCCAAGAACCAGCCTAAGGATAACAAAAGTCACCACCACTAAGTTGACCAGTCAGTGGTAAATTTTTGGCTGTGACAACCTATGAAATGGACTCATAGGAATAATAGTTTTTGATCCTGCTCATCCTTCTGTAGTTTCAAAGTGATGATAGAGTAGTTAAAAGAATATCAGAAGGAGTACAATTATGCAGTTTTAGACTGTCTATAAAGACTAACTTAACTATTGGTATTTTTAATAAGAGATCTTTGACCAATGATGAATACATTAGCATATCATTGAAACAACTAAACTATTTAAATATTGCTATTTTCACAGTAAATGAAAAGACAAAGTAAGTTGCAACTAAATGAAAGGATGGCTCATAGACCTTCTTTGGAGAGACAAAAAGAGTTGAGGGAACTTGATTTCATTGTGCACAGAAGCATCAGAAAACATCATTTTGTGGAATACTTATTTATCACCTCATGCACTGAGCTTGATGATCATAAAAAAAGAACACACTGAAGATAATTGAATCTTATGTTCCCAAGAACCTGACAAGATTCTACAAGCCAAATTAATATATGTTCTGATACTTTCTGATTTCAGTGTGAAGGTAAACATAGGAAAGGATGGGAAAATGTTTTGATGGAAACAATGGCTTAGATTTAACCATAGGATTATAAATTTAGAATTGGAAAGGACCATCAATGCCTTGAAGAAGCCATCAAATTCAACCCCTTCATTTTACAGATGAAGAACTTAAACCAAGAAAAGTTAAGTTTCTTGTCCAAGATGACACAGCTAGCAAATATCTGAGGCAGGATTTGAACTCAGGTCTTCAATTCTATCTACTATCTATACTATCCCAAATCTAGCACGCTATACCAGTCACCTTGATGCCTCTCTAAAGAAAGAGGCCAAATACTCATAGTTTATTCAGAAAACCAGTTCATCTATTTTCTGAATAATTTCTTCCAGAAGAGAGTGTCAGATGTTGCTAAAACCAAGCCACATTACAGTAAGTAAAACTGACAATATCATAATGAACAGAAAATAACTGGTTACTGATAATGGGAATCATCACATTCAGCATTTTATGTGCAGTCAGTTAAAGAAAAGATGAAAATCAAAATCTACTTGGAAGAAAGGAGAAAAAGTGAGAAGAAAGCACTATAAACATTGAAACAACTGCAAAGTGATTTATTCAAATGATCCTTTGCCTAAAAATGGGAAATGGAAAAAAACAAAAATATTCACCTAGATTAGCAGTATTTCTTATATGTAATTAACCAATGTAAGTAGTCATCGCAACAAATGGGGGAGGGGAGCAGTACAGAAACTACCCTAGCCAGCTCACACTTGATCTTCTTGCCAAGCAGAGAGGTGAGGCATCTTAAAGTAACACCATTTTGGAATATAAACTAATTCATCATACACTAAAAGTAGCAAACTAGAAGATAATGAGGAATATTATGTCATAAAATAGCAAAAAGCAGTAGAAGTAAAATAAGTCTACAGAAACCTCGGAGCCACATTATCCCTATGATATTCTTGGTGAGACTGCCAAGAGATTAAGAAATGGATAGAAAATGGAAATTATTTTTCTCTGTAACTATAATTATTGATATTCATTATTATTGACAATAGAACCATCAGATTTGTACCCTAATATCTCGTTCATTGATATGTTATACAAAGAAACTTAAACTTACAGAAAAAAGTAATGAATTATGACTGAGCCATACCAAGTATAGGTCTAGGAATTGTACACTGGAAATGAAGAATATTAAAAGTTTTGAGGGATTATTTTATAAGATGTCTCAGGGAAATGAAGGTACCAAAAGAATAAAAATTCATAGCTAAAATTACCAACAAAAAATAATTGGTGGAGTATTATAAACTGGCAAGCTACATTCCTGGTTTATCATTTTTCTAAAATATGATAATCTAAATATATATGTATCTATAGATATATCTCCATATATAGATATGCGTGTATATATTAACATGTATATATTTATCAAGAGTATCTTTGATCAAAGTATGAGAAGGTGATAGGCAGTTTTTCAAGCCAATTCTTTATAGACGATATCTTAACAGTCATGCAAATGACTGAAATGTTAAGGGAGTATAAAATCCTGCTTTTTATTGTTCATTGATTATTAAAAAATCAATTGATAAATCAACCAATATTTATTAATTGCCTAATTACCAGGCACAATGTTAAGCATAAGGGATGCCAAGGTAAAAAATAAAACAGTTCTTGCATTCAAGGAATTTATATTCTAATGAGGAAGACAGCATTATAAATAAAACTATTCAGAATATATACAAAATCAATACAAGTTAGTTTTGAGAGGGAAGACCTACAACTCAGAATCAGGAAAACTTTTATGTAGAGGTGATGTTTGAACTACATCTTAAAGAAAACTGGGGATTTGAGGCGGCAGTGAGGAAGGAGAACAATGTTACAGATTTGGGGCATGGTAAGTGCAAAGCATGGGATGGAGATGGGGAACAATGTCATGAGAGCAATAAAATGTGTAGAATAGAGTAATATATGTGTGTAATAATGTGTAAGAAGAAAACTGGAAAGATAGGAAAGTGACACACTGAAAAGATCATTAAATGACAGGAGGAAGAATTTCTAGTTGATCCTTTAGGCAATAGGGAACCATCAGAATTTGTTGAGTAGAAGGGATAGCATACTCAAGAAAATCACTTTGCAGCTGACTTGTGAATGGAATGGCATGGGGAGAAACTTAAGGAAACCAAAAAGGAAGTTTCTGCAGTAGTTTAGATGAGAGGAATGAAGCAACCTGAACTTGAACCTTAACTGTGTGAATAGAGAGAAGGGGGTGCATAGAAGAGTTGTGGAGAATGTAGGATATGTAGGATGTGTGTGAGTGAGGAGTCAAAGACAACACTAAAGTTGTGAACCTGGGTGAATGGAAGGATGGTGATGTGGTACCTTCAACAGTAATGGAGAAGTTCAGAAGAGCAGTTGGTTTAATGAGAAAGATAATGTGTTCTGTTCTGGGACATGTTAAGTTTGAGATGCCTATGGGATATTGAGTTTGTGATGCCGGACTAGAGGTCAGGAGAAAGACTAAGCCTGGATATATAGAATCTGGGAAATGTCTGCATAGTAATAATATTTGAACCCCTAGAAACTAATAAGGTCGCCAAGTAAAAGTGCAGAGAGAAAAGAAGGCCTAGAACAGAGCCTTGAGATACACTTAAAACAGCAAAATGTACCCTTAAAGGCACTATTCCTACAAAGCATCTCTCATCTACATATTAATTAGTAAAAGTGTAGAGACAAAAGAGGACCTAGAGAGAAAAGAGAAAACAGAGCCTTGAGATACACTCAAAACAGCAAAATGTACCCTTAAATGCACTATTCCTACAAAGTATCTCTCATCTACATATTAATTATCCTATGAACCCTTGATAAATGAAGCATAGGTATAATCTTGTTCAATGACCCTCAGATTATTTTCAAGCCAGACATGTAACAGAGATATACACACTCATTCAGAGTCACAGACAGATGCCCTACATAAAGTCCAAATGAAGAAAATTCCTCAGTTTATGGTGAGGTCCTCTGATGTGTCTTTGTGTATGTTATTGTATTAATTTCAACATTACAGAGACTCCTCAGAAAGATCTGTGATTACTTAAAAGATCAAATGTAAAGCATATCCAGATTTTTATATACGACACAGATTTAGAGCTAGAAGGAACCTTAAGGGTCTTTTTCAACCCCTCTCATTATACACATGAAGAACCTAAGGCCAATAGAAGCAAAATTACTTTGCCCATGGTCAGTGGAGGACATAACATGTAAGTCATCAGATTCCAAATCTCGTTTTTTTTTCACTATGCCTTGCTGCCTCCTCCCATCCCCCAATGCATTTGGTGACTTGTCCATTGATTTAACATATCACTATAAATGTAACCCATGACCTATCCATGCCTCCCCATCCACACCCCACCTTATTCCCCTGAAGATTTAGTTCATGCAGAATGAATACTATCCCCAGCACTAATTGAAAAAAAACATTTTCTTTTATTGGTTCTTTATGTCCTTATTTGGAGTTTATTCCCAGAAAATTTCTAAATATAACAGTTTTAGATATGTAAGTCTGGAGCTCAGGATAGAGAGTACGAATGGGTATATAGATATGGTGGTTGTCTGACTAGTGAGAATAGGCATGTAAAGGACTCACAGGAGACCATAAAAAGATATAGAAAGTATTCAAATAATTCATAAACTTCTCTCTTACATACACATTCATGCCCAAAATTATATTTTGGTGTTGTTGTTCAAGCAGCAACTCTTCTCATTGGTCTTGGATTATCCCAATCAGTCACTTTCATATTTGTGGGTGACAGTGGTAGAGTCCATACGGTTTGTTTCCCTAAGTCAGTAGTCCCCTTCACTGTTATACAAGCAACATGGGACACCTCATGTTTCTTCATAACATGGGCAATCCTCATGTTTCTCCAAAAGGTAATTCAGGTCAGGAAATTACCTTCCCACCCCCACCCCAACCCCTGAAGATCCAATAAAGCTCATAACTTTTTAACTTGAAAATTTTTGAACTTGGATTCATCAACAAAGCTATCCCTAAGATTTGTGATACTGAGAAAGACTTTCTTCTTTATTAGAATGCTATACTTTGGGATCAAGCTGTCCAGAAGACTGAAATCTTCTTTCCTTTGAATAGGGGGTTGAGGTTTATGCATATTGTCCATGAGCTTACCTATTGGTCTGAGTGGACAGGTACATGTTTGCTTTTGTAAGAAATTCATCAGTGCCTCAGCTCTTGCCATCTCTTTGGCTAGGAAAATTTATTCCCAGGAACTCTTCTCTCAGACTTCTTAGGCAAGACAGTGCAGCTGCTACCTGCTTCTGCCTCCAGATAACCATTAACATGTTACTGTGGGTGTCATGGTAGATGTGAGACAGAGCATGCATCATTCCTACTCTCTTGAACTTTGAGCTTTCTTCTCAAAATGGAAAAAGGTGAAAACAGCAAAAGGGCTAGAGCCGTCTTACATTCCTTTAGTACAATGTAAAATGGACAGTTCCTATGATATGCATCTGTCATCCTGAGTTCTAACCAGAATACCATTTAGGGTGCAGCCCCAGTGACTGGAAACCCATCAGGGGTTGACAGCTGTCTTCTTAATAAGGTACCATTGCGCATGTAGGGGAAGAGATATGCTCAGATTCATCAGGGTCCTGATTAACTCTCCTAAATGTATATCCTGGATAGGCATTGCAAATACAAAACGAGCTGGACCCAGAATTGAATACAAGGAAGAGAAACCCAAATTGCTTTTGAAAAACTAGATGGCTTAGCCATCCCAAACTGCTCCTTAGTCAAAAACCCCATCTTGCTCCCCAAGAATTGGGGAAGGAAAGAAAGGGTAGAGAGACAGGATAGCAGTGTATATAGCAACTACTATGTGTCAGGCACTGTGCTAAGTGTTTAGCAAGCATCTTGTCTGATTTGATCTTCACAACTCTGAGAGGCATTATATACCTCATTTTATAGTTGAGGAAGCTGAGGCAAACAGAAGTGACTTTGCCCAGGTCACACAGATAGTTGTAAGTGTCTAAGACCAAATTCAAACTCATGTCCTTCTGACTCCAGGCCCCATGCTCTACCCACTGAGTAAACACCACAACATTTAAAATGAAAGTGGTAGGTTTCTCAAGAGCAAAGGCAAAATGAATAGTGGGTGGAAGTAATTATCTGTGAAATCTAAAAAAAAAAAACTAGAACAAAGATTCTTAATCTTGTTTTGTCATGGGCCCTTTCTCAAAATGATATGGTTTTTTAATGTACAAAAGAAATCAATTATATTAAAATGCAGTTATTGAAATATGTTTTTAAAAAGTTCATGGACCCCAGATTAAGCATCCTTGTCCTAGAAAGCCTCCAACGTTTTGGGGAGTCTCTCTAAGGATGACATATGGGCAAACATGGACAAGAATCACGTAAGATTAAACGATACAAGTGAGTTATTATCTACACCAGGGGTCTGCAAACTACAATTTGTAAGTCAAATACAGCCTACTGATTGTTTTTCTAGGTCCAATGAGCTAAGAATGGTTCTTACATTTTTAAAAACAATAAAGCATTACATACATTGGAATAGTTTTTACACCAATAGAGAGAATGCCTTCATCAATAAGATCACCATTCCACAGAGTACAAACCTATTAAAACACATGAAATAAAAATGTGTAATTTAAAGAAATTTTTAGTAGCATCCTTCATTTTTATATCACCACTGTGTCAAAATATATCCCTCCCCCACTCTTTCTCTATTCAAGGAACCAATCCTTGAAACAAAAAATAAATACACACACACACACCCATCCCTCAAAAAGAGGCAATTCAACAAAACTAACCCAGCAGCCAAGTCTGATAGTTTATGCAATATTCCATATCCATAATCCACCACCTCTGCCGAGAAGGGAAGGAGATACATTTTCTCATCCCTTCTGAACCAAATATGGTCAGTATCATTAGAAAACGTTCAGTTTTGTGTTAATTGTTTTTTCCATTTACATCGTTGCACGCGTGTATTATTTTCTTGGATATGCTCACTTCACTCTGTGTCAGTTCAAATGCCTTCCTTTATTTCTGAATTCTTCAAATTCATTGTTTCTTAAGACACCTGAATTCCATTATATACCACAATCACTGAGCATCTATTTTGTTTTTGGTTCTCTGCTACCACAATGCGCTTTTAGGAATATTTGACTGTATATTTGATCTTTCTGTTTTTGACCTAGTAGGGACATTTTAGTTTCCCCCTTTCTTTTTTTTTAAAGTATAACTTCAAATTGATCTGCAGAATGATTGTACCAATTCATTGCTCAACCAACAATATATTATTGTTCCTTTCTTCCTGTAGCCCTTTCAAAATTGATTATTTCTGTCTGAGGTAGTTTGATTCTGAAGTGGATAGAGCACTAGACCAGGAGTCAGGAAGACCTGAGTTCAAATTCAGCCCCAGGCACACACACACACACACACATACACTGTGTGACCCTGAGCAAGTCACTTTACCTCTATTTGCCTCGGTTTCTTCAATTCTTATAACTGGGAATAATAAAAGGACCTACCTTGAAGGGTTTTTATGAGGATCAAATGAGATGTTTGTAGAACATTTAGCACAGTTCCTGACACATAGTAGGCACTACTCTATAAATGCTTATTCCCCCTTCCCATCTATGCCAATTGAGGTGAAATTTCAAGGTCCTTTTGAAGTACATTTCTCTATTTTTAGGGATTTGAGACATTCTTTCCTACAGTTGCAAATATTTTGAAATTCTATTTGAAAACTTTTAATATTCTTTGACCACTCATCTATGAGGGAATGGTTCTCAGTTTGTTGTACTTGTTTTATTTCCCTATATTTCTTGATTATCTGACTTTAATCAGAGATAATTATGCAAAGATTTTTATCTCCATTCTGAAGTTTCCCTTCTTATCCTAATTGTATTCATTTTGTTCCTACAAAAGCTTACGATGTCATGTAATAAGAGTTATCTATAAACTTGTCTTTTTTTTGAATTTCAAATTTGAAATAACTCAAATATTTTAGCAGGTTTGAGGAAACCCAAATTCTGAAAAAATACAAAATAGTGTTCCATCAATGCCATTAGATTTTGTAATATTTTGCTTATATGTTCTTAGGAAATAATATAAATATTTAAAATTTTGGCTGTTTATCCTTACTGATCCTTATTTCTAATACTAACAGTAAAATATAGGTTACTAGTTAAATAAGGGACATTAAAATCAACACTTTATAAAACATAATGAAATGTATCCTAATGTTTTATTGAGGAAAGTAGGAGGGAATTTCTATTTTGTGCCATTCATCTTAAAAGAGTAAGGTAGGGGGATGTGTCCATTGAGAAGATAAAACATCAATGAAAAGGAAATTTTGTAGAAATTTCTACACATTCTCCAAGTTCCATATTTTATATATGCTCAAATACCCTTTTTGGACAAATGAACTACAAAAATCTTTTTCAGAGAATGCCCAAATCTCTCTCTCTCTCTCTCTCTCTCTCTCTCTCTCTCTCTCTCTCTCT
>NW_027185799.1:28413463-28669844 GCF_028583685.1 Petaurus breviceps papuanus
CTCTCTCTCTCTCTCTCTCTCTCTCTCTCTCTCTCTCTCTCTCTCTCCCTGACCCTCTTTTCCATCCCTTCTTTCTTTCCACTGTCTCTTCTTGTTAAACAGGAATTAGTTAAGAAATAACAATTGAATAATTACATTCTGGAATCACTAAAATAATCCTAAATCAGAATTAGATCTTTATAGACTCCTGCCCTGAATTCTATGTTCATTGACTTTATTTAGCCCAGATTTAACAATAACCATATAGTTTCAGTTATTGGTAGTTTTATTTAAGACTTAAAATAGAAAAATAAGAAGTTATCATTAGAGATAATTCTAGTAACAATAAAAGTATATTAAATTCAGATATGCCCTTTTCAGGGAGATGAATATATATGTATATTATATATGGGAGAATCAATGGTATACATACATATCGACATATATATATATATATATATTCTGTCAGAATGGAAAAAGCATTGGATGTGTCCTCAGAAGAGGTGTGAGTTCTAGCTTTGTCTCTTGTTAGTTGTATGACCTTGAACAAATCATTTACATTCCCGTGTCTTATTTTTCTTATCTATAAATAGGAATAATATTGTTAGGCAGAGTTGTTAAAAAAAAAAAAAAGGCAAATGGGCTAATGTATATAAGGAGCTCTATCACTATAAAGCCCTACTTAAATATGAGCAATTATTATCCTGATCCCACTTACCAAATTTACAGTTGGAAGAGACACACTGCCTTATTTTGTTAATCATGTTTGAATGTATAGAAATTAAATATTGGACAGCTGGGTGTCACAGTGGATAGAGTATTGGGCCAGGAGTCAGAGAGACCTGACTTCAAATCCAGCCTCAGACACTTACAATCTGTGTGACCCTGGTCAAGTCTCTTAACCCTGTTTTTGGAGAAGGAAATGGCACACTACTGCAATATCTTTGCCAAGAAAACCCCAAATGGGGTCACAGAGAGTCAGACATGACTGAAACAACTGAACAATGAACAACAACAAATTAAATATTATTTAGTGAGAAAACTTAGGGGCTAACTTTGTTCATTTAAGTGAACAACTCTAGCTTCCCAAAATTCAAAAGAATTAGCTTCCATCTTTTTTGTGTCATCTTTTGTGATTCATTAATTAATGTATTTACTTAAGAAAATGGCATTTCTTTCTGTGGTTATTTTTAAGCGTGAATGAGCCATATGAGCTAATAAATCTTTTCTTATTAAAACATTCGAAGAGTTTGTTATTTTTGCCAATCCATAGTAATAACAACAATAAAAAATATAATAAGTTAAACAAATGAGTGAGTCACATGGATTGGTTTGTGGAAACAGAGGACTTTATGATATCAGTGTATCATGAAATCACCAACAGGAAGTACAGGAAGCTGGTATTTATGGAGCCCAGACTTATACTGGTCAGTGTAGATTAGGTAAAATGGTAGAAAATGCGCAATCCATTAATGCATGCTATAAAAACAAACCACCTACCAAATACCTTAGGAGACATGATCTCTAAATGTAGACCTTAAAATATACTGGAGGATTCAACCAGACCAAACTATCATTCACAATTGGCTGGATTTAACACTGCTCTAGAAAGACTAAAAACCAACCTTTTCAAATACCTGTTTGCCACCATATCAAATACTTACAATATCTAAAGCTTCATGACATTAAAAGCTTTCAAAATATGGACACCTAACAGAGGAGAAAGTACAATCATATGGAATAAGGAACATAGCATTCCTGTCATTCTCTCTGCTACAGGAATTGCATTGAGGATGTTTCTATTGAACCTGCTGTGGAGGAATTATACCCTAATATTTTTACTTACCTGCAAAAACCAGGTATTTCCCTAACTGTACAATAATATATATAATATTAATTTAAAAAAAGAATAGCAAGATATCAGCTTACTGTTTTTATCTCAATCCTGTTGAAGAAGATGAGTGAGATGATAATAGCTGCCTTATAATAGCACTTTGAAGTTGGCAAAGTGCTTTAAATATATTATGTCACTTGATACAATAACTTTATATGCTAGGTCTTAGAGGTATTATTTTACTCCTTTTACACATAAGAGATTTGAGGCTTAGAGGTAGAGGTATTCTGGTAAAAACTTAACAAGTGGATCTCCAGAAAAAAAGGAGAAAAAAGAGGTTGGATGGCACAATTTTAAATTTAATCTACATTATTGTCATTGTCTCCATTGCTTTATTAAGTTACACAATCAGCAAAACAATAAACCATGCCTTGACATGTGCCATTTGACCATTTCTGAGGTCTAAATGGCACAGTGGATAGAGTGACAGACCTGGAATCAGGAAGACTCATCTTCCTGAGTTCAAATCTGGCCTCAGACACTTACCAGTTATTTGCCCCTGAGTAAGTCACTTAACCCTGTTTGCCTCAGTTTCTTCATCTATAAAATGAGCTGGAGAAGGAACTGGCAGACCACTTCAATATCTCTGCCAAGAAAAACCCAAAAGGGGTCTCAAAGAGTCAGACATGACTGAAATGACTGAACAACAAAAATGTTAGCACTGAAAATTTAATAATTGACATAAGCCAGTTAGCTAGTTGGAGTTGGTTCAGCACTCCCTATCAATTAAATGACTTGGCCAAGGTCACACAGCTCTAAAAAGTATGAGACAATATTAAAACCCAATTTTCTTGGCTTCAAGTTGAGTGCTTTATAATAAAAATGAATTTCTAAAAGTAGATTTTTAAGAATTGAGTAAAATCACTCATAATATTCCTGTTAAAGGTACTTTGTCACTATTACACAAATGCAAACTTTCTCCAGGACCTTGATACTAAAAAGAAAATTTTAATATAGATAGTCCTACTCCATCAGTTTGTTGAACAGGTTCCATTCTATTTCTTTGAAAGCAATTTAAACAAGGAAATTCAACAATCATCCTGTCTTTGAGTTCACACTCTGCTTTTGTCCATATGGCTCAAAATATTTTGTCTGTCAGTTAAAAATATTTGAAAATAACATTTTGGAAATTCTTAATGACCTAATGACCAAGATGATGATTAAAACTGGTAGAGCAGAGATTAGTTTTGTAACATGGAAAGATGACTGATAGGAGGTTCATCACCTTTCCTACTTGGAAGTAGTGAGCTCATTCTAGTTGTTTGAGTAACCCAGTTTCACCTGTGTGGATATCAAAATATACATTTATTTCTTTATCTTTCAAGATTCTTTTTACTTTCTTACTATAAATCTGCCACTCATAGTTGAGGAAGCCTCATTAGGAAAGTAAGGGAGGAATGCAAGGTTTAGAAATAGCTTGTGAACTTGACCTAGGTGAAAGTGACACCATGGGATAATAGAAAATAGCCTGCCCATATTTTTTGTTTTATGTGTTTTTTGACATGGAAGCATGGGCTTATTGTTGTGAACCAGTACAATATCATTAGTGCTACTTGTAAGGGTAGCTGCATAGGAGATAAAATTATACATGTTATATTTGGAGGTATTAAAGAGTCTGCCTTCACCTTGTTGTAATAATCTTCAATATTGAAGAAGCATTGCTGCTATGTAAATTAGTTATTAACAACTTGTGATCCACAGAAAATCCAAATATGAATCTGACTACTAATCAGAAAGAAAAGCAATATGGTTGGTTCAGGATTTACAGCCATTCCTACAAAAACTATTTCAAGTTCATTTAAAAAGGAAAAATGAGTATAACACGATATACAGAGGTAATTGCAGAAATGTTTTAACATGGATAAATAGTACAAGTTCTGGAAAGCTTGTAAACCTGCCATGTAAAACTGATTATAGCTACGAGCATCTCACGCTGTCTGACAATGAAAAGTATGCCTTATAAAGGCTGTGTTTTTTTTTTTTACATAAACCATTACATTGAAAAGATTTCCATCTTACAACCCCAAATTACACTTATTTGCTTCAAGTTAAAATTCAAAAATTTTCCCCTTTTTATTTTAGTGGCAAATTACTGTTATGTTGGATTTTGCTTCCATCTCACTTCTCCCCACTCCTACTCTTACCCTCTCCTACCCCCATGCCCCCACCCCACAGCAAACAAGGAATTAGTTTTTTTGTTCCTTTATTTCTTTGTAAACACTGTTAGGCAGTATGCACATTACAGTTTACCCACAGAGATGATGCAGTAATAAAATACTGAGTCTGACACACCCAGCTATTTACATTGACTGACAAATAACTATCCCATACCTGATCCATATGTACAACATGCCAACTCTTTTAAAAATAGTAGATTAGGAAATTAAATACCCATCATATATTTGTATGTATGTATACATGTTAAATATATGCTACATATATACATTATATGTGTACATACAATGCATATAATACATCTATATATGTATTTTTTATTCATTTGTGACATTCCAGGAGGTGATTAAATGAGCTACAGGATATATAGTCTAGTCTGTTTGGTATCTCAAATAGAGGCATTACTTAACATCTAAACTTCTTTGCTCATTTCCTTCTCATAGTGCTGGGCCTGAAGTCAGGAAGACTCATCTTCCTGAGTTCAAATGTGAACTCAGACATCTACTTGTTTATGACCCTGGTCAAATCATTTAATCCTGTTTGCCTCAGTTTCCTCATCTATAAAATGAGCTGGAGAAGGAAATCACAAATCACTGAAATATCTTTGCCAAGAAAACCCCAAATGGGGTCACAAAGAGTCAGACACAACTGAAAGAACAACACGACTGAAGAACAATAACAATATTCCCTTATGAACCAGCTCCAACATTAGATAGGGAATAATGGAGTAGAAAAATCACCTGGGAGTAAAACTCATTTGTTCCTCTATAGCAAAGTTAGGAAAGATAGAAAAGAGGTAGAAGGGGGAAGGTAATTGTGCTGTAACTGAAACCATAAAAGTTCAGTCTTGGATTTCAAGAACAGTGTCTTGCATCATGACATAGAGAGTCTTTGAGAAGTGGATGACTATCAGAGAAAGCCATTTTGTTGAGTGATGGCAGAAGGCAGATTTCAAGGACTGTGACCATTTGGGGGAGGGTGTGGGGACTGCAGATAGTACAGACCATCCACAGAAGAAATTTTGCAAAGAAAGGAAGAAGAGAAACAGGATACTGTAGTTCTGTGAAGGATTAGCAATGTTAAGGGAAGGATTCCCTTCCCCTTTTCCTGCCCCCTGACTCCACCCAGCACTGGGGACAAGTTTACAAGCACATAAGAAATAAATCTATTATGAGAAAATGTCATGAACAAAAACTGCTGAATAGGGATAATGATCTTTTTAAGAGGTACCTGATACCTTACTGTAAGTGCTTCCAGTTGTAAAGAACTTCAAATTGCTATTAACCACGTTAGCAGCATTAAATAAGGGCTGTTAAATAAACAAGAGATGTCAAGAAGGGACCCTTAAAAAAAGCCCAAAACATGTCCAGCAAGATTTTAAAGGGAACATGTATGGTTTTGTGTCTGAAGATATCATCTCTTTTCCATATAGCAATCTCCAAGTGAATAATATTTTACATTTTATAATAATATTTATATTTGGTGATTAGTTTCAAATACTATCAGAGAATGGTAATTTTTCCTTAGTGGGTGATTTTTAAAAGTTCATATAATTACTTAGTGTGATTTTCATTCCATCTTAGAGCCAATCCTCCTCCCTCCATGAACATGTAGTTCTAATTTTACTATAAAAGTCTTTAAGAAGCTTTTCTTGGCAAGAATTTTCTTTAGAGCCAGTGTTTGCTGAGTTTTGGAAGGTGAATCAGAGCCATAGTCATGTTCTCAGCATTTGTAAATAAATTGTTGATGGTGAGAGTAATAAGCGTTTATTTTGTTTGTAGTAAAGGATAACGAGATGTTAGTCTAGAGATATTGATAATTACAGTATTATTTGTTTTATATAAATCTGGAAATCTCAGGTACATTTAACTTCTCTGTGTCTCAGTTACTTCATTTGTAAAATGGGACAGGGATGCATTCAATGGTCTGTAAAGGCCCCTGTCAGCTGCAATCTATGATCTTATGTCACTGGATGGGGGGGGGGGAGGATGAATTAAATAATCAACAAACATTTTTTAAGTATATGCTGTGTACTAGGCAGTATGCTAGGAGCTGGAGATACCAGGATTGAAAACAAATGGCCCATTGACTTCAAAAAACTCATTCCATTATAGGAACCAACATGTATTGTTGTAAATACAAAATATGCATAAAATAAATTACGAGGTAATTTATCTTGGCCTGCGATGTGGCTAGCAGATGGGAAGATTAAGAAAAGGCTCAGTATGAAGGAGTCTTTGGGCTGAGAACTGAAGGTGGCTAGGTATTCTAGGAGTTGGAAGTGAGGAGAGAATACATAGTAAGCATGGAAGACAACCCATGCACAGGCAGTGTCAGAATGAGAATGTTGACTATGAGGAAAAGCAAACATCTGTTGTCCTTGTGTGGTAGAAAGAGTGCTGTATTTGGTGTCATGGAACCTCAATTGATCCTTGCTTTCTACCTGTGTAAACTTAAGCAGGTCTCTTTTCTCTATAAAATGTGGGGGTTGGACTATGCCTTCTAGCTCTAGGTCTATAATGTTGTCACCTTTATAAAGAAGGGAAGGAAAAAATAGAATAAAGAAGATAGGAGCGAAGTTGGAAAATGTCCATTTGGGAAAGTAGATTTGAAAAGTAGAGAGATGGAGCTTTTATGGTGATAAGTGTAAAAGAAAACTAGAAATCCATCTTACTGCTTCTACCTCTCATCAAGCCAACAAGGACGTCTAATAGTTGTAAGAAAAACATGATTTTTGTCTTGTTCTTGTTAGAATCCACTATTTCCAGCCATCCTGGGTCCAACATCTGCCATTCCCCTACTCGATCTCAAGAGAGGAAACCTCTTTGTATCAACCCTCCTATCCCATATCACAATAGTTGCCCATGATCTTTAAAAAAATGCTAATTTATTTTTCAGATGATATAGAATGCAAGAAAAAGATACCTTGGTTTTGGGGTGGAGTTCTGATTCAGTACTAGGAGAATGAGACAGATGTGTGGTACAGTGGAGAGAGCACTAGGCTTGGAATCAAGACGACTCATCTTCATTAGTTCAAATCCAACTTCAGACACTTTACTATTTGTGTGATCCTGAGCAGATCACTTAATTCTGCCTTAGTTTCCTCATCTGTAAAAGGAGCTGGAGAAGGAAATGGCAAACCACTCTAGTATCTTTGCCAGAATACCCCAGATGGGGTCACCAAGTGTCAAACAGTTGAAAAAAAATGAATTAACTAGGGGGAAAAGAAAAGTGAAAGGGAAAGGCTAATATTTACTCTGAAAACTTGTATTTCTGGAAACTGCTCATCCATACCTTAAGAGACTTAAGAAAAAAGATATTGCTGCTCCTAAGTAGGATAAGAAAGAGTGCCTTTGGATTCTGTTGCAATTTGGCAGTATGGAGTAGTGAAAACAACCAGCCCTAAAAGGGGAGGGAGAATCTTAGAGGAAGAGTAAGCAAAAAAAAAAAAAAAGCGAGAGAGACATATTTGATCCTCTGGTCTCCTTCCCAACGGATATAACTTTCTATTTGTTTCTATCTTTCTTTGTGTCTAGTATAGTGCCTCTTACATGACAGGTACTCAGTCAATCATTTGTTCATGTGCCAAACAGCTATTATCTTAAGTACCTAACTACTGTGTACTGCATAGTCTGCCTTGTAAAATAATTTGTTTCATGTTTGTTCTATATATCTATATGTATATACTATATATAATGTATAGCATATTTTCTATATAATTATGTGTGTACATATATTCTGTATCTCCCAATACACCCCTGCATGTTTCCTACATGACCTTCTCTTTTATGCCTCACACATGGCACTCTCTCTCCTGCCTCACTCAATGCCTTTGAATTGGTTGTCTTCCATGCCTAGAAGGCACTTCCTCCTCACCTCTGCCTTATAGAATCCCTGTCTTCCTTCAAGACACAGCTCAAGCTCCACTTTACATAAAGGCTTTCTTGTTGTCCACAACTGCTATTTCCCTGCCTAACTACTCTGTACTATAGCACTGTATAGTCTACATTGTAGAATAATTTATTTCATGTTTGTTCTGTATATATTTTGTGCAAATATGTATTTACAAATATATACATATATGTAATATAATGTCTCTCCCAATAGAATTAAAGTCCTTGTGAGTAGGGATTGTTTAATTATTTTTATACCCAATACCTAGTACACTGGGTGCTTAATAAATGCTTATTGACTGATTAAATTTTAAGGGTCTTATAGCTGAAACCTTCTCTGTATGTATAGTATTTTTAACCCACATGCAAGATTTTGCAATTGTCACTCGTTTTTCATCTTGTAGGCTTCAACCCAGCATTCTTGCCTGCTGAGATCTTTTTGATCCTGATTTTGTCATGTTATTATAGCTTTTACTCCAAGATTTTTCATACACAAGTTTTATAGATATGGCAGTTCTGCCTTTATCAAAGTCATTGGTAAAAATATAAAACATAAGAAAGCTAAGGAGAGTGCTCTGTGACAGTCACCTGGAGAAGCCCCTTCAAGTTGGCATAGACCCATCAATCAATACAACCTTCTTGGGGTCTTGTAAGTCACCTAGTTCTGGACACATCTAATAATACTATTATCTAGTTTATGTCTGTCTTCATTCATCCATTCATTTATTTGGCAGGCATTTAAGTGCTTACGATCTTCAAGGCACACACAGTACCAGGCATTGGGGACACTAAGATAGCTAAAATTAAATGACAAAATAAGACTTGCAGGGTTTTTGGCCATGGGTTGCAAACTGCTAACTTTTGACATAATACTATTTAGGTATTACAATAATGTCTTTTAATTCATGTAAAGTGAAGAAGGGATAGGGTGAGGATATTAGTGACCAAGAAGTATTTCCATAGTTATTATTCCCCAGAAGCCACTTATGTGACTGA
Source organism: Petaurus breviceps papuanus (assembly GCF_028583685.1). NCBI lineage: Eukaryota > Metazoa > Chordata > Mammalia > Diprotodontia > Petauridae > Petaurus > Petaurus breviceps. The sequence continues at coordinate 28,422,401 of NW_027185799.1, forward strand.
TTCTAATTTTTTTCTTTGGAATTAAAAAAAGGATTTAAATAAATCATCATATATCTGTTATGCAATTTCAGCTGTTTGCTTTTTCTAAATAAAATGTGGCTTGAGTTATGTGTTAACAGATTGCTTTTATTTTTAATGAATTAAGCCTTTAAGATGAAAACTGTTAAGATAATTTAATTTTTTCTCATGAAAGAAAGACTTTCATAATCTGTTCTGATTAAGAAAAGAATTGGCTTTTAAAAAAATAAAACCTTTGTTTGGAAAAGTAAAAAAGTTACCCAGGCAACCTGTATATGTTACCAGTACACAGATTAATCATCACCAGCATTAATCACTGTCACCAGTTATCTCAGGAAGGTGAATACTGAACAATCTACACCATTATCATTCAGTCATTTTTCTTACAAATCAGTGTGGTACAATAGATTTATTTTACACAATCATGAGAATTAGAACATCAAGATTAAATAAACCAGCAAAGATTTTTAAAGAAAAAAATAAAGAATCCCTTTTAAATCTTTCAGTTTATGCTATTTCTCCATCTCTCTTCTACACATTTATTTTATTCATAAGTGACCCAACCTCAGATCTAATTGCAGGTAAATTACTGGCCAGTGTAAGGTGGTACAATGCTTTAAAAAAAAAATGACCCTCCTAATTATAATGCCACATTAACATTTTCTAATGTATTGCAGAAAAAAGTTATATAGCTTTTAATGCTGCAGTTCTATTATGTCCATCTATTAACCTGTGAAGATTCCTCTCTTCTTCCTATCAAACACAAATGTATGCAGCTCCAACAACTTTATATTCATGAAATTAAATGTCATGAGAAAACAAATTCTCCAACACTTTTCATTTTGGTTGTATAATTTTAAGAAAAATAGAGCTAACAGTTGCTGTGGGCATTATGCACTAAATTAAAGTAGTTTTTAAAAATACATATATATATATATTTCCTAGGGAACAGCTTGGGAAGAAAATTTCTTGCTTCTTTCATCAAGAATGTAGGTGCTTAAACTACGAAATAAGGAATAAAAGTTTTGGGATGCTGTCCTTCAGTTGAAATAAGTATGGATCTCTGCCTATATGAGATTGCACAGCAAATAAAGGTTTTCTTTCCTTCTATGGTGGGGCAGGAGGGAGTTGCCATTATTATGAAGAATTTAATTTTTGTTTTAGTTTCAATTCTGCAATTCCGTTGAGTAGGGCTCTTAATTCTATTGTAAATAATTTCTTAAAGCATGTTCAAAATCTAGATTAGCATCCTCACTTGTCAATTAAATTGCTATCATCCTAAGTTTAATTAGATGATAGTTGATTTTGGGTTCTGATCTAGCTTCTTTTGTCTTTCTAGAAGGAGAAAGAAAATTGCCTATTGCATTTGAAAGTAAATTACAGGCCTTTATTCTCCATGTTGAATTAAAACCTGTTACATTCTAAAGTGTGAGACAATAAAGTGTATATAGTGAAACCAAACTTTGCAAACTTTGTCATTTAGGAGAGCAAATTAGTTCAGGATGAAAGATTCCAATAAAAATTAAATAGATACCTACTTTTTTTTTTTTTTACTTAGTTCAGTTATGCAGCTCTATTTGATAGGTAATTGATTAGGTCAGACTATTAAACCATTTAGTCTGGCATGTACATTGTGTGTGGCAATAGGAACCCTACTGTGAATTGGAGTGTATTAAATAATCTTCAGGAAGTTTAACAAAGAACATGTGAATGCCTCAAAACTTGAAGTAAAGCATGTTTGTTCCAAACACAGTTGCTTTGCCTGGGTTTTGACCATCAAATTGAAAAAATGCTAATCTTGTATTCAGCAGCTGGGTTTGTGCAATATTTTTTTCCTCCTTGGAGGGGTTAATTAGCCTTCTTTCAAAATGTGGCCTATTTAGCTGTAGATTCACAGGATTCAGCCAGAGCTAGCTGTACAAAGCAGAACCATTAACAGGCGGGTGTGTCCAACTGCTTAATTAGCCAGAATAAAAAGGTCCTTTGTCAAACAAGCATCTGTTGCTCGCGACACACCTGACAGCCACATTAGGCAAGGATGACTAGACTGAAATCGTGCATGTCTCTCCTGCAATAACATACAGCTCATTTACATATGGGCTGCATCACTGACAAACGGCAGGGGTTTATTTAGCTTATCAAAATGGATTAGTGTGGCTGTATTTGTGACTGATAAACAAATATCACTTGAAAAGGAGTACTGTGAAGGAAGTAAACTAACTAAATTACTCCCAAACATAAACAAGGCCTCAGAAACCAGGGCTAGATGACAAGGAACACCTAAAATATAGATACAAACCATTGCATATTATCTTTAGTAAGAAACCTGTTAACACACCAAGGCATTAATTTCTGTGGGGGAACCATGCATTACAGAAATGCTGGAAACAAACCCAAAGCCTTTGAATCTACCCATTTTAAAACATTGAGATTAAATGATCTGTTTAGTGAAAATTGGCAAGTGGGGTTATATTCCCCAAACATGCTTTAACATTTTAATTGTGATCTGCTGTTTTAAATCAGTCCATGGAATTAATCAATGAAAATGCTTCTGGCAAAGTAATTATTATGGGTTTTATTGCAGTTTCATTTGGAAAGAAGGAGAGTTACAACGTCAGTGTGGTAGATAAGATGTTTATCTTTTTAGAAATACTAACCAAATGTTTTAGATTGATATTCCAAAAGATGCTATCTTCTGAACACATAAGACCATTGGGTTTGGAATAAGGAGATCTGCAGTCACATCCTGAGCCTACTATTTTCTATACCTGTGTGATCCTAGGCAATTCATTTAACCTCTGAGTCTGTTCATCTGTAAAATGAAGGAGGTTGGGCTAGATCATTTGTAAAGTCCCTTGCAGTTCTAAATTCTCTGATCTGCATTTCCTAGGCTATAATTTGTGAGCAATGTCATCCTCAAAAGGACATTTCCTACCACTCCAAATTCTAATGCACCCAATTTAACTTTTCATATTTGGTCCTACTTCATAAAGTAAAATAAAGCAAAAAGAAAATGTACATGGCCTACAACAAGACTTCCTTTACAAGGCTGCCAAAGTAATCTTCCATGTCACTCCCTTACTCAGTAAACTCCAATGACTACCTATTGCCTCTAGGCTCAAATATAATCTGTTTGTCTTTAAAGCTTTTTACAACCTGGTTCCAAAATACCTTTCCAACATCATTTTGGCAAGTAAGTGACAAGAGAACTTGAGAAGGGAGAAACTAGGAGGGAAAGCAATTGAAATATTATTACAATAGTCTAGGCCAGAGGTGACTGAGATGGTAATTGTATAAGTGAGATGAATTCTGAGTTATCTGATAGTAGATGTGGGGACTTAGCAACTGATTGGCTGCGGGTGTGAATGAGAAAGAAAAAGATAACTGTAGTTACAAATCAGTGTACCTGGGATAATAACTATTCCCTTAACAAAAAAAAAATAAGAAATTTGGAAGAGGGGTAGGTTCAGAGGAAAAGTCATAAATTCTATATTTAATGTGGAATCCTCCACCTAAAGTGAAAATATCCAGCCTAAAGTTGATGATATAAACCTGCTGTTCAGGAGAGAGATTGGGGTTCTATGTATAGATTTGGGAATTATATGTATTGACATAATTAAATCCTCTGGCATGATGGGATCACTAAAAGAAAGATTGTAGAGAGATGAGAAGAAAGCTTAGACAGAGCCTTGAAGGATACAAATATTTAAGACACAGGAAGTAAATGACAAGCTAGCCAAAGAGACAGAGAAGGGTTTAGAAGGGTTATCAGGAAAAGCATAAGGTCCCAGAAGCCAAATAGTCAAAAGGAGGAGGGTGGTCAGTAAACTGTCAGAACTCATGGAGTGCACAAGTAAGATAAAGACTGAGAAACAAAACTTTTTAGATTTAACAGTTCAGAGATCAGTGGTAACCTTGGAGAGAGAAATTTCAGTGAATTGGTGGAATGAGAAACCTGATTGCAGTTGAGAAGTGAGTAGGTGGTGGAAGTAGAGGCAGTAAGAGTGGGTGATTCTTTCTAGGAATTTGGTAGAGTAAGGAAAGAGAGATATGGAAGCATAGTTTGAGGAATTGGCAGCATCAAGTAAAGGTTTTTATAAGGATAGGGGATACCTGGGTAAAAGAAAGAAGTTAGTAGAAAAGGATAGATTGAAGATTGATGAGAGGGAAGGAGTTGGTGGGACCAGCTCCCCAAAGAGAAAGGGATTGTGAACAAAACAAAGGAGTTGGCCCTGAAAAGGCTAAAAGCCACCTTATCCTCAGTGACCTAGAGAAAAGAAAGAAAGAATGGGTGATGGTGTTGACAGTTTATAAGGTGTAGATTAGAGATCAGGGAACTTGGAGTGAATCAAAGAAGGAGGTGCAGAAAGCATCTGGTTTCAAGAGAGGGAGGAGGTTTGAAACAATGTTGTGGGGAATGTTAAACGTTATGGACCAGGGAATAAAAAGGATTGCCAATGGACCAGGTGAGATTAGATGACATGAATTACTGGCCTTCAACAGCAAGAGAAACAAAGAGGTCATAACAGTGATCCACAATTAAGAACTGATATTCGAGATCCCTTCCAGTTCTAAACCTATGATCCTGTTATTCTGAAGAGAAAAAAGAGTGAAGCAAGAGTGGAGTACCAGAATGACTGGAGGTCAAAGTAAGGAAAAAGAATAGTTTTAGCAGAAGGGGGGTGATAAGAGTTAAAGTAAGGAGATTCTGACCATAGCATGGGCATTATATCATTGAAAACCATATTGGAGGCATAGTTATGGGTAATAGTACAATCTAAGATACAGCCACCATGTAGGTAGCTGAGGTAAGATGAAGTTGCAGTGGGACGGCTAGGTGGCACAGTGAATAGAGTGCTGACTCTGGAGTCAGGAGGACCTGAGTTCAAATCTGGCCTCAGACACTTAACACTTACTAGCCATGTGACCTTGGGCAAGTCACTTAACCCTAATTGCCCTGTCTTCCCCCCTCCAAAAAGACAAAACAAACAAGCAGACAAAATGAAGTTGCAGGTCTTGGGAATTGAAGAGATTGATAAGCCTTAATTCTAAAGCATTTGACGAGAAATCAAAATGTGTATACTGATGTCATCAAGTGTGAGAGTATGAGGAATTGTGCAGAGGAAGGTTAAGGTCATCAATGAACTCCTTTAGAAAGGAGAATGTGTGACCTGACAACCAATACATTATAGCAGCAAGGATCTAGGTGGCATCACAGAGTTGATCAAATGAACCTCAAAGGATGAGAGGTTGCAATAATGGCAGCTTCGTGAGGGTGAGGAGCACGGGATGTGTCCAGAGTTACAAAGGAATAGTGCCTACACTGGTTGGCCATTTGAGTCATTTGAAGAGAGCCAGATTTCCATGAGAACCAGAAGATAGAATGAGATGAGATTTAGTATGAAATAAAGTTCATCCATAGCATGGACTGTCCAATTCCTCTAGTTCCCTGAGTAGCTGGATCACCGGTGAATCTGAGTCCCCTCCCATGTAGGCCATCAATTGTTTCTGGCTCCCTAAGGTTCAGATTCTCTATTCTACAGAGGACTAGGCTCATGTTTCATGGCCTCTGCCAGTACAGCTAGGTGCATTGGGTAGAAGTTGCCAAGAGTCATAATAAGAGCTGTCTAAGAATCAGGGGTCTAAAAATAGAACCGTTTGCCTCAGGCGATAGTGGAATTCCATTTACCTTAGGTCTCCAAGCAAAGACTAGATGATCAATTGTTGGGAATGTTGTACAGGGAATTCTTATTCAGGTATGAGTTGGACTGATGATGGCCTATGGCCCCTTCTAGTTCTGGAATTCTGATTCTGGAGCTTAGAACTTACAACCACTTATTTCTGAGTGTCTCATTACATAACTTTTTCATCTAAAGTTATTTATCCATAGATGCTGAAGAATTATTATTTTGTGTCAGATTATTGTCAGATTTCAATTTTGATGCATAGAAGCAAACATCTAGATAGAAGAGTAATCCATTGTCTTCTGATAAAGCCATACCTAATAATAAAGTTAGGGAACTTAGTACAAGTGTTTTTTTAATGATGTAACTTTGATTTTTGTGTTGTGGAATTTTTATTTTGAAAACTTTACATATGTGGTATGAACCATTGGTTTAGCAAATATAGTGTACAGCGCTCGTTAGGTTCTGTCAGATGGCTACAGACTGGTCCAGTGATATTAGGGGAAAGATTTTGCCAGTGCCTAAATGAGGTTCCCAACCAGTAGTGAGGGGAATAAGAAGAGTACTTTCTGTTCAAGTGACTTTATTTCTGGAAACTCACCAACCACCGCTTGAATATTGCCGCTACTGCTGCCAACTTGAATGAGAAGCAGTGTAGTTGGCTTCCCTCCATATCTCAAGTGGACCAAGGCAATGGAGACCATCACAGGCAGAGAATTCAGGGAGAGAGAGTTACAGGAAGCCTATATGAAGTTCATATCCAGTTTTTCTATTTTGTTCCCTCATTCTCCAACCATACGTTCCTGGTATGACCAGTTTCTCTTCTTTGGCAGCAGCAAGAAATAACAAAGATCATTTTTCAAAAGTGAAGTAGGTCAAAGTGTGCTAATGTCAGGATCCTTTTTTTTTAGAAGTGGGAACAGATACTTAAACAGATTTATGATGTCATTGGTGTGACTAATTTTCCCATCAGTGTAGATCATGTATGCCTCCTCATTCTGTGTCTTCCCATAGAACATCCTTAGAGAATTCATCCAAAAATCTGGAGGTCCTTCTCTAGAGCAGGGGTTTATTAGCCTTTTTTTATGTCATGGACCCTTGGAAGTCTAGTGAAACTGATGAACATTTTCAGAACAAGTTCTTAATGCATAAAATAAAATGCATAGAGTTACAAAGGAAAACAATTATATTTAAATACAATTAATTTTTTTTTAGATAAAGTTTGTGGACCTCAGGTTAAAAATCTCTGCTCTACTGTAGGTGTTTTTATATTTTGCGATGTAACTTTTGGGCTGTCCTTTTATCCCTCACTCTTACTATATATGTGGTTCATCTTTTCAGATCAGATTTTTGAATGATGACATTTACATGACTTTTTTGCCCTGAGATAGTATTTAGAAATATGTCTGCTGCCTTCTGCATATGTCTCCATTGTTCTTTGGATAACCTACAATTTTCACTCCAGAAATTATGGCATTCAATTATTTGTACCCCCACAGTGGCACTGAAGAACATTTGGATCAAAAATGGGGAATAGCTTGAGATGGCTAAAGACTGAATAATTTCTCAAATGCAATCCAGGACATTCTCTTCCTCTCAATTAATTCTGGACCCAACTCATAAGCCATCTTCAGTGTCTAGCTGCGATACTAATAGAATTTTTGCTCTTTGAGGGTAGGAACTGTTATATTTCTGCCTTTGTAGCCCCAGCACTCAGCAGAGTTGCTTTCATATAGTAGATAATTAATAAATGCTTTTTGAACAAATGTAGATTTCTATGTATCAACTCAGTGAACTGTTCTTCCAACTGCATTTTGCATCTGTTTTGGTTTTTTTTTTTCCATATGTATTGTTATGGTTGAGGTCTTTTGAGAAACTAGATCTCATTGAGAAACCAGTGTAATATACTGGTACTGGATTCATTCAGCACAAAATTATCAAAAATTATCCCTGGGAACAACTAGAGAAGCTACCTGTGGGGAATCTCTTCTATTTGGAACTTACTAAGAATTTTCTGTGTAGTCATCCCTGTTTTATTCCTTGCTTGTTGTTAAGAACCAGATAATTATCCAACAAAATTGCCTCTGTAGTTGTACTTATCAAGGAATATTATGTGATTTTAACATGCACATGAGACACTTCTTATTCAAGGAGAGAGCTTTTAAGTCTCAGTTTTTGCTGTCCTGAGTCAAATCAGCCTTCTAAAATTAATAAACAATAAACATCTATGACTTTTGCATTTTTGGTCCCTTTCACTTACTTATATGGCTATATGATATGGTCTGCTGCAGAGGAATGTTCATGGAAGGTTGTGTATCCTCTTCTTTATTTTTGTTAATGATACCCTCAAAACATACATAGCTCATTTTTATAAGAATTTTGTAAATGTGAGAAAGTAGGCATATGTCATAGTCTGCACAATAGGCATTTTTTATCCATTCTGTTTTTCCTGAATGGATTGTTAGGCTGAAATTGTTTGAAACCTTCTATTTCAGAGTGATGAGTAGTGATAACAATTGGGTAAATATTACATCAACTCTGCTAACATGATCAATCTGTCCCTTTCACCCTCAAGATCTGCTTAGTAATGAAACAACATAATAATCTCTCTCGAAATCTTTCTCTGTCTCTGTCTGTCTCTCTCTCTCTCTCACACACACACACACACACACACACACACTCATGCACATGTATCTGTCTCTCTAGTTCCATTTTTATTCCCTGATTCCTTCAAGGATATGCATTTGTGTCTGGTTGGACCTAAGAAGGGTAACATGTGGCTGCCTTTGGCTTTTCAATATTTACCCATTCTGTTCCCAAGGACATACCTCTCAGGCTCATACAGGTGCACTTCTGCTGAAGGTACCCTGTTCTTGAATAGAATAGGACTAATCATTGATAATTGTTATTTTCTATTCTTCCTGGGGTGCTACCTCTGAATTTTGCATCTTGATTTTCACTTTAAAGAATCTGTTATGATTCCCATCATCAGTAGCCAGTCATTATCTTTGTATTGTTCCATTCCTATCTCTCATGTGCATGGATTGTGTGACCTATATAGTAAATCACCTAAACTTTGAGAATTCCAAGCAACTCTCCAAGGCTGCAAGTTACAGATGACTTACCAATCTGCATTGATAGAGGGGATTTCCTTGCCAGGTTTTCACAATAGCAATGCAATCAACAATTCAGACCCCACCAAAAATTATGAAGTAATTTTTTTTCTTATGATGGGGTTTAGTGCTAGCTATGTCCAGCACTCTCTTATAAGTGAAAATATTCTTAATATAAAGGGATGAGTCTTCTGAGTAATCTACAATCCTTTGACCTCTTTCTCAAACCCAGGACATTTTTGCCAATATTTTGTTGTCCTTCGCCTTCATTAAAATTAGTGAGTATCAAAGTACCTGTTAACGTGGTTTGTAGAATTTTATAAAATTTCTCTTCCCTCTTCATCCTCTACAGCAGAAGTTGACAATATTCCTTTTTTCTTTCTCATAGCCCGTTTAGCTTATATGATTATTTTAAGATAAGATGACCAGTTATCTCATAAAATTGTTATTTCTTGTTGCCCTTTGGGCACATGATGAAATCAATTCTAGCATTTCCTTTTTATGCTTTTCCAAGAAGAACCTGTGAACCATCCTTTAATTTAACTGTAACTTACTTTTGTCCACTTATCATAAGAATATCAATACTTATATGCTTCAGTTCTTCCAGTAATTTGTCAATTTGTTGGTCACTGTACAAAGATCTTTTATTTAGAGTACCAAGAGTTAAGTATTCTAGATCAGAGGTGTCAAACATATGGCCTGTGGGCCACATGCAGGCCACAACACTGACAAGTTTGACCCAAACCAGATTAAAATGGAATTCCTATCTGATTTTAATGTTAATGTAGCAATAAAAATTTATATGCATATATGTATAAATATGTATACATGTCTATGTATGTATGCATATGTGTATATATGAACATGTATAGTTTTCCAAGCCATCGTGTGGTATGCAAGGATCCTTATGCACAGTTTAGTGGCTCCTGTTTCAATTTGAGTTTGATACCATTGCTCTAGACAATGTTTATAGGTTTTAATCTATTTTTTTTGTTTTTTGCAGGGGCAATTGGGGTTAAGTGACTTGCCCAAGGTCACACGGCAAGTTTTTGTGTTAAGTGTCAGAGGCCAGATTTGAACTCAGGTCCTCCTGACTCCAGGGCTGGTGCTCTATTCACTGTGCCACCTAGCTGCCCCTTTAATCTCTATTTAAAAAAAAAAAGATCAAAGAAAAAAGTTTCCATGACCAAAGAATAATTTGTCAGTAGCCAGTCATAGTCATAATGGAAATGAGCCTCTCTGTACTTAACTGAGTTAGTCCATGGAAAGCAGAATGCAAGTCATCAGGAAGAGTGTTCTCAAAGTCTTTCCAGTCTGATAGAAGCTGTCAGAGCTTTTGCTGTGTGGGCAAAAATTTTGATAACCCAGGTTCACTTTCACATCACAATGAGGAATCTAAGTTGTACTTTGCACAGGAATGGGCTTTATGGATTTGTAATTTGTGAAGCTTTCACCCAAATTCAGTGGTCCCCTTATACAAAATTTGAGTAGCACTAGTTTATGCTCTTATGCTAATTAGGAATGAGTTTTATGTATGAAATATTTGTCACACACTAGTAATATAATATTTATTGAATTTGAATAAAGTTATCAAACATTTTTAGGCAGCTCTGTGGACTCGACTCTTCTCTGAACACGTAATTTTTAGATATTGCACAATCTCACAGTGTCATCATTTCATTATAATCCTTTTATTAAAATTCTTTAAAATTAGATTTTCTTGTTGCAGTTTTTAAAAAGGCAGTGTATTTCAGATCACACAAAAGTTCAAATCTGGGCTCTCATATTTACTGACCATTAACCATAGACAATTCATTTAATCCCTCTGAGCTTCTTTCTTCTATAAAATGGAGACAATAATATGTCCATTAATAAGAAAATGTATTTATAAATTATAAATTACAATATACATGTTATTTTGTTTCTCCTTTCCTTCTTTCCTTTTTCCATCCATAATAGTTTAGGGTCATTCATAACAAAAGACTAAGGGACTGATAAATCAAAGTATTGTCACCAAGGCAACTTGTTATAAGTTAAAAGAGGACTAGAATGGGAAGTCAAAAAACCATCATGCTAGTTCTGATTGACACCAGCTATCTGTGTGATCTTAAACAAGTCCCTTTACTCCTATCAGCTTAAATTTCCTCATCAGTAAAATGAAGGGTACGTAAACTTCTTTCTAGTTAAATAATTTTATGAAATGATAGAAAAGACTATATAGCATGTAAATCATAAGAGGTTGCTTGCATTGTCATTGAAAATGGTTTTGATTATTTTTTTCCTCTTAAAAAAAGTGAGTCCAAAAATTGATGTTTATAGAAATTTTCAAAAATTTAAGACATGGTGCAATGTTTTTGTTCTGCCCTCATTGATAGCATTTTTTTCCAGTAAAGAAAAAAAAAATTCTGATCATATGACCATAAATATAGAACCTGAAGGGATCTTAGAGAAAAATGCCACCCCCATTCCTTTTATAGAAAAGGAAATTGAACACAGAAAGGTTATGTGGTCTGCTCAAGGTCACACCGCCAGTAGTGAAATATCTGTGACTTAAGTCTAGGTCCCTGGTTAAATGAACTTTTTGCTTCACTAATTTATCAATTTGTATACTCTGCCCATAAAGAGTGATTTATTTCAGGCTGCATTAGATTAGATTCAGTGCCATCTTTGAGAACTGAACACTCAAACTAATAAGAACATCTTGAAATATTTCCTTAATCACAGGCCTCAGTATAGCATTATCTAGATTTAGGTGTGCTAGATTAATAATAAGTTTATTTGATTTGCTTTCACTTTACAACCTTCACACCCATAATAATAAAGATTACATTTTTAAATTGTTCAGTGGGTGTTTGAAAATATCCACACAGGCATACTTAATTAAATGGCTGTTCATATTTGTATCTGGAGAGAAAAGTTTTGTTTTGGTTTTGGTTTTTTTATTTTCCTATGTGGGGGAGGACTAGTAGGGCAGTGGGGGGGGAAGGAGATGTTTAGAATGTGGATAAGTATTGTGTTTTAAGTATTAAAGTCACTTTCATAAGGAAGGGTGTTTTCAACCTGATTTCTGATTTCATTTTTTTCAGAAACCATCATGCAGACATCAGAGACTGGGTCGGACACAGGTTCGACAGTGACTTTACAGACATCTGTGGCTGGCCAAGCAGCAGTGCCCACCCAAGTAGTACAGCAAGTACCCGTACAGCAACAGGTAAACATCTTGTTACTCAAGGCATGCTACTCATCCACGTGGCATTTCTGTAATGTACCTTGAAACAGATGGTTGCCAAATCAGTGCCTTTGAGAGCTGGGTAGGCTTTCCTCATTTGGTGCTGAAGCAGGTATAGCTTCAGAGATTTTTCCTGAACAAGCTCATTTCCTATCTTGGAGCATTGAAACACTTCAAAAGCTAAAAAAAAAAAATACATGGTAGTTGTGCTTTCAAAAAATTGGTTTTAGTAAATTATGTTGAATCGTTTTATATTCATGAAATGTTGAAGTTTCCGAAATTGAAGGACAATTTTCTCCTTAGGATACTTAACATAAAAGTGGATGGACATTGCTTGTGAGAAAAAGCTTTTGCCTTTCAGTTTTGTACAACACTTAAGCACAATGCCTTGTTTACTATGTTGGCAAATAACTTTTAATGTAAAACAAATCTATCTTAGAGGTATATAGATCTGATTCATACTATTTTAAATGTGAGAATACTTTTTAGCTTTAAAATGTTTATTATTTATCTTGAGAATTTGAGATTTTTTTCCCAAAAGTATTGGCAAAAAAAAGTTATAAAAATGAACAGATTTGCATGTAGATTTTAAACACTTTGGTTTGTCGTTTCTTCTGAATCGTTGAGGAAATAATTGGGAAAATCCATGTGGCAAGCATCAAGTTGAATTTTTAATTTGTATATAATATAGCAATGTAATGCGTAAGTAATTTATTACTGTTCTTGTTATTGTATGTGTGTAGTTAGGGAAAGGAGGGCCACTAGGTGTCAAGTGGATGGAGCACTGGCCTTGGAGTTAGTAGAACATGAATTGAAATCCAGCCTCAGACACTTACTAGCTGTATGAACCTGGGCAAGTCACTTCACCCCATTTGACTCAGTTTCCTCATCTGTAAAATGAGCTGGAGGAGGAAATGACAAACCACTTCTGTATCTTTGCCAAGAAAAAAACCCAAATGGGGTCAGAGAGACTGTTAGACAACTGAAATGACTCAAGAAAATTATCCTTTAATTACAGAGGGAGAGAATCTCAGAACCACTTTCTCTTATAGGTAGGAGTAGGAGAAAGGAACTAAGAAACATATGTTTGGTTACCTTAATGAGAAAATAAGCATTACCATTGTTTTTTTTTTTATTTTGTTGGGTGTTTTTTAACCACTAAAGTTCTATACATATTTTTTTAAATAAAGAATCTTTTTTCTTTAAGTCTTACTTGAGATACTAGAGGGCTTTGTTTTTTTTTCTTTTCTTTTGTTATGTTAATGTGAAAACCCTGAAAGAAAAAGTGGAGGCTAGTGAAATAATCTTGAACTAATTTAGAAAGGAGTAGATACTGTCTAATCTTCCACATAACAAGAGAAAAAAAATAGCCAGTCAAGTTCATTATCATCTTTTGCAAAAAGTAACAATTAAATGTTACAGTCTTATTAATAAATTGTCAGGTGTTTATCCCCTTTAGTTTATCATTCCTAATCAATCTTTCCTCTCTATTCACTTTTGTTTTCTTTTTCAAAAATTATAATAGAACGATTTTGATTTTGGCTACTAAGCATTCTACTCAGATTCTTAATTCAGATGCTCCCTCTGTTTTGTGTTTTGCTGCTATGATGTGAAAAAAAAACATATCAAGTGACCCTGCTCATCAACCAAAGTAAGTGTAGTTGGTATATGACTTAAGAAGCAAAAGATGAAGAAGAGGAGGAAGAATGGTAATAACTTACTTTAAGGTTTCCGTTGTGATATCATATATTATCTCATCTGAGCCTCTAACAACCCTGTGACTTAGATATTTATTATATTATTATCTCTATTATACAGATAAAGAAAACAGTGATCAGAGACATCAGTTGATTTGTCTATGATCATACAACTATTAAATGTCAGAGTAGGAATTTGAACCCAATTCTTCCTAAATCCACTTAATTTAGTATGCCAGATGTGTCAGACACATACGTGGCTTAGCCTTTGAAACTAGATTAAAGTGTAATTGGGAAATATTTAGCAAAATAAGTAAAAACACAGTAGAACATAGGTGATTTGCTTGCCTTCTCAATGAGGGGAAGTAGGGAGGGAGAAAAGGGAAAAAATTTGGCACTCAAAGTTTTAAAAATGAATGTTAAAATTTGTTTTTACATGTAACTGGGGAAAAATAAAATCTAAATAAAAATTTTAAAAAGAACATAGGTGATGTTAATATGTGATTTTCTAAGTCAATATGTGACACACAGGGATACTTATATATGGTTTTGTGGACCCTGCTACTATTTAAATTTGACACCATTGGACTATACCACAATATATCCTGGACTAAATGGGCTATAGGAGTTAGGAGTTCTAATTATTTTAATTTGATCCATAACATAGATTAAGATGAATCTCCCTCCTTTTGCAGCCTATCATGCCTGATTAGAGACAGTCTCAATGGAGAGAAAGGATTATGAAATACTGTCGCTCCTGGTATAGTTTCCATGTCCTCAGCTTGGCTTTAGTTCCTAGTGAGGATAAAGAGGGAACTCTGCCCTATTACATTTCACATGTGCTGCTAATATGAGCTTTTTCTGGAGATTAACTTTTTATACAATTTTTCACTCTTATTTGGAAGAATTTTTTTCTTCCATATTTTGTTATCCTTACCCCCCCCCCCAGCAAATAACATATTTGAATCCTCTTAGTGCCTTCAAAAGATACCATGTAGATGCAAAATGTCTATCACAAATGAGATTAACTCTCATGGCCTTACACCATAGCTATTGTTGCTAATGTACAGATGTCATCTTGAATTTTCAGGATGTAGGGTAATGTCTCCACAACTACAAACCATTGTCAGTAGCTTCTGTTGGATTTCAGAATGGTCATGTTGCTATCTAATGGTGGTTCTTTGCATTCACTCTGATTCTCCTAGCCTATGAACTGTCTTGAAATTTACTTGATTCTGTTTCCTCTCTAATATATCTTTCATGCCACTCCCTTAGGAAAATACCATGTTGATTATAGAACCCTCTACTCAGAAACCTGAAGGGGTTCCTTGTAACTATAATACCTTTCTGTTGGGGCATTTAGTAGTTGGGCACAGAATTGCATGAGGACATTGAGCAAGTCATTCGACCTTCCTTGGGCCCATTTCCTTCCTATGTAAAATGAGATACCCTATGTGTCTCTTATGTAAGATAAACTCTAGGTCTAGCCAAGGGGGAAGAGCTTTCTAAAGAGAAACATTATTCACTTTGTTATTTTTACTAGGTCAGGTTCTGACTATTTGTACATCTGTATCAGGTACTTGTGCCACGGAAAATGGAAGACCTAATTCTCTGTCTGGCTCCTCAGGAATTCTTAGGAATCAGAACCAAAGTTATACTGAAGGACCACTACCACAAAGGATTTCCCTGAGATCCCTTTGTCTGAGGTTTTTCTCAAGTCTTAAGAACCTCTTTAGATCCATCCCAAGACATCCTTTTCAGTACAAGTTCTTCTCTTTTGTCCCCTTAATCACCTCCATATAAAGAGGTCTTAAGTGAAGAAAAAGGTGTATTATTAGCATTATTATCATTAGCAAGAATGGATATGCATTTTTATCAGTGTGGGTACTAAACAAGTAAATTAATTTAGGGTAGTATTTTCATTTTTAATATTGGGACCGCCTAACTATAAGTAATTAATATTTTCTGAGATATATATTTCTATAAGAGTGTTTTATAGTTGCATTCATAAAGTTCCTATGTAGATCTTGGTGGAAAGAAGCCTAAGTATTTGATACATTATGTTATTATTTTGCATAGAATTTCTCTTCTTATCCCTGACGGGTTTTGTTGATAATATGCAAAAATACTGATGGATTTATTTTTAAAATTTAATTAATTAATTTACTTTTAGTTTACAGTTCCACAAGCTTTTGAGTTCCAAATTTTCTCCCTTTCCCTCTCCTCCTCTTTCCTCTCCTATGGCAGCATGCAATCTGATATAGGTTCTATAAATACCTTCAAATTAAACATTAATCAAGTTGTAAAGAAGGATTGTAACCAATGTAATGAACAACGTGGAAGAAGGAACAAAACAAAACCACAAAAAGAGAAAGTAGTTGGCTTCAATCTGCATTCAGACTCCAAAAATCTTTCTCTGGATGTGGATAGCCATTTCCATCATGAGTCCTTTGGAGTTGTTTTAAAACCTTGCATTGCTGCGATGAGCCCAGTCTATCAAAGTCAGTCTTCACAGATACGATGTATCTGTAATTGTGCACAATGTTCTCCTGGCTCTGCTCCTCTCACTCAGCATCAGTTTATCTAAGTCTCTCCAGGTTATTATGAAGTCTGAAGGCTCATCATTTCTTTTTTTTTTTTTTGGATGGGGGAAGGCAGGGAAATTGGGGTTAAGCGACTTGCCCAAGGTCACACAGCTAATAAGTGTTAAGTGCCTGAGGCTAGATTTGAACTCAGCTCCCCCAGGGCCAGTGCTCTATTCACTGTGCCATCTAGCTGCCTCATGCTTCTCACTTCTTATAGCACAATATTATTCCTTTACATTCATATACCACAACTTGTCTAGCCATTCCCCAATTGATGGGCATTCCCTTTATTTTAAGTTTTTTGCCACCACAAAAAGAACTGCTATAAATATTTTTGTACATACAGGTCTTTTCCCCACTTGTATGATGTCTTTGGTATACAACCCTAGAAGTGGTATTGCTGGGTCAAAGGGTATTTTTATTGCTCTTTGGGTATAGTTCCAAATTGCTTTCCAGAATGGTGTGGATCAGTTCACAACTCTTCCAACAATGCACTAGTGTTCCAATTTTCCCACATTTTCTCCAGCATTTATCATTTTCGTTTTGTCATGTTAGCCAATATGACTGGTGAGATGTGGTACCTCAGAGTTATTTTGGTTTGCATTACTCTAATCAATAGTGATTTAGAACATTTTTTCATATGATTATAGATATCTTTAATTTCTTCCTCTGAAAACTTCCTGTTCATATTCTTTGACCATTTATCAATTGGGAAATAACTTGTATTCTTATAAATTTGACGCAGCTCTCTGACTATTTTAGAAATGAGACCTTTGTCATAGAGACACTGTTGTAAAAATTTTTTTCCCAATTTTCTGCTTCCCTCCTAATCTTCATTTCATTGCCTTTGTAGAAAAACGTTTCAATTTAATATAATCAAAATTATACATTTTGTGTTTCATAATGTTTTCTATCTCTTGTTTGGTAATAAATTCTTTCTTTCTCCATAAATCTAACAGGTAAACTATTCCTTTGTTCTACCAGAATGCTTACAGTATTAGCCTTCATATCTAGATCGTGAAGCCATTTAGACTTTATTTTGGTGTACAGTGTAAGATATTGGATTACGCCCAGTTTCTGTCACACTGTTTTCCAGCTTTCTCAGCAGTTTTTGTCAAATAGTTTTTTTTCCCAGAAGCTGGAGTCTTTGAGTTTATCAAATAGTAAATTACTATAGTCATTCACTACTTTGTCTTATGTATCTAATATTTCCTCAGCCAGTACCAAGTAATTTTGATGACTGCTGCTTTACAATACAGTTTAAAATCTCATATGGCTAGGATACCTTCCCTAGCATTTCTTTTCATTAATTCTCTTGATATTCTGGACCTTTTGCTCTTCCAGATGAATTTTGTTACTATTTTTCCTAGCTCTATATAAAATAAGTTTTTGGTAGATTGATTGGTATGGCACTAAATAGGTAACCTAATTTAGGTAAAATTGTCATTTTTACTGAATTAGCTCTACCTAACAACGAGCAACTGATGTTTTTCCAGTTATTTAGATCTGACTTTATTTGTGTGAAAAGTGTTTCATAATTGTGTTCATATAGTTCCTGGGGGGTTTTTGGCAGGTAGACTCCTGAATATTTTATGTCCATAGTAACTTTATTTTTTTTTTTTTGGAAAGTAAATGGGGTTAAGTGACTTGCCCAAAGTCACATGGCTAGTAAGTGTGTCAGGTGTCTGAGGTCGGATTTGAACTCAGATCCTCCTGACTCCAGGGCAGGTGCTCTACTCACTGTGCCACCTAGCCGCCACATCTATAGTAACTTTAAATGGAATTTCTCTTTCCATTTCTTGCTGTTCTATTTCTTTCTCTATTTCTTTGTTAGAAATATATAGGAATGCCAAGGATTTATATGGGTTTATTTTATATCCTGCAACTTTGCTAAATTTATTTATTATCTCAAGTAATTTTTTACTTGATTCTCTAGGATTCTCTAAGTCTATCATCATATCATCTGCAGAGTGATGGCTTGGTCTCTTCTTTGCCCAACCTGATTCCTTTGTTCTCTTTTTCTTCTCTTATTGCTACAGCTAATATTTCTAGTTCCAAATTGAATAACGGGTGACAGTGGACATCCTTGTTTCACCCCCAATCTTATTGCAAATACTTCTAGCCTATCCCCATTACATATAATATTTGCTAATGGTTTTAGATGCTACTTATTATTTTAAGAAAGACTTCATATATTCCTGTGTTTTCTAGTGTTTTTAATAGAAATGAGTGCTATATTTTGTAAAAAGCTTTTTCTGCATCTATTGAGATAACCATATGGTTTCTACTAGTTTTGTTGTTGATATGATCAATTATACTGATAGTTTTCCTAGTATTGAATCAGCCTTGCATTCCTGGAATAAATTCTACCTGATCAAAGTGTATTATTCTCATAATAAGTTGCTGTAATCTTTTTGCTAATATTTTATTTAAAATTTGTGCATCTATATTCATGAGGGAAATTGGTCTATAATTTTCTTTCTCTGTTTTGATTCTTTCCAATTTAGGTATCAGTATCATATTTGTATCATAAAAAGAATTTGATAGGACTCCTCCAATTTTCCCAAATAGACTATAAAGTATTGGAATTAATTGTTCTTTAAATGTTTGATAGAATTCGTTTGTAAATCCATCTGGCCCTGGAGATTTTTTTCTAGGGAGTTCATTAATGGCTTGTTCAATTTCTTTTTTCTGAGATGGGGTTATTTAAGTATTTTATTTCCTCTTCAGTTAATCTGCGCAATTTATATTTTTTGTAAATATTCATCCATTTCACTAAGATTGTCAACTTTATGGGCATACAATTGGACAAAATAGTTTCTAATTATTGTTTTAATTTCCTCTTTATTGGAGATAAATTTAACCATTTCATTTTTAATACTGGTAATCTGGTTTTCTTTCTTTTTTTAAAATCAAATTGACTGAAGATTTATCAATATTATTGATTTTTTCATAAAACTAGCTCTTAGTTTTATTTATTAGTTTAATAGTTTTCTTAATTTTAATTTTATTACTCTCTCCTTTGGTTTTCAGTATTTCTAATTTAATATTTAATTCGGGATTTTCAATTTTTTCTTTTTCTAGCTTTTTCAGTTGCATGCCCAATTCATTGATCTCCTTTTTCCTCTATTTTATTTATGCAAGCATTCAGAAATATAAAACTTCCCATAAGAAATATTTTCGCTGTATCCCATAAGTTTTGGTATATTCTCTCATTATTGTCATTCTCTTGAATGAAGTTACTGATTGTTTCTATGATTTGTTGTTTGACCCACTCATTCTTTAGGATTAGATTATTTAGTTTCCAATTAGTTTTTAGTCTATCTTTCCTTGGCCTTTTGTTATGTTGGATTTATTTTATATACAGAAACTTTGAAGAATTCATTATTATTTCAACGAATATTTACTTGATTCTTTAGGTTTCTCTAGATACATCATATTATCTACAA
This sequence comes from Petaurus breviceps papuanus, assembly GCF_028583685.1. Lineage (NCBI taxonomy): Eukaryota > Metazoa > Chordata > Mammalia > Diprotodontia > Petauridae > Petaurus > Petaurus breviceps. Next base: position 28,442,176 of record NW_027185799.1, read on the forward strand.
AATATGATAGTTTTGTTTCCTTTTTGTCTTAATTCCCTCGTTTTTTTTTTTTTTTTGGAGGACAGTTGGGATTAAGTGACTTCCCCAAGGTTGCATGTCTAGTTTTTGTGTTAAGTGTCTGAGGCCGAATCTGAGCCCAGGTCCAGGTCCTTCTGACTCCAGGACTGGTGCTCTATTCACTGCGCCACCTAGCCGCCCCATTCCCTCAATTTTTCTGTATCTTACTGCTATAGTTCAATATTTTCACATTATGTTAAATAGTTATGAACTCTTCATTCCTTATTTTTCTTCTTTTTTCTGCCAAGGAAAGGTAAAAGTACAGAACAAAGTGGATAATAAGGAATTAATACCCAAGATGAGTAGGTAGATACAGTAATAAGAGGGCGTTGTCCTTGATGACATCAGTTGATCTGGCCCTGATGAGCTACACCTGAGGACTTTGAAAAAATCCTGTTTGGATTTGCTAAACTTCTCAATGATCTTTGAAAGATTATGGAAAATGAAACAGTTGTAGCACTGGAGAATGCAAATTTTGTTGCAATTTTTTTTTTATAGGGAGGAATGGAATAAATTCTACAAGCTTATTAGCTTGTGAGCTTGACTTTAATTTCTGGCAAAATTCTAGAACATCTCTAAAAGGAAGTGGTGATCACAGAGAATCAGAATGACTTAAGTCAGGACCAAACCAACAAGACTAACTTCATTTCCTTTTTTGACAGAGTTATTTTTTTTTTAAAGCAATTGGGGTTAAGTAACTTGCTCAAGGTTACACGGCCAGTTATTTCTGGGTGTGGTGCTAAGTATCTGAGCCCGGATTTGATCCCCAGGTCATCCCAACACTGGAGCCAGTGCTCTTACTCACTGTACTACCTGGCTGCCCCTTGACAGAGTTATTGCACTGGCAGATTGGGAAGAGTCCATAGACTTAGTTTACGTAGATTTTTAGCAAAGCATTTTATTGAGTCATTAAGCATTTGTTAAGTGCCTGCTATGAGTCAGACACAGTTCTAGGCCTTGAGGGATACAAAAACAGGGCTGGATATAATCTCACTTGGGGGAGAAAGGAAAAACCTTTATAAGACATGAAATATGAGCTAAACTTTGAAGGTAACAAGATGTTCCAAGGAGTAGAAATGAGGAGGGGAAAGCATTTTAGGAATGAGGGAGAACCTGTGTAAAGACAGAAAGGTGAAGGATAAAATGTAGTTTACTAGAACAAGAAATTAGCCAGTTTTGCTGGCACTCAAAGTGCATGAAGGGCAAGATGATGTATAAATCACCCTGGAATGATAGATTGCTGCAAAATTGAGAAGGTCGTTAAAGGCCACAAAGGTTTTGGCATTTTATTCTATAGGAAACAGAAAACTATTGGAAATTTTTGGGAAGGGAAGTAACATGTTCAGATTCATACTTTTAAAAAGATTACAAATTTGATAACTGTGAAGGATGGACTAGATAGGAAAAAGGCTGGATGTTGGAAAAATTAGGGAGTTATTACTCCAATAACCCAGGGAAAAGGTGATGAGGAACATGAATGAGTTAAGGTGGTTGTGGTCTGCAAATTTTCTCTATATAATCTAAAGCAAGAACCAGTAAGATTTGGCAAGAGATTGCATACAGGGAATGAAAGATAGTGAAGAGGTGAGAATGACTCTTGAGTTACACACCTGGGTTTCTAATATAATCATGACTGAGAGAAATAGGGAAATTAGAAAGAGGGACTACGAAAGTACAATGGCTTCAGACATGCTTAGCATATGACAATGCTTCTCATACTGTTACTTTGTACAAACTGAAAAGTATAGGCTAGAAAACCAGTAGGTGAATTCAGAAATTAAATCAAAGAGGAATCATTCATGGTTCAGTATCAACTCAGAAGGAATGTCTCCAGGAATCTACACATGGCTCTGTCGTGGTGAACATGTTTTTCCTATGACTTGAATAAAGACACATTAAGAAATCAATAACAGGGGCGGCTGGTGCAGTGAATAGAGCACCAGCCCTGGAGTCAGGAGGACCTGAGTTCAAATCTGGCCTCAGACACTTAATACTTACTAGCCATGTAACCTTGGGCAAGTCACTTAACCCCAATTGCCCTGCCTTCCCCCTTCCAAAAAGCAAAAAAATAATTAATTAAAAATAAATTTTAAAAAAGAAATCAATAACAACCAGGATTAGAGAGATGACAGTACTGTTGTGGGCCTCCGTTTCCTCATCTGTACATTGAAATTAAATGGTCTCTGAGTCTGTGGTCCCTTTCAACTAAATCTATGATCCTATTGATCCTTATGGTCCTTAGTTGCTTTCCCAGCTAGATGGTTCAATAGATCGAGCTCTGGACCCAGGGTCAAAAAGACCTGAATTCAAATACTCACTGGCTGTGTGACTTTTCATAGCAAGTCACTTAATCTTTGTCTGCCTCAGTTCCCTCAGCTATAAAATGGGGATAATAATAGCCCCTTCCTCCCAGGATTATGGGAATCAAATGAAATAATATTTGTAAAGCACTTTACCCAGGACCTGGCCATAGTAGGCATTTAATATATGCTTGTTTTCTTCCTCCCTACACCCCTTAGTGTCATTACATGTATATTGTTGGGTTTAGTTTTGAGATTTTAGGGACAACACTAATAGGCTAGAGAGCATCCAGTGGAGGTGCATATAGTATCATACATGTCAGTATTGTTTAAAGAAACTGGATCTGTCTAACCCAGAGAAAAGCAGGTGGTGGACGTGGAGGGATCTTCAAGTATTTAAAGGGATGTGATGGGGAAGAAGCAATAGATTTAGTTTACTTGGTCCCCAGAGATACAACTTGGAGCGCTAAATAGAAATTATAAAGAGACAAATTTAGGTTTAGTATAAGGTAAAAATTTTCCTAATATTTAGAATTTTCTTAAAGTGAAAGCTAGGTAGTGGGTTCCCCCTTGGGTGTCTTTAAATCAACTGGCCACTTGTCAGTTATGTCATAGAAAGGATTCTTGTTCAGATCCATAGTTTCCCAAAGTGGACAGTACCACCCCCTGGGATGTACTAGAAATATCTGGAGAGGTGGTAGAAGCCTTGGGTGCAAGTGAGGGGCATTTAATAAAAATAAGGGTTAACCTAACTGTAACCTAACCCTAGGGCTGAGGAGGGAGGGCACTGAGTATTTTTTTAAGGGGGCAGCCATAGACCAAATAAGTTTGGGAACCTCTGATAGATGATTTCTGAATTCTCTTCCTCTGAAATGCTATCATTCTGTGAATGATGCTTTGAACACACTGGTAAACTGGATTTTCCTTATTGCTTTGAAATAATTTTTTAAACTGATTTTAGAAAAGTTAGATAAAGAATTATTTCCATCTCTCAACTCATAATTCACATTAAAATGTAAATACAGATTGTCCCAATTTTAAGTGATCTTACCACAACCATTTTCTCTTCTTTTTTTTTCCTCTAAGAGACTACTGCCAAGCAGTAAAAATCAAATTTGAGAAATAATACTCAATAAGGGCTGAGGTAATGTTATTCAATGAGAAGACAATCAGTAGTATCATATATAGAATAAAAATCAGAATAAACAAATTGTCCTTATGAATATATCTATAGTTTATCATCTTTAACAGACCTAGCAAATTAATATTGCTAATTTCTTCTTTCTGATCATTTTAAAATTTTTCAAGGAAGAACAATAGTTAAAACTGTGAAAAATAAAACATTGTTAAATATGTATTTACATTGCAATAATGCAGTCATACTAAAGAGATATTTTGCTACTGCTGCAATAATTATTGTCACTATATAGTGGGACAAAGTAAAAATAATTGAATGTATTCACATACAATAAACCTTACCACTTTTTATCTATTAAAATGTAATATGTCTTCCTTTTTCTTTTCTTTACATGCGTTGTCATTGATTTCACAAGATTTTGACACATTTTCTTCTTCATCATGAAATCGCACATCATTAATTCTAAAGTATGTCTTTCACAAACAATCCATTTTTCTAGTTCTAGCCTTGCTTATACCACATAAATTTTCAATGAGATTTAAATCAAGCAGATTTCAAGAGCATTGAAACATATGTAATTTTATTTCTTGGATAATTTTCTTAACCTTTTTTTTTATATGTGGCGTGGTACAAGAGTAACATGGTCAGAAATGTGTGTTAGAAATGTCAGTTTGACAGCGGGGTGGAGGATAGCCTGCAGAAGAAATAATGGAGGCAGGGAGAATTCCTCCTAGGGCAAGTCACCAAAAATATTTAGACGTTAGTTTCCTCAGCTTTAGAATAAGCAGTTTTCAATCAGATGAGTTCTAAGCAATTCTATGATTCTATAATTGCAGGCCTCCTTTAATGGGGAGAGATGACATTTTGTGTAGGTGAAAAGCCCTTTCGAAATGGTGTCAGTTTGGCAAGACACCAGTGATAATAAGCTTTAAATTAATAATGATGGTGGTCTTATTTTTCATGGTTATTTACAGACAGATCCTCAAATCCTTAGGAATCAGATATTTTCTATGTAAATATTCATGAGTAGGGAGTTTTAGAGGCCTTAAAAATACCCCCCCAAAATATTTTAAATTCCAATTAATAAAAATTATATCCACTTCATCAATATTCTCTCTCTCCATGGCAGCATACTACATCTATTTACTGCATCCCTTGTAGGGGACAGCATTGCAGTCAAAGAAAGGCCATGCTGGTTAGTAATAGAGCCCTTTGAGAGTTCCTTTGATTGGAGTGATGGTGGTTGTTAAATATTTATTGATTGCCTATGGTGTGTTAAACATTGAACAAACAGCATATACTATTGGATCAAAGCTGGATCAATAACATATTGAACAAGGGACTCCAGAAATGGAACGCCTGGTCAGTTTGGAGAGCTAAGCACTAGGCAGTGTGCTGATGGTTATTGTTTTTATCTTTCCCTTCTGTCCAGGGCCAAGAGGTTTGTTTTTCTGCTTTATCTTGGCCTTGATGCAGATGAATAGAATTCTTTTGATTTGGGACTATTATCTCATATAATCAACTGAAACAAAGACATTTTTCTCTGTTTTGTTCTTCTTTGGGACTCTATTGCTATTGGCTTGGTTCCCTGAGGGGACAGTGTTCTCATAATTAAGACCATGGCTGACACACTATGAGATGAGGTTACATTTTTAAATGAATTCCATAGAGTACTTTTAAAAACAAAAGATAATGATTTTAGTTTTTGAAGAGCACATTCATTTTTAGAAGCAGAGCTGCTAATTTTTAGCATCGACATAAAGGTAGGGTGTTTCAAGTGATCAAGATAACCAAAAATTGAAATAACACCACTGGATAGATCTTATCTAAAGGCATTGCTGCTGACCATCAGTACAAATTAGAACTCTACTATCATTTCAGGGTCAATGATGTGCTCACTATCATGAAATGGTTTTTTTTATTGGGTTTTTTTTTAAATAAAATTATATCTGGAATGGTATGTTCAGTGCTAAAGGTCATATTTTAAGAGGGAGGCTAAGAAGGTAGGACTTACAGAGAGGAAGCTGACTAGAATGGGGAAGGGTATGAAGCTGTCTAAGTGGGGAATAGTTAGAGAAATTGTGTTTATCTTAAAATAGAAAGCATTAAAACAATCTTCAGAAACTAAAAAACAAACCAAAAAAACTTATACCTTGTTCTTCCAAAATTAAATCGTAACAAAGATGCTGAGAGGGTACGTTTCAGGTTGAAAGAAAGGTCACTTCCTAAAAAAGATCTCTTCCTGTCAGCTATGCAGCTCACTGCTTTGCTTCATGGAGAACTGAGCTCCCTAATACTGGAGGTATTCAAATGAGACTTGAATAACTGTCAGAGATACTGTTGAAATGAACCCTGTGTTAGGAGGGCAAACTACGTGACTTCTAAGACCCCTACCAGCTCCACATTTAGTGATTCTGTAATTTAATGTTATATTAGCAAACATAGGGAGATGACTGAAAAAAACTCTGCAGAATAAATAGATATTTTAATTTTAACTGTAATGCTGCATAGGGAAGGAGACATTTGTATTTCAACCTCATGCATTCCAGAAAATTCCATTTCGACAAGGAACCAAAAGCCCTTTGGCATGAGAAGATTTAAGCTTTAAAAAATTTGATTTTGCAAAATGTAAACCAAGTCAGAAATTCCTGGCTATGTAACAGAATTGCAGCATGGCAATAGGGAATTTCTGCTTTCCTTGAATTCTGACTTTCTACATAGTTATCACTACCTTGTTGGGCATCCTTTGCATTGACTTCTTTTTTCCACTTTCTTTTTTAAAACAATTACTGATTTTTTTTTAAATAGTGCCATAACTTTCCAACAGCCCCTCTTCTCACAAAAAAATTTCCCTCATAACAAGGAACAGTTCCACAAAACCAATAGAAATTTACCATGTCTAACAACGACGAGTTCACCACCTTTCAACTGGCAGGAGGAAGAAACCACATTAACTTTCTTAAGTATTCACCCATCTTATGTTCTGTGGCTTCTATAATTCAGTGATATCTAAGTAACATTTTGTTAGAGATCCACTAAAACCTTTCTATGACACCATTCTACAGCAGAACTCAATATAAGCCTATCTTTCTTATCTCTGATATAAAAAAACATATTAAGGGAATTATTATAGGAAAGGTTTATCAATAAAATAGTTACATAACAGGGACATCATAGCATGAAAGAGAGATTCCAGTGTATTCTGATCTCAAAAGATAATTTGTTACATTAGAATGATAACTGTATTTTGCAAAAGAAGAGGAGATTAGAAATGGGATGATAATGGAAATGGGTGGTCATAAAGTGTGGTAACAGTAATAGTTTCTTAGGATAGAAGGAGATTAAATTATATTTAATAATCAACTATCAGATGGTATTTATTGAGTCTTCATAGTTTACTTGGACTTCAATCACTCATTTCTTGCTGTTTCAGCCAAACCATTAATTCCCTTCTGGTTGTGATTAATTCTTCCCTGTTCCACATTCACATTTTCAGATATTTAAATATTACTCTTTTCGTCATGTTAGACTCTTCTCATTTCCCTTACTATGTAATAAGTCTATTGCTCACACCTCCAATGCTAGATCAAGAATTTGGTGGGGGTGGGAAAGATGGTCAAGATCAGGGGAAGGGGGGGTGATGGCCAGGCAGCACAGCGAGTAAGAGCACTGGCCCCAAGGGTCGGGATGACCTGGGATCGAATCCGGGCTCAGACACTTAGCACCTACCCAGAAACACCTGGCCGTGTAACCTTGAGCAAGTTACTTAACCCCAATTGCTTTAAAAAAAAAAAAAGATCAGGGGAAGGGAAACTGTGGTCTTCTATGTTCTTAGGTGTGTTCTTTTAACTGAGTCCAAGTTTTACAGAAGAAATCCTTTTGTTAGGGGATTTGCTCTGCAAAGTTTGGATTTAGTCAAAGGGTCAAACTTGAGGATCTAGAGGGCCACATATGGCCTCGGAGCTGCAAGTTCCCCATCCCTGGTCAAGGTGATGAATGGATTTGAATTCCTATAAGATATAAATGAGTTGTAGTAACTTTGGATATTTGGCTTGGAGTAGAGAACACTTTGGAGGGGCTTAATGACTCTGCCCAAATTTAATTGAAGGGTTTTATGTAGAAGAGGGGATTGCTTTAAACACCTGCAGAGAAGAGAATTAAGTAGATGTTCAAGGGAAGTAAATTTTTGTTCAAATTCTAGATTTTCTAACAGAGTTTGTCCAAAATGGAATGGTCTGCCATTAGGTACTGAGTTTCCTTTCACTAAGAGTTCTTCAAGCATACGCTGTAGTGTCCTTTATTAATGCAGTTATAGATGGCATCCATGTAGCAATCAGAATGTTGGACTAAATACATCTCCTATATCCTCCAGTGCTGAGATTTTGGATCCACCCCTCATTGTCTCTTTTTTTTTCTGGACCCACTGTGCATTGTTTGATAACGATATAGACCTAGCCACCTATAAATTAATTTTGCCAAACTTCAATTTGACTATCGACACTGATCAGAAATGCTTTTTATTGACCTCTTATATATTCTCCACGAGTTACTCATAAAATTTTGGGGCTGAGAACAGGCCACTTTTTGGCTTTGTTCTTGGTATCATTGTTTCTGCCTTCTGACATATGGCATTCCCCTGGCTTTAACAATAGTAACTAGAATTTATGTCATCCTTTAAGATTTGCAAGGTACTTTATGAATATCATCTCATTTTACACCCCCCACAACCCTAGGAGGCAAGTGCTACTATTATCACTATTTTTGAATATAGGGAAAATGAGGCTGAGAAAGCTTAAATACTTGCCCAGAGTCACATAGCTGGTGAGTGTCTGAAGAGATGTTTGAAATCAGGTCTTCTTTATTCCAGGTCCAGAGTGTTAGTCACTTAGTTGCCTCTAAAAGACCCCCCAAAAGCCCCAGAACAATTAAGAACATTATATGTTGTCTTTTAGTTTATATGTTGTATATTCATAGGTCATAGACTTAGATTTAAAAGAGAACTTAGAAGGAATCTGGACCATTTTACAGATAATAATTGCAAAATATTTTCTATTCATTACCTCTCAATCATACGGCTGTAGCATCAGGATCCTAAGTCTTCCTATTTTGTTGGTAACTTCTCTGCAACTTGCAGAGTCCTAAGGAGTTGCCTAAAGCACTGAGAGTTTTCAATGATTTATCTAATCCTGCAACTGGTACAGAGAGAGGACTTGAACTCAAGTCTCTGGCACCCACCCACTCTCTCCACTAGGCCATGATGCCTCCCCTGAGATGGACTCTCACAGGGACTGTCACAATACTTCACACGTGGTAAGTGTTTAATACATGTTCATTGAATTGAACTGTTGAATAGATTGAAAATTTTTCAAGCCCAAAGAACTTGATACCAAGCCCCTATAACTATCATTAAGCAATCTCATATGTAGCATCATTAATTAATGACCATTTGTTAACATTTATTGAGTCTACAGGAGGCACAGAATAGCACTAGGATGTATCTTTCCCTGGGTCATGGAGTTGGCATCTGTAGTTGAAAACAAAATATGTAATACCTTAAATTGATCTTTGGTGGGAAGCCCATAATTCATGAGAGGAACATGATGACCCAGAAATGGAGTCTAAGAAGGAATGGTCATACAGGAAGAAAGGAACAAAACATTTATTAAGCACCTGCAATGTACTAGGCACTGTGCTGAATGATTTACAAATATGATCCCGTCTGACTCTTACTACAACTCTCGGAGGTAGATGCTATTATTATCCTCATTTTACAGTTGAGGAAACTGATGTAGAGAGAAGTTAAATGACTTGCCTAGGATCAGAGAACTAGTGTCTGAGGCTTGATTGGAGCTCTGGCCTTCCTGACTCCATGCCAGGGCTTTATCCACTGCACCCCTAGCTTCCTCTGGCAAAGCAGTGATCAACAGCCTCAAATGATTCATATAATTCAGTGTTTCAGTTGCTCTTCCCAGTTTTCCGTCATCTGCAAATGTAATATTTGCTTTTATCCAAGATGTCCATATAAATGTTAAACAGCCCTGGGCCAGACATCCATCCTGGGGTGCTCAGGAGAGTATCTCCTTCTAAGCCATTCAGGCTGTTCCAAGTCCATGTAATTCTCCTAGATCCCATCTCTCCATCTTTCATACAAGCATAATATGTGAGGCATTACTAAAATCAACAGAGAGTATGTCTATAGCATTACTTGAATCTGCCAGATTTGTAACCCTATCAAGAAAAGGATGTAAGAATAGTCTGTCATGATTTGCTGATTCTGTGTATTCACTGCTTCCTTTTCTAGATATTTACTAACCATCCTTTCAACAATGCATGCTAGAATTTTGCCAGGAATTAAAGCATACTATGCTATATAATTTTTTTTTTTTAGATTTGCTTTGTCTCTTTTTTTTAAACCAAGACATTGCTGTTCTCCAGTCCTGCAGTATCTTTTCTGTTCTCTACAAATTTTCAAAGATCATCTAACATTGTCTTAGTGATCTTATGTGCCAGTTATTTCAGAACCCCAAATTGGAAAGAACTCTAACAAAAAACTATACAATATTAACAAAACACAAGTCTCTACACCCTAAAGTAGCTTTGTAGTGATTAACACCTTCATGACAAGGAAAAAGAGGATACATAGACATTGTCAAAGTACATGATAAATAAGTTAGAAAACTACAGAAATATTTTTCAACATAAAGACATTACTTCTAGTAAAAGGAATAGTGTTGGATTTAGAAATAAAGAACAGATGGTCACCAGCCATATAGTATTACTTCTTGTATTCTAACACTATTATTAATTTCCTCCCTAGCCTTCTGTTGGGACCTTGATTCTTTTCTCTTCTTCTCTTGTCTGACCATTTTCCAACTATTTAGTGTTTTTCTTTTTTCCTGCTCTCTATTGGACTTGCTCCAAATATCTTCACTTATATTAGGGGTAGAAGATAATTTCTATAACTACTGTTTTCAGATGAATAATTCATCATCAAAAATTGTAAATTTTATATTTGTACCTATATGAAAAATTCACAGTTCTTCATATGTGATAATTGGGATGGTAATTTAAATAATTTTATCTGTATACATCTTTTAAATTATCCTCAAAGTCGCAATATACCTAGATCAATTATTTGATAGTTATTGTACTGTATTTTAGAGCTAAGGAAATAATTGTATTGTAAGATTATGTAAGTGGAAATGATGGGATTTAATCTTAAGTACTTTGCTCTGATATAAATAAAATGGTAAAATTAAATACTAGGAATTAACAGTACTATTCAAGAAAATTTAATTGGTTATGTTATTTTGCATGTATTAAAACTATTTGGCTTTAAATTAGGTTATTTTCAGAAGAGTTTTAATATTCCTATTATAAAATGATTTGGTTTTTTAAATGAAAGAAAGAAAATCATTATAAATTTTACTTTTTATTCTTTCTTTTTTCTTTTAGTTGAATTTTGTTTATTTTTACTTTACATCATTCATTTCCATAAGAATTTGAGTTACAAATTTTCTTCCCATTTTCCCCCTACCCACCACCCCAAAACAGCGATCCCACGGAATACTCCATCCCCCAATCTGCTCTCTCCTATATCCTTCCCCTTTCTCCCTCCAACTTTCTAGTAGGGCACAGTGGATCTCTATGCCCCAGTGCGTGTATGTATTATTTCCCAGTTGCATGTAAAATAATAATTATATATATATATATGTGTATACACACACATATATATATTTTAAACATTTGATTTCAAAACTTTGCATTCCAGATTCTTTCCCTTCCTCGCTCATCACCCACCCTTACTGGGAAGATAAGCACTTCAGTATAGGTTGTACATGTGTAGCTATGCAAAACATTTGCATAGTGTTGTGAAAAACTGACTATATTTCCCTCCATCCTATTCCATCCCCCACTTGTTCTATACTCTACTTTGATCCTGTCCCTTTTCAAAAGTGTGTGCTTCCAGCTTCCCTCCACCCCAACCTTCCCTCCCTTCCATCATCCCCCTTTTCATCCCCTTTCCCCCTACTCTCCTATAGGGTGAGATACCCTATTTAGTGTGTTTGTCATTCCCTCCCTAAGCCAAATTCGATGAGAGTAAAGTTGACTCATTCCCTTTTGCCTTCCTATCCTTCCCCTCCATTGTAAGTTTTCCCTTTCCTCTTCTATATGAAATAATATACCTCATTCTGTCTCTCCCCATCTCTTCTCATGATATTCTTCTCACCTCTCAATTTCACCTTTTAAGTATCATCCCTTCCTATTCAATTGGTCCTGTGCCCTCTGTTTATGTATACCTGTACACATATATACACACACTCACATATGTATTTATATGCCCATATACCCTCCTATACAGACATATGTATGTGTATACACATATATACATATATATATATATACACATGTGTGTGTATATATATATATATATATACATTTCTATTCCCTTCAACTATTCTCATAATGAGAAAAGTTTCATCAGTTACAATTATCATTTTTCCATGTAGGAATATAAATAGTTTAACTTTGGTAAGTTCTTTATGATTTCTTTTCCCTGTTTACCTTTTCATGCTTCTCTTGCTTCTTGTATCGGAATGTCAAATTTTCTATTCAACTCTGGTTTTTTCATCATGAATGATTGAAAGTCCTCTATTCCACTGAATGACCATATTTTCCCCTGAAACATGATACTCAGTTTTGCTGGGTAGGTGATTCTTGGTTTTAATCCCAGCTCCTTTGACCTCCGGAATATCATATTCCAAGCCCTTCTATCCTTTAGTGTAGAAGCTGCCAGATCCTGTGTTATCCTGATTGTGTTTCCACAATATTCAAATTGTTTCTTCCTGGCTGCTTGTAGTATTTTCTCCTTGATCTGGAAACTCTGAAACCTGTCTATGATATTCCTAGGAGTTTTCTTTTTGGAATATTTTTCAGGAGGTGATCAGTGGATTCTTTCAACCTCTATTTTACCCTTTGGTTCTAAAACATCAGGGCAGTTTTCCTTGAGAATTTCTTGAAGAATGACTTCTAGGTTCTTTTTTTGACCATGGCTTTCAGGTAGTCCAATAATTTTTAAATTATCTCTCCTGGATCTATTTTCCAGGCCAGTGGTTTTTCCAATGAGATATTTCACACTGCCTTCTATTTTTTCATTTGTTTGGATCTGTTTAATAGCATCTTGATTTCTCACAAAATCACTACCCTCTATTTGCTTTGGTCTAATTTTGAAGCAATGATTCTCTTCAGTGAACTTTTGAGATTCTTTTTCCATCTGGCAAATTCGGCTTTTTAAGACATTCTTCTCCTCATTGGCTTTTTGAGCCTCTTTTGCCATTTGAGTTAATCTATTTTTAAGTTGTTATTTTCTTCAGTCAGGTTGTTGACTCTCATTTCATAATTTTCTTGCATCATTCTCATTTCTCTTCCCAATTTTTCCTCCACTTCTCTTATTTGGTTTTCAAAATCCTTATTAAGCTCCTCGATGGCCTGTAACCAACTCATATTTTTCTTGGAAGCTTTGGTGCAGGAGTTCTGACTTCATTGCCTTCCTCCTTTTCCATGCTTTGATATTTTTTGTCCCCAAAATAGGAGTGTAAAGTCTGATTGCTGAGCTTGCTTTGCTTCCTTTGCTTGTTTATGTTGCCCCTCAATTACTTGACTTTTGAGCTTTTTGCCACAGTAGAACTCTGCCACCAGAAAGGGGAGTTTTCTCCCAATCTCTGGAGTATTCTCAGCTGCCATAGCTATTAGTTGGCTGCCCTCTCTGAAGCCTCCACACACTCTGTCATGCACCGCAGGACCTCCACCCTAGACATTGTTCCAGATCCACGCAGGTTAAAGCAAGAGCGATTACCCCTCTGACTGGTTGCTTGGTCTCCCTACAATCTATAGGACAGGAGCTCTGAATCAGCCATGTGGGAGTATCTACACAGCCATGCACCCTCAGCCACTTTTCACCCTGGGGGCAAAGGCCAGACCACACTCCTGAACTCCCTGTTCCTGAAAAGTCTACACTGACCTCTCACTTAATCTTTGGTATCTGTGGGTTGATAATTATGGAAACTGCCACAGCTGCTGGTGATCTGAAGCCCCCTCCAGCAGGTGCCTGGTTGTGGCTCCCCTGAGGCTAAAACCTCTGGCTCACACAGGGCTGGGCTCGGCTCCCAGAGCACTTCGCTGGCCCCTTCCTGCCAGCCTGCCAGGCTGTCTTCAGTGGGAGGTTAGCTTCTCTCATTTTGTGGGTTCTTTGGCTCCAAAGTTTATTTAGAGTCATTTTTTACATGAATTGGAGGAGGTGGAAGCAGGAGCCGCACAGAAGTCCTCTTTCTACTACACCATCTTGGTTCCAAGGGGGTCTACTTTTTATTCTTTCAAAAAGGGATCTTTCATAATCTGAGAACACATCTGTAATAGCAGTGAGCAAATTTTCCTCCTAAAATAATGTGTATATAGCTTTAAAGGAATGAGAGAATCTTAATTCAGTATTTTTTCAGTTAAAAAGGGAATTTGATAATTTTGTTTTCATTACATTGACAATTATTATACTTTTGTTTTGCTCTACTTTTAAAAATGATCTATTTCTAGCAAAAAAAAAAAACCAGCAACAACAACAAACCAAACAAATTTGAGGTATAGATGTATAGTATTTATATCCTTACATAATAACATCAAACTCTTTCACCCCACTATTTAAGCCTAGTGACACTGGAAGAAAAACAGCAAATTTTCTCTTTGTGAAAAACAACAACAGCAAGGTAATGGTAAAAAAAATAGTTATTTACATAGCCAGTGAAGCATATAATATGTTGAACATCGTTTAACAATTACATTCTGAATTAAATGTATTGTATATGTAGGGAGTAGGAATGAATATACTTGAATAAAGATAGATGAATTCCATTTTTATTACCAGGCACCCTTTATACACACAGTGTTTATATATACCCACACATATGTATATGTACATATATATATCCATATACATGTATATATAACTTGGTGTTTACATGTATATGTAAATATATACATAAACACTAAGTTTATAAATTATTTACATCTATATGAATCAATTGATATAACTGAAGTTTGCTTCTACCAACAGTGAACTCTAAAGGGGAGAGGGAATAATCAATTGAGTGTCTACTGTGTGCCAGAAACTATACTAAATGCTTCCCAAATATGATCTGATTTGATTCTCACAATGACCCTGTGAGGTGGGTATTATTATTATTAACTCCATTTAACAGTTGAAGAAACTGTAGCAACCAGCAGTTAAGTGAAGAAAGAATACCTAAATTCTGTGGCAAAGGGTCACATAGTTACTAGTAGTCTTTGTCTAGATTTGAACTTAGATCTTCCTCACTCTAGGACCAATGCTCTATCTTCTGTGCCACATGGCTGCCTCAGTGCCTGTGTACATCTATTCAATTATTGTTTTGGTTAATTGTTCAGTTAATGCTTGGGACTATCATAATTGTCACAAAACCAGCCATATGAACATGGGATCTTCAAGGAGTTCTTTGCATCTTACAGAGGAATGAGACTGTTCATTTTGATAATTATTTCATCTAAAGTAATGTTAATGCCTCAAAAGAGACTTGACTTTTTGTTGGTTGCACCTTTCTCATGGTAGCACCATATTAAGATTACCAAATTTAGAAATGGAAAGGACTAAGAAATTGTTTTATTTTATTTTTTCATTATACAAATGGGAACACTAAGGGCTGGAATGTTTAGGCACACAAGCAAACATACCATAGATAGTAAATAGAACACAATTTTGAAATCCAGGTCTTCTGATTCTAAACCAGTACATGGTGGTGGTGGTGTTTTTTTGTAGGACAATGTGTATTTGGATCATTATCAAATAATAAGGTAGAAGAATTGAAGATTTAGAACTAAGGACTTTAGATGTTAACCTCGTTCCTTTTTAGAAAATGAGATAACTAAAGTTAAGTAATTTGTCCAAAGTCACATATAGGTAATAAGTAGCAAAGTCAGAATTTAAACCTGGGTTCTCTGAAGCTTTCAAACTCAACCCCTTTCCACTGCACCAAGCTGACACAACCAATCAACAGATGTTTCTTAAGGACCATCTATATGCCAGTCACTGAAAGAAACAACTTTTGCCCTCAAAGTGCTACTGGGAGCGGCAGTATGTTATGTGTGTGTGTGTGTGTGTGTGTGTGTGTGTGTGTGTGTGTGTGTGTATATATGTATATATATATAATGTGTGTATATGTATATATACAAATGATATAAACAAAATGAGTACAAGATAGCTGTAAGAGAGAAGATAGTAGGGACAGGTATCAGAAAAATGCTTCATGTAGAAGTTGTTGCTTGAGCTGACTCTTGAAGGAATTAAGAAATGGGGCTAGGTGAAGTTGGAGAGGGTGTGCATTCCAAATGTGGTATTTGGCCATATCCTTTGTAGGTATGGGGATGGGAGATGTAGTGAGATATATAAGAAACAGAAAAGAAATCAGTTAACCTTTACCATAGAGTATAGAAACAAGAATAATGTAAAACAGGGCTGGAAAGCCAGTAGGGGCAGTTTGTGAAGGGCTTTAAAAACAAAATATAAGAATTTGTAGCTTAGGTGGGGTGAGGGTAGGGGTGACATGGTCACATAATCTTTAGCACTTTCCTTTTTGTGTACTTCACTTTTTCCCTTCTAGATAATCCTTCAATCAAGTGCTTTCATATTCCCCCAGCACTGAAATATACCACTTTTACCTGCCTTCCTGAGTTAGTGCCCCATGCACCAAAATTAGCCCTTACCATTTACCATCAAAACGTTCCTTAAGTTCTCTGATCACACCTATCTCTGAAGGAAGAAACCCTTTCCCACTAAGAACACAATATTTACTCCTACTAGAAACATTTGTCTAATTAAGGGTCAGAATTGTTTTTCCAAACAAATGAATTTTTAATACTAGAGACATATGGGGGCGGTCAGGTGGCTCACCGAATAAGAGCACCGGCTCCAGTGTCGGGATGACCTGGGGATCGAATCCGGGCTCCGACACTTAGCACCACACCCAGAAATCACTGGCCATGTAACCTTGAGCAAGTTACTTAACCCCAATTGCCCCCCCCAAAAAATTGTAATACTAGAGATGTAGGCAAAGAGTAAAACCAAGAATTTAACAAATTCAAGAAGCCTACTATGTGCAAACCTCTGTGCTAAGAACTAAAGATACAAAGACAAAAATGACACAGTCTCTACCTTTAAAAAGCTTGCCTTCTACTGAGAACTAGAAGAAATTTTTTGGCATGAGGATTTTGTCATCACCGTTCAAAATCACATCACAAAGGTAACTTGTTCTACTTATGTGGAAGAACAAAGCTCATGGCTATGTTAGTAACTAATTAGTTCTGCTGTGACAAAATTCATAGAGACTTGGAAAAAGATCAATTAAAGAAATGAATTTTCTGTTCTTAATTTTAATGAGACCATTTGCCTAAGCTACATGACTAAATTTGGTTTCATTTTCAGATCTATCTCTTGTACCATTTAGTCATATTTCTTAGAAAATGGATATTTGAGGTTATATGACTGTGTGAATATTGAAAGGTAGATTTTTTTTAAAAAGATAATAAACTTTTCCATGATCTTTAATTCAAATATGTTTACCTGTAATCATTATCCTTTCCCCTCAAAATTCCTTTTTCTTGTTTAAGTTGTTCAGTGTGATCAATGCAAATGTATACCTCATCATTATCAAATATCACCCTTTCTAGTCTAATTTGTCCCTTTCTAATCCAATTTTTCTGTAGTTTCCCTCTCCAAACTTAATTTCTTGCCTTCAGAATTTTTTTTAAATGATTATGTAATCTTCCATCTCAGCTACTGTAAGTTGCTTTTAGTTGTATTTCTCCTAAGTTCTCACTCAAGTCCCTAAATTAAGTTCTTTTCAGGATTTCTTTTCTTTTTTATATACTTTAACTGTATATTCAATTCAAGCATAAATCTGTTTTTATTCCTCTGAATTGGTATCAAAACAAGAATAATTTCATTCTTTTGTGTTAGAGAAAGAAGACATTTTCTTAATGTTAATAAAGACCAAAAAGAAATAAGAAAGTGCTTTCTTCTAATCAGAAGGGCAATTCAAAATTATTTATTATTTTACACAATTAATACAAGTATTTTAAACATTTATTCTCTTTATCTGAAAAAAAAACCCACAAACATACTTTACAATAATTTCCATTTGAATAAGGGAATTTCGAGGTATAAAATTGCCTTATTAGTTATTTCTTCTGTGCCTTTCTTTCCATTTTCCTTTTGTCCATTCATCTCCATGTCTTTATATTATATTTTTCCTTTATTCAACCATAATCGTTGTATATTGGTTCTGATTTCTCATGGTTCTGATTTATTCTTCAAATTATTTTATGTAAAAAGGCAATATTCATAATTTCTTCAGTATGATCATTTTAACTATATAGTTTTTAAAACTCACCCTCTTCTCAAGCAATTAGCTAACCTTAAATTACTTGCTACTTGTATTTTAAGTCTTTGCTAGCAGGAATTCTATACTTCTAGCAAATGGAACATTTTACTTTGAAACTGCTATGCAGTGTTTTAGTAAAAAGAAAAACTTTTTAACTTCCCCAGCACCTTAAGATTCTTGGGTTTGGATAGGAAAGATAATGACAATTGATGGAATGGAAATTCTTGAGTGTATATGGGGTGAGGGAAGCAATTAAATGGAAAGGCTGATGATAAATCCTACAATGCACAGGAGGAATGCATAAGTGCTGCCTACCCTCTTCTTCCAATTGAGAATATCCTTAAAATACAGTCACATGGTGTGACTACCTCTGAAATCAGCCAGATAACACTTGGATCTCTGTGTCTGCTCTTGTAAACCTTCCATTGAACATTTACCAACCTATTATGACAAAAATTTAGATTCACTTCCCAAATTCATTTAATAAAATGAGTTATTGTTAAAATGTAGGTGATAAATTAACAGTTTAATTTAAAAATTGCCCTTATTAGCCATACACTTCTGAAATTATCTCTTCCATCTAATTCAACTAAAGAAAATTTAGATAACTAATGAAGATTGGATTCTTGGAGAATGACCGTGATTGTGTTTTTCATTTCATTTTGAAAGCATTGTAGAAATGTAAATCTACTTAAAGTAGGTACTCTGAATGACTGCTTCATTAACATCACAACTTATTCCTGACTTGTCTATCTAATCAGTTCTATTAGATTACTGTGCTTTTGAAATTATATAATTCTGTATTTAATACTATTGTTACTGGCTAGTTTAATTCTAACATTTCCAAAACATTACCTCTCCAACCACAGTCAACCATTTTGGAAGTGTTAAAATGGGATTTAGGAGTGAGAGTATGGATAGACTGGTACATTTTCCTAAAGTTGATACCATACTTAGTCTAATTATACAAGAACTCTGTCCCTAGCAATGTTCCATCAGTTTCCTCCTCTGTAAAAGGACAGGGTTGGGCTAGAATGATCTTTTAGAAAGCCTCATTAACTCTAGATCCTATGAGCATGCAATCTATTACCACTATTGTTAAAATTAAATGTATATCCTAATTGTGTGTGAAAGACAAGAGATAAGCCAAATTGATGTATCTTAGACATTTAGTAAACTAGTTCCTGTCATCTTGATAGTTATTCACTGTAAATACATATGATTGGTACTAGATAAGTTCATTTCTCAACTTCTTGGCTATACCCTGGCATTTCAGGTAATCAGGTATTTATAGTTTAATCCTTCCTGGAAATATTAGGGAAGAGTGCTCAATGCTTTATTACTTTATCCTCCAGAAGTTATTTAATAGAATATGAGACTTAAATGTTATTCAAGCTATCCTTTGACAGTAACACTGCATGCCCCAGCCATCATTTTTTAATAATATCATTGATAAAACCAAACTTTAAAGATGCAAAACCCTACTGTGCCATCATTTATCATTTATAACATTGTTCTCATGGAACTAATTGCTCAATATACAATAATATCATTTTTTCATAGATCCAATTAATGCCTATATTAATAATAGGACTTATTTATATTGTTAATCATGTGCTGTACAGTTGCAGCTTTAGGCTTATAAAAAATATAGCTACCCAATTTATATATACAATTGATTAGATCAATGAAAGTGATAAGTTTCTTTGTCACAGAGTAGTATAAACAGCACAGTGCAGTAGAAAAGGATTGAAGATGGATTTGGAGCCAGAAGCATTAGACTTCAATGCCAGCTCTGCCATTTGATTGTGACCTTGAACAAATCTCTTTATGTTGAGGACCTTCAGGTCCCACATCTTTAAAGTGATGTGTTTGGGCTACATCTCTAAAATCTTTCTACCTCTAAATCTGTGATCCTATGATATTTTTAGTAAACCCTAAAGGCCCTCTTAAATATACTTTTTTAAGCAATTGGGATTAAGTAACTTGCCTAAGGTAACACGGCCAGTTATTTTGTGTGGGTGTTAAGTATCTGAGGCTGGAACCAATCCCAGGTTCTCCTGACTTTGGGGCTGGCACTCTTACTGTGCCACCTAGCCACCCCTCTCTTAAATATTTTGGTCATAAAATTCTCTCAAATACAGTATTGGATAATTTTCAATAGAGCAGTTTAAAAAAATATATTTTGTATCAACCAGATAGCTGATGAGAATACCAGAATGATACAGGCAGTAAAAGTCTTTACATAATAAATAAATCTTCACAAAGAGAATTGTTTTTAACTGAGAGATGAGCTGAGCATTATAAATGATTTCATTTACTATTAAAGATTATTTATATTTTGAAATGTGTTATTCATGTTATTTTCTCTTGAAAAACATCCAAAATAACATGAATATATTAGTTCTCTAAATATATTAATCTCCTCTGTAGAAATAAGTTGTTTCACTATAATATATGATTTATTTTGTTATGCTTTCCTTGTATAAATAATAAAAATTTACTAAAACTTAACAAAACAAGCACTATTGTTTGTAATAGTAGCTTTGAATACAATTAAGAAGTGCTTCCACTAATTTAAAATATACATTAGTGAGACCAAGATCAAGTGTTTCATTAATTTATCAGGTATATAATAATTTCTCGTCAGGATCACTGTGGGGGGCGTTCTGGTTTAGGTATGAATTGGACTAGATGCCTGACTGAGGTCCATTACAAATCTGAGATTCTGTAGTTGAGGGCAATATATATCATACACATTTGCTTCTGATGGGATAGAATCTCCTTTTTCATTGGGCAGTACAGAAAAGTAGATAACTAATAGAACTGAGATTCATCAAGGATAGACTTTATCCCTGACAATATCTTTGATATATTGAGTGACTGACCTTAAGTAAAGTAGATCAAGTTGGATTTTAGCTTGACACATGTAGTCCTGTTTTCTTTGGTGGTTAATTACACAGACAGAAGGGAATCATCTATCCTAAGTACTTCTCTTACTTTCTCCCTTTTCTATTTTATCATTTAAAAACAATTCCTCAAGCAGAGAAAAAAAAGAGGTAAAAAAAAACAAACAAACAAAAAAATCAAGTATATCAATTCTCTTGTTTGCAGCTCTTCAAAAGTATTTGTTTGGTGGAAAAATCACTAGTAATAATCAAAATAGTTTTGGGAGATTAGATTTTCCCTAAACATGTTATTCCTCTTCCTTAAATAATTAGGTGGGGAAGTGAATGAATGGTTCATAGTTTATAGTTTCTATAAGTTTATGGGAAATAGATTCATTAAAAAGGGGAGATGGGTCTAAAGGTTCAAAATGGTGAGATAGTAGCGAAAAGGGTCTACATAGTGCTGGTATCTCCATGCCTTTTAGAAATGTCATCCTGAACATTAATGATTCTAATATAAAAAAGCAATCTATTGAATTACTTTTATACCAGATGATGAGGGTGTAAATATTTGTCTAGAAAATATATGCAGCAAAGAATAATTAACATAAGAACATCAGCTAATGATATATGAACAATTTTGAATCATAGCAAAATGACTTGCTTGCAAGTACAGATGAAATAAAAATGCAATGTTGCTTTATAATTACTCCACTGGCCTTTGTTGATTCATAAAAGCACATTTGAAACTTGATTTCCAGTCAAATCAACACATGTAATTTTGGAAAATGACTTGAGTTTATTGTCAAATATAAAAGCCAGAGTCACTCTGGGTGTAATAAACACTTTAGATGACTTCTCTCTTGCTCTGTGGGAAAAAATGCTCTTATTTGTCTATAATTGTTAAGTTGTAATTAGTTCATTCATTGAGTAATTTTGAGTGACTACATGTTCATGCATGTGCCAGGAATTTGGGGGGGATACAAAATAAGAATCATACCTTGACCTCAAATAGCTAAGGATCATTTTGGAAAGACAAAACATACACATCTCTTTCTTTTCTCTCTCTCTTTCTCTGTCTCTCTCTCTCCATCTGTCTGTCTCTTTCGCTCTCTGTCTGTCTCTGTCTCTCCATCTCACCATTATCTTAAATGCATATTTTTTAATAGTCTCCTTTCCCCCTTAACCCTTATACCAGTTTACCCATGGCCCACTACTACCAAATTATTTGATATGATGCTCCCCCTTCCAAAGAAATCATATTAGGCAATGTCTCTTCATTATTTCTTTATTTTAAGTCATGTCAAGGCTATGTGTACTTGACAGCAATAAAGTAATGTTCTTTAGAAACTATTCTTTATTCAGATTTTTTTTCACCAATTCGAAAGCATTGTATTCCCTTCTTTCTCCTGCTCCGACAATTAGTCTGAATTAGTAGATATAACTGTTCCTTAAATTCCTTGTGTTATTCCCATTATAGTTCTTGATGACCTGGCAACATATGCTACCATTTCTTCACCCAGTATACTTCAAAAAATGTCTCATATATACATTAGAGCTAAAAATCTCACTGCTTGAAGGACAGAAGTACACACTGGTAATCCAAGCAGATTTAGTAAGGATTTTGTCAATGCAGCAAGGTGTCTTGTCAGTGTTTCTTTTTATTCTTTCCTTTTAGCAATCATTTATCTAGCATATTTTCAGCTAACTCTTGGGGAACATGCAATGGGGATTTTCACCTGAAATATAATAAGAATTAGAATATTTGTTCCAATCCTTGAGGAAATTACAGTCTACCATCCTTTATTTCTCCTTTTCTCAGTCAAATTTCTTTTTTTTAAAAATCTACACCTATTTTCTCTGAATCCTGTCTTTCTCTCTTCTATGTGCTCTGCAATATGGCTTCCAATTTCATCTTTCAAGTGAAGCAACTCTCTCCAAAGTTACCATTGATCTCTTAAATCCCACATCTAATAGGCTCTTCTCAATCCTCATCCTTCTTATTCTCCCTGCAGCTTTTGGCACTGTTGACTTATGCTGTCTTCTTCACTCTCTGGGTTTTTATGACAGCATTCTCTTTCTTGATTCTCTTCCTACATGTCACTCCTTATTTGTCTCCTTTGATGGATCATGATTCCTGCCCCTCTAAGTGTGGGTGTCCCCAAAGACTCCATCACGGACCTACTTCTCTTCTGCCTTTGTACTTTCTCATTTAGTGATCTCCTAAGCTCCCAGTTATTCAGTTATTTATCTCAGTGCAGATGACTCCTAGATCTATATATCTAGTTCTAGTCTCTTTCCTGAATGCCACATCACCAACTGACTATTTTACATTTTGAGCAGGATTTCTTAGATGTATCTCACATTCAGCATATCCAAAACTGAACTCATTATCTGAATTTCTCCATTTCTATTGAGGACACCATTATCCTTCCATTTCCCCAAGCTTACAACCTCAATGTCATCCTTTACTATCACATACTATCACTCTCCTCACACATTCAATCTGTTGCCAAATATTGCTGATTCTGTCTCCACATTGTATCTTGTATATGCCACCTTCTCTCCACTCACATGGCCACTATTCTGGTTCAGGTCTTCAGGATCTCTCACTTGGACCATTGCAGCACTTTTCCATCTGTTTTCCCTTCCTCCCTAGTCTATTTTACACTTAGATGGCAAAGTAATATTTACTAATGCTTTAGGTCTTACCATTTCATTCCTTACCTCAGCAAAATCCAGTAGCTCCCTATATACTTCTAGGACCAACTCCTCCAGCCTGTAAAACCATTCAAAACCTGACACTTGCCTGCCTGCATTCTACACTCCATACTTCCTGACAGATTGGTTGTTCTACTCAGATAAAATCCCATCTTCCATTTCTGAGCCTTTATACTCTATGCTGACTTTATACAGGCTATGGGTGCCTATTGGAGTCCTTAATTTCATTTAAAACTCAACTCAATTGCCACCACGTACAGGTAATAGTGTTCTCCCTCCCCAAGTTACCTTGTATTCATTCTGTGTATATTCTATACCTACACATCTAATACATGCTATCTCTTCCATTAGAATATTAATTCCTTGAGGACAGAAACTGTTTTACTTTTTTCTTTGAATCCTAAGCACATGTGCAATGTCTGACATTTACTGCAAACATAATAAATGTGTTTGATTTTTTACTAGTTGATCATCAGGGAAACATTTTGTTTAATTCATATATGAAACTGCTGGAGAACATAAGTATGTTCATGGCGATGGGGTAGAATGTCCATTAATGAGTGTAGTGAGTATTCAAAGCAAAGGAGGGATCACTTTAAGATGGGGAAAAAGAAATAAAATAATAAATTTAAAATTTAAATGGGGGAAAAGAGAAGACTTTTTTTTTCTGTCACAGGTATTTTTATTAACAGACCATTAGAAAAATAATCATGAGGGGCGTCCAGGTAGCACAGCGAGTAAGAGCACCAGCTCCAGTGTCGGGATGACCTGAGGATCACAATTGCTTTTAAAAAAAAAAAAGAAAAATAATCATGGTGTAGAGACCTTTAGTTCATTCTTCTAATAAGCCTGTTGATCTGGTCTTCCCTGTTACCAGCATCTCCACCTTCCACAAAATGTGTAGTCTTTTTCTTCATTCCGCCTCATGGAGAAGATAATTTGAAGGGCCACAGGAAGTTGTTGGCAGCTTTGAAGTGCTTGCCAATAGTGTAGATCTCATGGATCAAGTCCTCCATGCAGATAATTCCATATTTACCAAGAGATTTTGCAATAAGGGCATTATCTGTCAGGGCAATTCTCTGTTTCTTGATCTTGCCATAACCACGTTTGTAAATCAAGTCATTCACAGACTTCAGGTTTGGATAACCCCATGCAATGTATGGTTCTACAATCCTCGGCATGTTAATCGAGGCCTTGTTAAGCCTAACAAAAGTGCCATTGAAGATTTGGCAAAGGTGAAGAAGCTGCAATGCTTTTCGGACCTTTGGGCTAACACCATTGATACCCCCGATTCTGATCACAAAAGCTAACTTGGGTTCAGCAGGTACATAGTAGTTGCCAGCTTTGCGTGCCTTTCTAGCCAGCCAGATTGTACTTCTGTACATCTGTCTGTACTCCTTATGGTAGGCTTTAGCTTTTTCATAGATAACTTTTCTCCGTATTTTACGGAGCTTTTTTATAGCCATCTTCTTCAAACGTTTGGCCTTCAGTATTGCAAAAGCCTTTTTTTTTTTCAGAAGGGATTCTGGAACGGATGGTAGCTTCTTCTTTTCTTCTACGCCTGCCATGATTCCAGCCAGAAAAAGAGCAAGAGAAGACTTTTAGACCATATTTTATTTATTTCATTAAAAATTTCCCAATTACATGTAAAAAATTTACAATCTTTTAAAAAAATTTTGAATTCCAAATTCTATCTCTCTTTTTCTTCAGTTCATCTAAGTCTTGCCAGGCTTTTCTGAAACCATTATGCTCATCATTTCTTCTAACACAATAATATTCCATTACAATTATATACCACAACTTATTTAGGCATTCCTCAGTCCCCTCAATTTTCAATTTTTTGCCACCACAAAAATAGCTGCCATAAATATTTTTTTTTTATAAATAGGTCCTTCTCCATTTTCTTTGATCTCTATGAGATAGAGACGCAGTAGTTATATTGCTGGGTCAAAGGGCATATGCATAGCTCTTGGGTATAGTTCTAAATTCTTCTCCAGAATGGTTAAGCTAGTTGATAACTCCAACAGCAGAGCACGAGTGTCTCAATTTTTCCACATTTTCTCCAGCATTTGTTATTTTCCTTTTCTGTCATGTTAGCTAATCTGTTAGGTATAAGATGGTATCTCAGATTTGTTTTCATTTATAATTCTCTAATCACTAGTGATTTAGAGCATTTTTTCTGTGATTATTGGCTCCACCCCTATAAGTTTATCAAGAAAAGACTTTTCAAAGGAAGTAAATATTAAATCAGGCCCTAAATAAAGTAATGGATATATATTGGTAAACATATTTTAGGCAGAAGGGTTCTTAGGAAGGAAGAGAACCCTAAGAGCAAGGGAAATGAGGCAAGAATAATCAAGCTATATACGTGAGGAATAGTAAGGCTGACCTCAATGTAACAAATTTACCATGTTGACTCTTCAAGGACAATGAATTTCAGATGCTCAGCCAAGTCATTTAGACCCCTCTTCCCCCCAAAAAAATTTAGTATGATTTTGGAAGTGTAGAGGACCCTCAAGTGAAGAAAATCCATCTACCAGTGCAGTTGAGCAATTGTTTTGCAACTTAGAGTTTTAGATAGTTGCCTGAGATCACTGAAAGGTTAAGTGATTTGCCAGGGTCAAATTGCTTGTAGATGTCCAAGCAGCACTTGAACTAGTCATCCTGACTCAGACAACAATTCTTTATCCAGTAGAACACTCTAGCTATGTCTTCATCTCATATGTACTGTGCATTTAATAAGTATTTCTTGTTGCTATTGTTGAAAGACAAAAAAAAAAAAAAGCTTATTCTTAAGCATGGGATCAATATGATGGTGTTGTCTTTTAAACCCATAGCATTTTTTTTAATTCCCCTTTTTCATTTTGAACTTAACAAATGTCACTGAACTTAAACATTTCAATATACAAAGAACAGACAAAGAGGATCTTATGTGGAAACTTGAGTCTCTATTATATACAACCTAGTATTTTTAAAGTGGATATTAAATTTAACATAACACCCTTCTTGTCTGTGTCCCCTCTGAACTTCCTTTGGCTCTCTTCTGAATATTTTTTAAATGTTTAATTTGAGGGGCAGCTAGGTGGCTCATTGAATTGAGCACCAGCCCTAGAGTCAGGAGGACCAGTCCAAATCCGGCCTCAGACACTTAACACTTACTAGCCCTGAGACCTTGGGCAAGTCACTTAACCGAAATAGCCCTGGGCCTTGCTTCCTCCGAAATGCCAAAAAAAAAAAAAAGTGTTCTTGGCTCTCATTTTTTTTTCATCAATACCACTACCCATTCACATCTGCTATTCTCTACCTCCAAATAAAATCCTTCTCTTGTAACAAAGTGGGCAAAAAACAAATCACACACTGGGCATGTCTGAAAATGTATTTCATATTCTGCATCTACATAGTCCAACATCTCTGACAAAAGACAGATAGCATACTTCATCAATCTTCTGGAGTCATGGTTGGTCATTTTATTGATCACAGTTTTTAATTTTTTTCCTTTATAATGTTGTGGTTACTAAATAACAAGTTCTTTTGGTTCTGCTCACTTCACCCTACCTCAGTTCATATTCTCTGAATCCATCTGCTCCTTTCATCATTTTTTTTTTTTGCTTTTTGGAGGGCAATTGGGGCTAAGTGACTTGCCCAAGGTCACATGGCTAGTTTTTTTGTGTTCAGTGTCTGAGTCCAGATTTGAACTCACGTCCTCCTGACTCCAGGGTCAGTGCTCTATTCCCTACTCCACCTAGCCGCCCCTCTTTCATCATTTCTTAAAGCATAATGATATTCTATTACTGTCATATACAGTAGTGTAATTTATTCAGCTATTCCCCAACTGACAGACATCCAGTCACTTTAATTTCAGTCCTTTGCTACAAACATTTTTGTATAAATCAGTCCTTTTCCTCTATATTTCAGTCATTGGGGGAGGGGTATAATATGCCTAGCAATAATGTCTCTGAAGCAAAGGGTATACACAAGTTAGTGATTTAGGGAGTATGTTTTCAAATTTCTATTCAGAATGGTTGAACCAATAGTGCCTTGGTGTGTGCCTATAGCCCTTTCCACAAATATCAGTTTTCTTTTTTGAAATACTTGCCAATCTGATAAGTATGAGGTATATTTTAATTTACATTTCTCTTGTTATTAGTGATCTGGAATATTTTTATGTAGTTATTGCCAGCTTATGTAACTTTAAAAAAAACACTTCCTACTTGTAATTTGACTACTTATCTTTTCTAAAATGGCTTTTGTTCTTAAATATTTCTATCAATTCTGTTTATATTTTGTCTGTCAGACCAATATCAAAGAATTTTCCAGAAAAGATGTTTTTCTCAGTTAATTTTTTCTTCTAGTTCTAACTGCATTAATTTTGCATAGCAAAAGCATATGTCTTTAATATTCTTCATTAAAGAATAAATTTTTATGTTTCAGAAAAATGCATAGATATCTGAGCTATAGCTTATCATTTTATTTTAATGGTTGTATAATCAGATCGAAGAGCTTCCAACATCTCTAAAGATAACTTTTTCAAGAAAAAAGGCAAGTTAGCACATGAGATAGATGCTTTATGGAATATTTTCAGAAGGATACCATAAACATCCACACAGTATGACAGACAACATGGTCAACACCTGTATTACTGAGAGGTGTAGGACATATAAAATCTCACTTATGATTGTTAATTGATTACAAAAACCATTTGACTTGATAAGGGAAAAATACAAAAATCTTCAAAGATGTCCTCCAACAAGTTTATTTTCATATATTTATATATAAAGTCAAACAATGAACCCATTTTCTGATTGTATCTGATTCTTTATGCAATCTATGATAATTTTTGTCTTATTATAGCAAAGAATTTATATCAAAAGTTTTTCAGTGGTCTGTTTCATTTGTACAAAAAATGTTTTTTGCTACTTAAAAGTCTGGCAGTTTTATTTTGAGGGAAGTGCTACAGTGCTCTTTGTGGGTTCATTAATACTTGTCAGTGAAGTGGAGAAGCTTTTGGTTTGACGATGATCTGTACAACCTTCAATTTTTTTTTCAACTTTGCCAGTACCATTGGGCACTTATGCTAATTAAGATGATTTGCATAGTTTATGCAGCCTAAGTGGGACCTGAGAATTGTTAGAGCATTCCATGTTTTGCTTCCTTTAACTGTATAAGGTTAATATTATTTTCATCAAACTATCTCTTGTAACATAACTTACAGTGCTCACAGTTCAGATGGTAGCCAACTAAATGCCTTTCTCAGACACCCAAGGCCCTTGGAGATTGTAGTCAAGGCAGCATGGATTGGACTGTGGTTATCTGTGGGCACTTCATGGTCTACTGTCAAAAAATGGCATACTCTAATTTAGAAAATCAATAATTTAAGATCATTATAGGTTTGTGTGATCATTCTGTGTGGTTTCCTTTCAGTGATGATGCTAATTAGCACCCATGAATACCAGCAATTGAAATAAAGCCTTGCATATTATTTGCCAGTTAGTTATACTGGCAAGAATCCTTTTTTTCCTAAGTGATGTTGATAGTACATATGTATTATATAGCTTTATATGTATGTCTGAAATTCAGATTTTTTTTAGTTTATTGAAGTGATAATGAGCATCTTAAGAAATGCATTCAATTGAAGTCACTAATATGAACCTTTCAGAGTTGTAAACCTAAACATTTTAAAGTGTGTGGATTTATGTATAACAGAATTCATATGCCTTAATTTAAACACTCTGCTACATCCAGAATTAACAAGAACTTAAATTTAGATTACTGTCTATCTAATGGTTTATTTTTTTAATGACAAGACTGTGTCTTACAGCAACTATTAGAGCAGACTTAATGGTATACATCCATATCCACAATGCACAATGTTCCTTGTATGTATTTTTCAGGTACAGCAAGTGCAGACTGTGCAGCAGGTACAGCATGTCTACCCAGCTCAGGTGCAGTATGTGGAGGGAAGTGATACAGTCTACACAAATGGAGCAATGTAAGTAAATTAGGAACTTTGAAAGTCAATTTGGTGGGAAATTCCTAGGTGGGTGTAAGTGGGGAAGGGGGGAGGCAACATGGATTCAGATAAGCTAATACCAAATGTATACAAAGTAAATTTGAAGTAATTTGAGGGGAGAGGAAGTTGTGGGGGATTGCTAATAACTGAGGACATCAGGAAAGGACCTTAGGTAGGAGGAAGCACTTGGTCTAAGTCTTGAAGGGCAAGAACTAGGAATAGATGTGTGAAAGAGATTGTACAAAAGTACAAAGTCTGGAAATTCGGGAGTTTAGCAAACAGACCTCTTAGAACTTAATGTATAGGCTAGCAATGTGAAATAAGTCTAGAAAGACAAATTGGAGCCAGGTTGGAAAGGAATTCATATGCCAAAAAGAGACATTTTAATTTTTATCCTAGAGGCAATGAGGATCACTTAAGCTTCTTGAAGAATTTATTTCATATATATATGTGTGTGTGTGTGTGTGTGTGTGTGTGTGTATGAAATAAATAAATATAGGGTAAAGAAAGATTGAGAAGAGAGAATACAAGCAAAATAGGAGACCTAGAAAGGTTTCATGTAGACCAGAGGTGTCAACTTCAGGCTGCAACAACCAAACCAAATTAACTTATAAATGGGAAATATTCAACACACTCCCCCCAAAAAACATAATACAATAGGACATCAATAACATGACTAATGATTTTCTAAGGCAGTATGCAGTCTGCAGGAATCTTTATGTCTACTTTATGAGTAGCCTTGTTTCTGTTTGAGTTAGATACCACTGATATAGACTTTTTCTCCTAGACCAAACTTTGAAGGAAAGCAGGGATTCAAAGAGTTGAAGTGAGGAATACTTTCCATGCACAAGGAGTAATTTAGTACAAAGGTGCAGAAATGAGAGCTGCAATATTGTGGGTAAAGAATGGAAAGGAGGCTACTGCAATTGGATAGTAGAGTTCAGGAAGATGAGTAATGTAGAGTGAATCTTGAAAGGTAAGTTGGGACCAGGTTACTCCTATGCAAAAGCATGGAAAAGGGAAAATTCAGACCAATTACATAGTATCTGATCTGGAGGCAAAAGAGAAGCATTAACATTTATTAAGAGAGTGAAATGACTAGACCTGCACTTTAGGAAAATTACTTTCTTAGCTGCATGTTAGATGAATTGGAAAGGGGAGAGGCTTGAGTCCTTAAGGTCAATTAAGAAAATGTTGCAGTAGTCCAGTGTAAAGCCAAGCATGAGCAGCTTTCCAGAAGAATTCTACTATAAACAGCTTTTAAGATTCTGATTACATAGTATAGTGAACACTCTATTCAATAACAAATCAGAGCAAAATATTCACAGTAAATCAAGGTACAGCATTCACAATGTTACAACTTATCAGAGATAATCAAAATACAGCATTCACAACAACTTATCACAGAAAATGGACACATAGTTTTCACCACAGTGGTCACACAGTTTTAAACTAAATATAATCATTTATTCAATCAGTCACTTAGTAACTCAATCATTCAATCATCCTTAAGGAGGCTTTTAAGGGTAACAAAATACAATAGTCAAAGTTTTCCACTCGTGGGGCATACTAAGTTACAATATCAGTCACTACTCAGCACTCTCTTAGAGGGTAGTGTAAAATACACAGGCCATCCACCCCTCAGTCACAAATAAGTCAGTACACAGTATCCAAGTAAAGTCTTCTTTCAGCTTGACTCAAGTAGTCTCTCAGATTCCCTGGATCCCCTTCCATGGTCCCAGCTCCTACCTAGATTCATCAAACTGTCACCTGGGTGCAAAGGCAGACAGCTCCCAGTTCCTTGTCCAGCTCTTTGTGCTGTTCCTGCTTCATATTGAAGCTCACAATGTCCAGTCCACCTTAAATCCTTCATAGTCTCTGTTCCCGGGAAGTCAAGGCTTAACAAAACCAAAAACAGGTTCATTCAAAGTACCAGTATCACAGTAATGCTCCCTAGTCTTTGGCAGCTCCCAGGAGAGGCTGGTAGCTCCCCAGCAGAAGCTCCACCTGGTTCCAGAATCAAAATCACTTCACCCAGGTTCCCAAAATCAAAATCATTCTCTCCAGCCTGGGCCTTTCCTCTTCATCTTCCTCAGCAGCATCTGCTTCTGCCTCCATGTAGCTCATCCCAAGTAGTTCTGACTTTCCCAGCCAAGGTCTTTCCTTATATACAGTATTGCTCCTCCCTATTCAGCCCCATCCTATTATATCAGCAACAGGGGTTCTCTGTTCAGCCCCTTCCAGCTACATCAGCAACAGGGGTTCTCTGTTCAGCCCCTTCCAGCTACATCAGCAACAGGAGTTCATACCTTCTGTTTCTCTAACGGAGGCTTAATTTGAAACTAGATGCTAAGTACCTCTCAGCTTAGCAATAAAAAAGAAACTTCAGATTTCATTACTATTACATCCAGGCAAGAGCTAATGAGAGGCTAAACTAGAGTAGTACCCTTGTAAGTGTGAGAAGGGAATGGATGTGAAAAATATTGTGGAAGGAAAAATGACAGGAAGAGATGCAACTAACTGTGCATAGAGATTTGTCTTGGTGAAGAGAAGAGTCCTATCAAAGTATTTTAAGATGAAGAGAAAGGGGAAAGAAAGAGCTCCCAGAGAGTGCTCTCCATTCTCTCAGTGAAGTATGATACTGGAGAGATATTTAGGGTAAGGGAGGATGAGAAGTCAAGAGTCATATTGAGATTATAATCCTCTGTAACTGGAAGGATGATGATACCCTCAGATGCAGTAGGGAAGTTCTGAAGTAGGGAGTGGGGAAACCACAGTGAGTTTGGCTTGGGATGTGTTGAGTTTGACTCAAGATGTGATTGAAATATCCAATAAGCAGTTAATGATGTACAACTGAAGCTAGGGAGAAGGAACCTGGACTAGATACATGGCTTGAGAATCATCTGTATGGAGATAATTAAACCCATGGAAACTAATATCCATAATACACTTTCACCATGTGAAAGAGTATAGAAAAAGAAGAAAATAGATCCATAGTTAGGAGTATGATGTGGGATTTGAAGTAACAAAAGAGACTTAAAAAGAACAGTTAGCCAGGAGCAGAACCAAGAAAAGGCAATGTCATGAAATTCCAGGAAAGAGAGTGTCAAACGCTACAGAGAAATTGAGAAAGATTAGGATGAAGACAAAGTCATCAGATTTGGCAATTAAAAGATCATTGTTCTTTTCAATGTATTGATCGATTTACTGATTGTTTTTCTCTTCTTCCTATTTTTCTTTTTAAAAATATTCTTTATTACATAAATTGGATCTCTAGGAAGGGGATAAGGGAAGAATACTAGGGAAATGCAGGTAGTATAAAAAAGAAATCAATGAAAACTCATTTTTAAAGACATCATTGATAATTTAGGAGATTTCAGTTCACTTGTTTGATGGGGTCAAAAGTCAAATTGTAAAGGGTTTAAAAATTAATGGAAGACAAAGTGGAGGAAAGGGTATGAACAACTTTTTCTAGGAATTTGACAGCAGGGGAAGAGATACAGGATGATAACCAGTAGAGTATTGGCATGGAGGATTATAAGATCTATTTTTTTTAGGATGGTAAAGACTTGGTCAGCAAGGTAGGATGCAATAGATAAGAGAAAATGAAGATTAGAGTGAAAAGGAGATGATACTAAAGATAATTTAATGGAGAAAACAGGAAGAGATGTAACCAGTTATGCATAGAGATTTGTC
Source organism: Petaurus breviceps papuanus (assembly GCF_028583685.1). Lineage (NCBI taxonomy): Eukaryota > Metazoa > Chordata > Mammalia > Diprotodontia > Petauridae > Petaurus > Petaurus breviceps. Next base: position 28,475,448 of record NW_027185799.1, read on the forward strand.
TTGGTAAAGAGAAGAGCCCTTTCTTCATAGATTAGAGGTAAGCAGGTTAGAATAGGGAATGCTACCAAAGTATTTTAAGATGAAGAGAAAGGGGAAAGAAAGGGCTCCCAAAGAGTGCTCTCCATTCTCTCAGTGAAATATGAACCAAGGACTTCATTTGAGGGGAGTGAGGGGGAGAGACTTGAAAAGAGATTTGAAAGCACCTCTATTATGAATGGGAGAAAGAAATCAATTAGTCCAATCAGTAAACTAGCATTTATGAAACATAACTATGTTCCAGGCATTGTGCTAAGTCCTGGGCATACAAAGAAAGGCAAAAAAAACACTCCCTGCTCTTGAGAGGCTTACAGTCTAGTAGAGAAGACAACATGCAAACAGCCATGTACAAACAAGATAGATTCAGTATAAATTAGTAATAGTGTCAGAGGGAAGGCACTCAGATTAAGGACTCAGAAAGACTTTCAGAAAGTGGGATTTTAGCTGAGACTGGAAGGAAGCTAGAAGGCAGAGATGAGGAAAGAGGGCATTCTAGGCATAGGAGATAGAAAAAATGCTGGGAGTCAGATGGATATGTAAGGAATAGCAAGGAGGCCAGTGTCACAGGATCAAAGAATAGGTGGAGGGGAGTAAGGTATAATAAATCTGGAAAAGTATAAAGGGCCAGGCTACGAAGGACTTTAAAAGCCAGACAAAACATTTTATATTTGATCCTGGAGGTAATAGGGAGGGAAAATAGAGAGTAGTAACAGGATTGTCTTCTGAAATGAAGATCCAGTTGGGATTAGATGACATAAATTTTTAGTGGATCTAGTCAGCTTTGTTTGGGAGCTCATTAGGAGAAACAGAAAAGACAGACAAGGATGGGGTTGAGCATTGATAGAAGAGGGGCAAAGTATTTGAAAGCCAGGGATAGTGTAGAGTTGAATTGATTATTGGATTGAGATTAGGAAGGGTTTGGAGGAAAAAGATAATGAGTTCTGTTTTGAAAATGTTGAGTTTGATGGTATATATGGACCATCCAAGAAGAGATGTCAAGCAATTAATTGGAAATTCAGTACTGGAGCTCAGGAGAAAGATGAGGCTTAGATTTGTAGATTCAGGAGTTATCTGTCTAGAGATGATAATTAAATCCATAGATTCTGATGAGCCCTCTAAGAAGGGAAAGCTTGCAAAGAAAGAATAGGAACCAGGGCAATGTGTTAGGGAACATTTACAGCTCAGGGGTGGGGGATGAATGATGATTCAGCAAAAAATACTAAGAAATGGTTAGACAGCTATGAGAAGAAACAGGAGAGATCAATGTCCTGAATACCCATGCTGGAAGAAAGAAGATAAAGGGAAAAGGGTTAGTCAGTAGTATCACACACCATGAAGATATCAAGAAGGACATGAACTGAAGAAATGACCATTGAGGGGTGGCCAGGTAGCACAGTGAGTAAGAGCACTGGCTCCAGTGTTGAGAACACCTGGAGATCGAATCCCAGGCTCAGACACTTAGCACCCACCCAGAAACACCTGGCCGTGTAACCTTGAGCAAGTTACTTAACCCCAATTGCTTAGGGGCAGCCAGGTGGCTCAGCGAGTAAGAGCACCGGCTCCAGTGTCGGGATGACCTGGATCAAATCCGGGCTCAGATACTCAGCACCACACCCAGAAATAATAACTGGCCGTGTAACCTTGAGCAAGTTACTTAACCCCAATTGCTTTAAAAAAAAAAAAAAGAAAGAAATGACCATTGAATTCAGAATTTAAAAGGATATCAGTAGTCTTAGAAAAGTGGATTTGGTGAAATTGTGGGTGTGAAGGTCATTCACAAGGGATCCAGGAGTTGAGTGGGTTGTAAGGAAGTAGAAACAAGTAGAGATGATTTCCTTGTCTAAGAAAGGTACAATCAATATAAATTATAGCTTCAGGGATAGTTAAAGTCAACTAAAGATTTTTTTTAAAGAAATACATGTTTGTTAGGCAATAGGGGAGGAACTAGTAGATGAAGAAATGAAAATTTTAATATTGGGGGAATGATTGAAGTATCACTTGCCTAGAGGAAATAGTATGGGGGCATAGTCTCTAGTCTCAAACACTAGTCAGTCAGTCAACTAGCACTTATTAAACACCTATTATGTGCTAGGGACTGTGTTAAGTATGTGAGACTACAAAGAAAGGACAAAAATGATCCTTACTCTCAAGGAGTAGACAGTCTAATGAAGGAGATGTCATGCAAACAACTATGTACAAATAAGAGGGGGAAGGAGTCAAGGGCACAAACAAAGGGATTAGTCTTAAACGTCTTCTTTTTCTGAGACTAGAAAAAAGGAAAAGATAATATCAGGTTATTTCTTAGTAAAATGTACCTTTGGTGAGAGTGCTTTTGTGACTTGAGGTGAGAAGAGAAAGTTTTGAACAAACAATATGGGACACTAGTGTGGTATACTGGAAAGATTATTGCATTTATAGTCAAAGGACCTGGACTGAATCCTCCTCCATTACTTATCTTTGTGTGATAAACTTGAGCAGTCAGTCAACAAGTATTCACTAAATACCTACTAAGTCCAGGCAACATGCAAGGTGCTAAGGGGGATACAGGTCCAATAAATGAAAGATTCCATACTCATGATGAGCTTATATTCTAATGAAGGAGAGTGACTACTCTCTGTACTACAGCTTTCTCATCTGTAACATAACAGATTGGACTGTATGATCTCTAATGTTACTTCTAGCTCATAAACCCTTTGAATCTTTAAGGTTCTGTTATATAAATTCCACCTAAATAATTTTAAATTTCTACTCCATCATTCCTAATAAGGAATGTCAAACTTTTAACTTCTTGTAGAACATTAAGAATACTTGGCAGCTTGCTTCCTCACATTTTATATAGCATTTTGAACTTTTGGTCATGCATTATTTTATTTTTCCCTACTCTATTCTTTTATAAAATAAAAATTTTGTTGATATGTTTTGGTTTTGCATAACTTACATCATCATCCTCTTCTCCCTTCTCGAAAATGATCCATTATAACAAAAGATTAAAAGAAAAGAGGGGAAGGGGGAACAGTTCATAAAAACTAAGCAGCACATCATAAAAGGTCAGACATTGTATGCAGTGTCTCACATCTGTCTTCCTTCACCTGTGTAAAAAAAAGTGGGGAAAGGACCTTCTCATATCTCTTCTTTGGGGCCAAGCTGGCTCATAATAATTTTGTGGCATTCACTTTTAGTTGCTTTCTTGTTCTTCTTTCCATTTATATTGTTGTGTTCATTGTGTATTTTGTTCTCCTAGTTCTGCTTACTTCACTTTGCAACAGTTCATATGAGTGTTTCCATGTGTTTCCGTATTCAATCACATTAGCATTTTTTGCAAAACAGTGATATTCCATTGCATTTCTGAATCACAAGCTCTTTAGCCATTTCTCAATCAATGTGCATCTTTTTTGCCAGTTCTTTGTTTCTACAAAAGCTACTATAAATATTTTGGAATACATGAGACCTTTCTTTTGCTATTGATTTTGCGGGGGAGGTGGGGATATAGATTTAGCAATGACATCTTCAGCATACTAAACTTCTAAAGTAAACTTTCAGGTTTAAAATATGCCTTACTATAATTTGTCCTGGGCTACAATGAGGTTCCCCAAGATAAAATTGTGGTTGAGAAAACACTTATCTACCTACTTCCCAATTATTAGTTTTTATTATTTAGCAAGAAAATGTTCTTTTTTTGATACTGTTACCACCCTAACTAATTAAATGCATATGAAAAGTTCCTGTAGAGTTTATCTACCACAATGACAACAGGGACTTCACAAAACACTAATGTAGCATCTTCAGGATCTGAATACTGGGCCTGTTCCACCAAGTTTAAGCTTAGGCTTTACTCAAAGAAAGTACTGTATTTAAAATCAAATGTTTTGAATTTGTTTCTGTTGGTTAACACATTTGATGTGAGTACCATGTTAGTGAGTCCAGAGGTAGACAGATTTATTCCTGATGTGGCCCAGTTCATTTGGGTCTACTCTATACATCATATTAAATCCTTAACTACTCATCTCTCGTATGTATGTATTGGTCAGGAAGACAGTTAGGTGATACAAGCAACATAGTGCTGGCACGAGAGAATCTGGGCCTGAATCTTATTAATGTGACTACTTTTCTGGGCCTCAGTTTACTGATCTGTAAAATAAGAAGATTAGAATATTTGACCTTTCCCCACTCTTAGTCTGTGATAAAGGACTCCAGGTTTCACATCCATCACTATTACTAGACAGCCAATCCAAAGTGCTTTCCTAACTGACATAGATTAGTAATATCTTTTTCCTACACAGTATACTGCTGTCAATTATACTTAACAACAAATGTCTATCATAATAAGAGTTTGGATATAAAAACTAGCCAAGAGAGTCTTCCTTTTTACCACTTAAGTAGATTATAAAATAAAGGAAGTGGAGTTTGTAGCATTTTTCTTTCAGCATTATTTTTAGCAAAGGTTAACTTTCTGAATTTCATAATACTGACATTTATGATCATTTAATTTTTTCTCCCAACTCTCACTTTGCCCTCTATCTTTCTGATTTTTGTTCCCTTGAAATTATCTTAGGAAAATGAATTCTAAATTTTTCTAATCCATAGGATTGCTATTCCCTAACTAGGAACTAAATCAGATTTCCTCCTCTGTGTGATATTAAATGCCTTCTAATGACGATATTTCAGAAGATCTGGGACTGCGTCTGATCTCTGCTATGAACCCTTGAGCAAAGTGCTGTGCAACCTGTGGGTGCTCAATTAATACTAGTTCAGTAATGCTCATGTCAGTAGGAGTCCCCATGACATATATCATCAGCAGTGCATGGAATCTCATTCAGGAGGTGATGACAGCCCTCACAGAGATGTGTCATCACTTAGGAAAATGGGTAGTTGTTATAAATTGATACTACGACAGTGTTGACCTTGTTCTGGCTGTTAATAGGGACAATTACTGCTATCATAACAGCTTTACAAATTTGAGTCAGTGAGCATATATCAACTGAATGAGTATACAACACAACTGAGAATACACTTCCACTCACCGTTTTTGCAGGTGATTCTTTGCTAAAAAGAGTAGGAAACTGGATTTCTTTTTTGCTCACCTTTTTTATGAAAGTATTACAGTAGCAGACTATATATAAGACACTCCATTTCCCTCCTCTGCCTCATTGTACTAACTTGAATCCCATGTAATCCCTCTTCATCTCTACCTCTTTAAATCTCTAATTTGCTATAAGACATTGCTCAAGGGCCATCTTCTACATGAAACCTTTTCTAATCTCTTCACTGTCCAGTTCCTTATATATCCCTAAATTATTGTGTGTATGTACACACACACACATATATATATAATGTGTGTGTGTGGTTGTCTTAAAATACAATACATACATACAATAGAATGTAAGTTCCTTGAAGGCAGGGATGATATGGTTTTTGTTCTGCACCCAACAGAATTCCTGGAACATAGAAAATGTTTAAGAAATGCTTTTTGATTAAATTTGTTGACTTGTTGCAGTATGGTTTGACTTGTACAAAGATTGCCCAGAATTTAATATACCAGGAAACTGAGACCCAAAGAAGTCAAGTTTGTTAGTAATCAACATCAATGTCAAATGTCAATTGTCAATGCCAATAACAATGTTGGTAACAATGTCAAACAGATAATTATCAATAGGATTACAGAGAGAATTCAGTTTTTCTTTTTCAATACCTGGCACAAAGTAAGCACTTAATAAATGTTTGTTGATGGACTAATTGCTTTGGTGTTCTTTTTACATGATCTTAGATCCTGATAAATTTAAAATTTCCAATCGAAGTTGTTTATTTTAACCTATAGGCCAATTACAAGGAAATTCATTTAGCTAATTTGTGTAGGTTTATCTCAAACTCATCATAATGCCAATGATTTCAACTGAGTTTTCTACATTATGATTAATGCTTTGCATTTCACTTCTTAAAGAATAGAAATGCTATTATCAATACAAATATGCTTCTAAGATTATGCTGCATATTATACTTAAGTTAATTACATTTATGTAGATTATTCTTTTGAAAACCATAGAATATTTATAAAAGCTCGTACAGTTGAGTTTTTGGAATACAAAATATTTTAGTTAAATAACTTTTCCAAAAGCCACTATTTGTCTAGCTACATCTTTATTGTAATCAATTAGGAAAAATAGAAAATGACATAATAAAGGTCCTTTTTTTCCATGACATTGAAACAGTGCAAAATGGCCCCATGTAACCTTAAATATGTGATGTGTTTCTACCAGTGAGTCACAGGATCCCTGATTTCAGTGTTATTAATGTTCTGTTCACAAGTACAGATAGCAAACCATTTACATACCCTCATTCTGTGCAATTTTTGTTCAGGTTCTCTTACAGATCCATCTAATACACTGGAGCACTGCTTCTAAGGGGTTTCCTATGGTTTCCTAGGGAATAGGGCAGTACTTGGGGATCTGTCATCCCTTACTTTTGTACCTCATTTCCAGGCCACAGTTTTTTTTTTACTATGCATTTCCTTCCATTCTTGCTTGTAGTTAATAATTGGAGATATGTTTAAGTCTTCCTGAGTGTGTCACATGCCTCTCTGTTGTCTTTTGAATTACCTGAAATTTTGGTTCTTCAGGACGTGTGATATTCTAAGGTTGACAACCATACAGCATCACTAGAAGCTCATTTACATTAAAAAGATGGGTTTTGATGCTGAAAAGCAAGTCGGGGGCAATTAAAATTACAGTATAATTTTCCAAACATAATACAGGCCATTCATTTACTCCTATTCAATTCTGAGCCTAACTCACCTTCAGTACCTGTCACAAATAAGTGTACTGAATATTCTAACTCACGGACTACCTTTCCATCTAATTATATAAACAATAGACTTTTTTAAATTATTTCATTCATTTATTTTCTCTCTCCCCTTATCATAGATCTCTTTTAAGAGATCATGGATTGCTTTGAGGATACTTGTGTTGTTCTAAGACTAGATAAAGTCAACACAATAACTTTCCCTGACAGAAACATTGGGAAGATATTTGCATCCAATTGAACTCCATGCAGGACATCAAAAAAAAACTTTTTAGGAACATGTGTCTCCTTGTATGTTTGACAATAATTAGAGATCCACCGAATGGTTAATTCTGGAACTCCATTTATCAAGGGATCTCAGATTGTCTTAAAAGATGCATGAAGACTCTTTATTGGAATTTAAGGTTATCTTTTGCCTGACCGAGCAAAAAAAAAAATCGATAGCCCACAAACAAATATGATGAGTTACTTTATTCTCCATACCTTACATTTTATTCATTTATGTGCCTATAAAAGTATGGTCTTGGGGGCGGCTAGGTGGCACAGTGAATAGAGCACTGGCCATGAAGTCAGGAGGACCTGAGTTCAAATCTGGCCTCAGACACTTAACACAATTACTAGCGGTGTGACTTTGGGCAAGTCACTTAACCCCAATTGCTCTCCAAAAAACAGCATGGTCTAATGTAGAGGATCAATTGTGTAAGCCTAATTCACATTTTCATTAAAAAATACTTTCATATGTCACCAGCTTCCTTATGGCCCTACAGGTTTTAATCCTTCATCCCTAAGACTTCTGCACTAGGGCTCTGCTCTCCTAATTGGTAGGTACCTCAAAGGTCCTACAGCCACTGCCATGCTCCATTTTACTCCTTTCTCCCTAGCCATTCTTGTTGCCATCCAAGGGTCAGCACCTACTTTCCTGTCCAGAAATGATTATCAAATTAGCACTTCTTGTTCCTAGAAAGGGATATGTCAATCTGCTCCCATATTATCAAAATCATTCTGATTGGGCCCACCACAGATTTATATTATTTAATCTCAGCTGGTCCCTCAGTATAGGTAAGCATCCTATCCCCTCTAATTGATCTAAGTCCCAGTTGTCCAGGGGTGTTCCAAACCTCTTCTTTCCTCTAATCTCCCATAGTACTTCTTCCCTCTATCTTCTCATGCCATGATCTTGCCTCACGTTTCATTGACAAAACTGAGATAGTTTACTAAAAAAAAGATCCCCCTTTTTCTCTCCTCCTTTACCCATGGTAAGTACTTATTAGATGCTTTTTCATTCATTCATTCATTCATTCATTCATTCTCTTCTCACATCACTCAGATATCTCCCTCCACTCCCTTCACTCTGGTCTCACATGAAGTGGTAGCCTTCTCCTTTCCAAGGCAAACATCCCTGCTGTTAATCTTATCCCTTCTCTCCACTCTTACTGTAACAACCCAAGTTCAACCCCTTATCAATTCTCAAATGGTCTACTGCGATAGGTTTTTAACTGGTTCTTTTTTCTTAAGAGAGACCTAACTGGTCTTTCTCCCCACTTTATTCTATCTGCCACTGATTTTTCTAAAGCTTTAGGTCTGACCATGTTAGTTGCCTTCTCAGTGAATTTCAATGGCTTCCTGTTCCCTCCAGAATCACAAATAAAGTCCTCTGTTTGATATTTAAGGTTCAAGATAACCTGATCTCTTTCCAGTCTTCTTATATCTTGCTCCTTTTCTCACATACTATAATCTGGCTACATTGGTTTCCTTGCAGTTCCTTGAACACTGTACTCCATATTCTGTCACCTTGTCTTTGCACTATCCTGCATATTTAGAATGTTCTGCCTCCTCACCTCTATCTCTTTGTTTTCCTGACCACTTTAAAGATTCTGCTCAAAGGTCAAGTTCTGCAGGAAGCCTTTCCCCATGTCCCCAGTAGCTAATGTCTTTCCCCTTTCAGATTACCTTAGTATACTCTGAATATATATTGTAAGGACCTAGTTACTCATGTGTTATTTTCCCCCATTACAATATATGCTCTTTGAGGGTAAAAACTAGGTTTGTTTGTCTTTATATCCATATTGCTTTGTGTAGTACCTGACACACAGTAAGAGTTTAATAATTAACTCACTAGTTAACTGCTTAGTTGGTTTTTGTCCATTATTGGAGAGGCTTAAAGTGATACCATATGTTGGTGTTAAGGCACACAGTGTGTCCAACTGTAACTGATCAGACCAATAAGAGCTCAGAAGGCTCTGCCACAGGTCAGGTACAAATAGTCAATGTGAACATTTGGAGTGCAGGTGTCTCTAAATTTGTACAGCTCACATTTCTTTTGAGCTACTGAAATTCTGCTTTACTCATAGAATACAGCACCTTCTTTGAAGTGGGCATGCCATGTTGGTGGTCTTGTGTCAGTTTCTCCCATGTCTCACAATCAATTCCAAAGTCCTTCAGAGAGACTTTGAGAGATTAACTAACTGTATATAGTCTCAATCACTCACTATCACTGGTGACTGCTCCCCTATGATTGTTATCTTTTCAATTAGAATTTGAGCTCCTCGAGGTCAAGGACTGTCTTTGCTTTTGTACTTGTATTTCCAATTTCGGGCAATGTGCTTTTCATATAGTAAGTGCTTGATTATTTTACATCCAGAAATTTTTGAATGATGAGAAAATAGGCATATTTGTCACTTGTTGATGTCCTCTGGATTGACTTATTTGTGAAGTAATATCATTTATACTTTTCCATTCTGTGAATGTCTTTGCTTTCTTTGGTATCTTTGATCTTGACTCTAGCCAATAGTATGACCACATACATAAGCCATTTATGAAATCAGATTCCTGACAATAATCAATCATTTCTTGCTTCAGATATACTCAATTTTATTTCTTGTGATATTGTTTAGTACTTGCATTGTCCCATATGTGCTGATTCTCTTCTTGAGGAAAATATTTGTGCTATAGGCATGAACTTCTGCCATATTCTCCAGTGTAATTTTTTTTGGCCTCCCTTTGTATATACCCTTGTGCTGAAGTCACCACTATCAAAGTATAAGTTGATTTGGTTTAGAACATGCAAATCTTTATATTTTTCAAAGAATTTTTCTAATTCTTTTTTCTCTGTAACAGATGTTTGTATATACATGACAATTATCTTCATACTGGCCTTTTAGCATATAAATGATCACTGCAAGATGAGATAAGCAAACATCCCATAATTTTTCTTATTGCGTTTGGTTACACAATAAAGCCAATTCATTTGTTTGCTTCTACTAGTGAGCTATCCTTCCATTTAGCTACAAGTTCCTTTTGTCATTTGGTTTTATTGATTGCAGGGATATCAATATTGTTGTAGTTAAGTTCTTTCAACAGTATGCCAATTTGTTGATCATTAGATAATGGTTTCACATTTAGAATACCAACAGTTTTATTTATAGAATGTCTAAATCTGTACTTTTCAGCATCCTCAGCACCCTTTTTCACCATTCTACTCCTCTGACTATAGAAGTAGAAAAAAGGATGCATGGGACTAGGGTGATTTTTTTCATGAGTTTCTATAGCCAAAGAATGTTCTTTTTAATCAACTAATGATCATATTCCCAGATATGAGCCTCTCCATACTTAGTGGATTTATTCATCAGATAGCAAACTCTGTCATCAAGACTCTACCCAAAAATGTATATAGACTAGTACATCTTGATAGAGGTTATGGGCTTTTAGATTAGCCATTGCACTTCTATGCTTTAGCATAGCAACAAATTTGTGTTTATGGGTTTTTAGATTAGCCATAGCACTTCTATGCTTTAGCATAGCAACAAGTTTGTGTTTATGGGTTTTTAGATTAGCCATAGCACTTCTATGCTTTAGCATAGCAACAAATTTGTGTTTCTGGGAGAAGAAAACAAAAATAATCCTTAGATATTTCTTGTGATATTGACCAAGTTATTTTATCTTTATATTTCAAATTGGAAACTGAGATTGAACGACCAGCTCTGTTTCCACCTTACCACATTTTCTCATCTGTAAAATAGGGATAAATAATTCCTATCTATCACCTTCCAGGGTAATTTGAGGTTGACATTGTAAAGCACATTAGAAAGTACTTTGAAAAATTAAAAGTACCATTTATCCCTATAACTTAGTTGAGGTATGAGACTGGAATGGAAGATTAGGAATGTTTTGGTAGTATAACTCGAGCTAAAAAATAATAGACTTTTAAAATATAGACTCAGTTTTCCACTAATTTTTTTATTGTCATCTTCCCCTGCATTCCATACATATTTGGGGACTGTTTTAAAAACCGTCCATTATAATTTATAAGTGATACATCATGGTATGAGAGTAGCTGCAAGTGTTTGAATATTAGGCTGATGTATCCTAGTCTCTGGGAGGGTCTACTAAGCTGAAAAGGCTACAGCAGTGGTTTACCCAACTCCTCCAGGATATTTATCCTACTTTAATGTTTGTCGTTGTTGTTGTATCCAACTCTTTGTGAGCCTTTATGGGATTTTCTTGGCAAAGATGTTGGAGTTGTTTGCCATTTCCTTCTCCAGTCCATTCATAGGTGAGGAAACTGAGGCAAATAGCATTAAATGAGTTGCCCAAGGTCACAAGATAGTAAGCATTTGAGGCTGGATTTTAACTCGGGTCTTTCTGACTACAGGTCCAGTACTCTGTCCACTGCAGCCTTTAATGTAGCACTCTTCCTCTAATACATTCCCAGGCCTCCCAAGAAGTGCAGTGGAGGACACAGAAAACCTTACAATATGATCCCTACCCTTGTTTTACAAGTGTGGGGAAAAATAGAAAATGGGCATATTACAAAGGACTAAATTGTGCAATACAAACAGAAGCAGTTGTATTTCAGAGAAGAGATAAATTGATGCTAGTTTTCCTTTAGAATAGTACTTAAGGGGCGGATAGGTGGTGGAGTGAGCGCTGGCCCCAGAGCCAGGAGGACCTGAGTTTGGTTCTGGCCTCAGACACTTAACACCCACACAAAAAAACTAGCCGTGTAACCTGGGGCAAGTTACTTAACCCCAGTTGCCCTCCAAAAGGCAAAAAAAGAATAGTACTTAGACTGAACCTTGAAAGGCAGTTGGATAGGGAAGAATGTGTAGAGACAATGTATGTGGGGGGTGGAGGGGAGCATTCCAAACAAGGAGAACAACATAACCATGTAATTAAATAACACAAGAATTTGTTCCAAAAGGAGAGCAGCTAAGGCAGGTAGTGAGGAAGAGATGATTTGGAGACTGCTATAACTTAAATTCCTTATACCCAAATTAAAATTCCAAGGAAGTCAGTTTCTAATCCTGTTTGAAGCCAGTAATCCTTTCTGCTGTACTTACCAGCAAGTTCTATGCAAATGGATTTTATTTGGCATTGACATGACCAAATAATTCATATAATTGCTATATATATTGAAGTTGGCAGGATACGCTTTGCAACAATCACATCAGTTGTAAAATGACCACAGGATGGAAAAAATGTTTTGATCAACATAAATTGGTGACTGTGGAATGGAAGTGACATTATCCTAATACCTAAATAATTTCCTAAAACAAGAGGCTCTATTAAAGTAGTTACTTGACACAACATTTCACACTGAGGGAATATTTTCTGCATAACTATTTCCTGTCTATCATAGTCCCAGCTAAAGTAGCTGGGCTGCTATTTAACATTGCATACTCAACCCCAAGTATGAGTAATTGCATATGTCTTGCTATAGAAGGTAATATTTATCTCCATCCAAGGGATGTAGAATAAGTACACCATCTCTGACTCTAAACTCCTTAAGCATTTGTGGTGATATTGTGTCATAACCTTGGAGTCAGAAGGCCTAGATTCCAAGCTTTGCTTTGTAATGTAACGGGATGGTATGACTTAAGGCAACTTGCTTAATTTCTGGCTCAGCCTATTCCTTTATTAAAAAAAAAAAAGGAATAGTAGCTAATTTCACTACTTGAAAGGGTTATTACAGAGGTTGAATGAGGTGATAGATGCCTCTTAACTGATGATGTCTGCCTCAAAATTAGTCTCCCTGCCTTCACTTTCTCTTCCAATCCACCCCATATACCATCACCAAACTGATCTACCTAAAGATTCCTTTGTTCATGATAACTCTCTGCTTTGTAAACTATAATAGATCCTCAGTGAGACACATAAAATTTGGTTTCTAAATCAGCAAAATGAAAGGTCTAGATTAGATTATATTTCTCTACTGGGCCATAAAGTCCATGAAAGTAGGGATCTTATTTTATTTGATCTCTGTATCATTGCCAGAATTTAATACAGTGCTTTTGACATAGTATGTAGTACATAGTAGGTGCTTAATAAATATTCATTTTATTGAATCAGATATATACTTGGTAAAGTTAGAATTCAGCAATAACACTTTGTCTTGTACCTCTCAAATATATATTTCTCACATAACGTGTATTATCATTATTCATTCTGGTGTATTTTCTCACTCTACCAGATGGCTAGCTGTGTAGTGACAGTGACCATGTCTTCTCTAAATTTCCTATTTCCCCCAGCAACTAGTACAGTCATCTCACCATAGAAGCAGCTAGTGAATATTTGTTATATTGTTGTTGTTGAGGACTATGACTATATCCAAATTTGTTGAAATGTCATGTCTACCAGAGTGGATTTAAGTTCATGCTTACATTTCTGCCCTCTACTGTAATGACTTCTGGACACATGTATGTTTTTTGTTTGTTTGTTTGTTTTTAAGTAATCAGGGTTAAGTAACTTGCTCAAGGTTGCATGGCCAGTTATTTCTGGGTGTGGTGCTGAGTATCTGAGCCCAGATTTGATCCAGGTCATCCCGATACTGGAGCCAGTGCTCTTACTCACTGAGCCACCTGGCCGCCCCTAAGCAATTGGGGTTAAGTAACTTGCTCAAGGTTACACGGCCAGGTGTTTCTGGGTGGTTGTAAGTGTCTGAGCCCGGGATTCGATCTCCAGGTCATTCCAACACTGGAGCCGGTGCTCTTACTCGCTGTGCTACCTGGTCATACCCACATGTATGTTTTTAAGTCTCTCTCCACATGCCATTAAACATTAATCTGGGTGGTACAGAGTGAAAGCAAAACTTGTATAATTATCTGTACATATACAGTTTTCTTTAATTCAAATAGTTTTACACCCTGTTTTTATGCCAACCATGTACATCATAGCTGACAGGAATAGTATATTTTTCTCTTCACCAATGTGTTAAGTATGAGTTTTAATGGTTTTTTTCTTTCTATTTCCTTTTTATAAGGATTTAGGAATTAAATGAAAAGCAATAGTAGGAATTCCGAGTTACCTCTGAGAATTTGTACCTGCTAAACATAAGAAATTCAAAGTTATGATTCTCACTCCAAATATACACATATATAAAGGCATAAGAGTAATCACCATATTCAGTAATAAAAGTACTACACGTGAGTAAAGGGAACCAAGTTATGGTTATTGAGGGAATCATAACTGTGAATGTCTGACTTTTGTGAGTAGAAATAAATTTCAATCAGTAACTACTACACTGAGAAAGGGTTTACTTACTTTTTTCTTCCTTTGCATTTTTACAGAAGAAGTACATATGTATATCTATCTACAATGGGTAAAAAAAAAAGTGATAGTTCAATAAATGCTTTAGCTTCCCTATTTGAAAAAGAAGTATCAAACAATGGGAGTGATTTTTAATCTAAAATGTCAAAATAAGCATCATCCTTATCAAAGAAGTGTTTGTATACTCAACAATATCAAACACTGCTCCTTAACCATAACAGGCTCTCAATAAATACTTGTTGATTTGATTGTTTTTCTCATACCATATTGCTGTGGTTGCAGTTAAGGTAAAAGATTGCAGAAACAATTGTGCCTTTTTTCATTTAAATCAGGGTATATTGCTACATCAGTAATCTTAACCAGTATTTATGGCTATTCTTTATATGAATAGTTTATGCAATTTAGGTAATGATGATGATAAAAGAGATTCAGTGGAAGGTTCCTCGTTTCCCTATTTGGTGTATTTCACAAAACAAATTTGCCTCTTAGTGGTCATTACCCACTATCTGCCTTGGAGCATTTAGGAGAAAGGTGGCAGATATACAATAGACTAAATACAGCTCGTGAGATCCAGATGAATTAGGGCATGCTAAAATGCAAAAAAAAAAAAATACTTGTACAACTTGCTGAAGATTCAAAGGGGTATGGTTCTTTCTGTGGCTTTTGTGAAACACATTCTGAGAACATTTAAAAAGAACCCAGGTTGCTCCACAACATCTGAGCAAGGAGTCCATGAAAAGAGTCTACAGCTAGATCTTTGAGACACATTGCTTGCTGGACCACAAGTTCATACATTATTTATTCATTTGCTTAGCCACTCAACAAATGTTTACTACATGCCAACAGCTTAAAATGCACTGTTAGTCATTGGAGTAGCTATGAAGTTAATTAAGTTACAGTCACATTTCCTAACTTGTTTGACATTTTGTCCCATTGTCCAAAGAACTGCTTGAAAAGAATCACTTTTTTCCTCTATCTAAACATGAAGACAAGAATAATTGTTACACACTTAATCTGGAAGAATCATTCCCATCTGTTATTTGGCAGGTCTTTAGGGAAGGAGTTGTGTGTTAAATGTGACCGTCATCGGAGAAATCTTACAGAACCATTCTAGAGAAGTAGCCTTAAAGAATTCTTTAAAAAGCAGAGTACAGATACATCATTGACATCCTAATCCTGGAGACTATCTCTCTGGATGCATTCTAAAAGGGTATTAGTTTAGAGTTTGTCAGGGGTTTTTTGTTTTGTTTATTTGGGGAGGAGGGTGCCACTATATGGCTGTGCTGACAAAGGCTTTCTGAGGATCAACCTAGCTATAGAGAGGCTCGTTACTTCTGTCACCAAGTAAGTAGTTTGATCAGTATGAGATGATTTATTTAGCCATTATAACTCATAAAGCAAAGAAAAATACAAAATAACCCTGATTCTTGTGCATCACTCCTCACATCCTACCACTCAGTGATGGTGGCCCAATGGTAGATCACAATTCTGTAGACTGTCTATAGATATTAACTTAGCCATTAGTACTCTTCAATGTGAGATCTTTTTTAACTTAGCTGTTAGTATTCTTAAATGTGAGATCCAGTGACCAATGAGAAACCTAATCCTATTGATATTGACATTCTCACTATAAATAATACCAAATAACAAGGAAATTGCAGATAAATGGAAATATGGGTCACAGGTTGTCCTTGGAGAAGCACTTAAAGGAGTTGGTAGATTGATTTTGAGTAGAATTGGGATGCTCTAGACCATAGTAAGGAGGACCAGGTAAGATTTTAAAATGAAATTGAATATATCTTAATAGAAAATTATTGTTTACCATCATAGAATTTATTTTTAAATTAGCTAGTTGAGGGAAAAGAACAAAATTAATTTCAAATTAGAAGAAATGTGTCATGAAATTAAAGACTCCAATATAACCCATTTTAGCAATCTCTTGATTTCTAGAGAAGCAGAAGGTTATAAAGTTAAAAATAAAGCAGAAAGTTATAAAGATGGGGTGTTTTCAGCTTATGGAGGTCCCTGTATGTCAGGCAAAATTTTGCTAGATGTTAATAGGGTACCACTGAATATTTTTCTGGAGGGGATTTTTAAGACTAGATCTATGTATAAATAAGATTATTCTGGTAGAAATATGGAAGGATGTATTGGAAAATGGAGCAAGTAGAGGTGGGAAGACCTAATAAGAGGCTAATGCTATAGGCCAGATAGGTGACAAACCAGCCTGTCTTTGTGTGGTGTCAGCAAAACTAGGAAGAAACAGGATGGATACAAGGGACGCTACAGAAGTGGGATTGACAAAGCTAAGTAAATTAGAGGGGAGAAAGAGGGAAGGGTTGGCTATAACTTCAAGTCCTTTGAACATGGAAACTGTGTGATTAGTAGTTCTCTTGACTGATAGTAATATTATAATAATGAGCAAATTTGGGTGGAAATATAAATGTTTAATTTTGACTCTATTGAGTATGGAATACTGGTGGTCTTTCTAATTGAAGATACATTTATGGAGTTCAGAAGAAAAGCCAAGAGCGGACACATATATTTGGAAATCTATATGGTAGTAATTGTTGAAACCAGGAGAGTAAATGATATTACTAAAGACAAGAGAGTAGAGAAAGAAGAAAGAAGGTCAATGGCAGATCTGTGGGAAATACCCATTTTGGGGGGGGGAGGAAGTATAGAGAGGAGTGATTAGAAAAATCCGAAGATCTCAAGAAGAGTTGAAAACCAAGGAAAAAGAGTGTTTGAATCCAAAAGGAAGATGGAATCAGCAGTGCAACAGTGTAGAAAAGTCGAGAGAGATCAAGACTAAGAAAAGGTCATTTGATTTAGTGAAGTTGTTGGTAGCTAGATTGGGTTAGACAGGTTTGTGAAGGCTGCTGTTTTAGGAACAAGAATTCCCATCTTATCCTAACATATCTAAATATGTTAGTAAGCAAATAGTGGTATGAGAGATTGAAAATGCATGAGAGTAGAGGGGGGAAGAGAGGAAGGAATGTTTGGGTCTGGAAGAGAGATGGAAGGGAATGGTATCAAGGGTATAGTTAGAAGGATTTGCCTTTGTGAAGAATAGGAATGCCTCTGTTATCAGAAGGAAGAAAATAGCAATGATGCTGAGTTCTGAGGAACAGAAGAAAGAAGATGAGAGAGTGTATAAGAGATGATCTCAATCCTAAATGCATATAATTAAAATTAAGTCAATAAAATATAATAATGAGTAACTATACTGAGCAAAGTCAGGATCATTTTCACCCAAGCTCTATGCTAAAGCATGTTGGAATAAAAACAGCTCATCTGCTGAATTCATTCTTTGTTCTCAAAGAAGACCAGTAACATCATGAGGGTGACCTAGAACATCCTAACATTTATATGGAATTTAATAATATTTATCTGGAGGGAAAGTTACACTGAGGATACATGTTCTTTCCTGCAAATATGGGGCAGAACAGTAAAATGATTTCTGTTTAATCATGTTATCTCTTGAAAGGCTTTTCCCCTCAAGTAAACCATTGTAACCATCACAGGAGAAACTTAAAATGAGCAAAGCAAAATCTTTGAAATGGTACAGATTTTAGATAGATATTTAGCTGTTCCTTACAGTAAGGTTCAAAAATAGAGTTAGTTTCCACTCGATATGCCAGAAACTTAGTCATTCTCTAAAACAACTGTTTTAAAAACATATAATTTGAACATTTCTGCAGAAAATTTTGTGTAAGCAATGGCATGTAATAGGAATGTAGTCATCAAGGGCAGGCAAATACAGGATTTCACAATTATGAGTAAATTCTTTCATTCAACAAGGATTCTTCAAGCACCTACTATGCTTTACACACTCGGAAATGTAGATAAATGGCATTATTCCTTCCCACTCCTATCACTTTCCCCCTTCCCCACCAAGGAACTTAATATCTAGCTGGCAAGCTAAAATAAGTATGCAAAAATCTGTAATGTATCCTAATATAAGAGACTGAGAGTAAGTATATAAAAAAGGTATGAACAACATATAGTATAAGAGTTCAAAACAAAGGAAGACCTCTTCTTGATAGAAATATCCAGGAAGGCTTCCTATTCTAGAGAAGGCTGCATTTGGGCTTGGCCTAAAACAAAGGTGTGGAAGCAAGAAAGTACATCATGTGGCTCCAAGTGTTCAGGCAGAGCTTTGTAATGCTATAACAGGCATCCAAGTTGACTATATTTACAGGACCTGGGAAAGTCCTATAAGCCATGCCTTTGGCTCTGGATAGGACTATACCTAATGGTTTAATAAGAATCCCATTTTTAAAGCACTTCTTAGGAGAAGATTATATCATCTCCCTCTGTCACCCATTCCAATGTTAAAAGCCCTTTCTACTTACGTATCTGCTATTTGCAACATCCTTGGGAATGAAATTTCAAATTGCTCATTCCTAAATAAAAGTCACTTTAAAATTGATTTCCTGAAAATTATCCTGCCTTACCCTAAGGAATGGGGAAGAGAAATTCAGGAGTCAAACCTCTCTCCACAAATTGATGGAGTATCTGCATGCTATGGAGCAATAGTTAGGTCCCACAACCTATAAAAAGTTTCAAAACACACTTTCCTTATCTACTTGGTTTTTCCCCTTGTAGTTTATTAGAATAAGAATAATCTCTCATATATAGTTATTCCCCCTCAATAGTCTAACCCTTATTATGCAGAGAATGGTAGCATTCTAGAGCTGTAAAGTTTTTTTAGAAATACAGGCCAACACTTTACATATGAGGAAACTGAGACCCAGAGAGATGAAATAACTTCCTGAAAGTCCCAGATTGAATGAGTAGCCTACATGGAACTTCAAACCAATCTTTGGACCCCTTGTTCAATGTCCTTTATATTAACCATACTTTGATTCTATTTATTTATGCATGGTTTTTACAAGACATCATTTACTCTCCCTTTGGGTGGGAAAAGTAATGCTTCTGTACTGTATACAAACAGAAGGTGTTTTCAGAATTTCAAGCTTTATGTTTATTCATTCATTTTCAATTGAACTTCCAATTTCAGACTTCATTAGGCTAAAGGTACTTGTTTTGGATAATTCAGAAAAATACTTCATGAGAGACTGAGTGCCTTTCTTTGGCATTGAAAATATACTATGATTTCTAAATGGAAAAGGAGAAGCAAAATTGCAGTTGTAAATGAAATTTTTTTGTCATACTAGACCCTGAGGTCTATGAGAGCAGGTATTGTGCTTTATTTAAACTTTGTATCTTCTCTAGTTGCCTACCACAATGGCAATTTAATAAATGTTTGTAGGAATGCAGAATGAAAAAGGTAGGAATGGCCTTTATCTAGAAGTCAGGCTGAAGAGAGAGACAGAGAATGACAAAGAGAGACAGAGGAAGATAGGGAGATGTATAAATGTGTGTGCATGCCTATTCTCAATAAAGATAGTGAAGAACATAGTAAATAAGAGAGTAAATACCTTATTTTTCTTTCTCTTTCCAAAGCCGAACAACAACTTATCCTTACACAGAAACCCAGATGTACAGCCAAAACACTGGAGGGAATTACTTTGATACCCAAGGAAGTTCTGCACAGGTGACTACAGTAGTCTCATCTCATAGTATGGTGGGCACTGGAGGGATTCAGATGGGTGTTACAGGAGGACAACTCATTAGCAGCTCTGGAGGAACCTATCTGATTGGTAATTCAATGGAAAATTCTGGCCATTCTGTGACACACACAACTCGGGCCTCCCCAGCCACGGTAAGCACTTTTTTTTTTTAATAGTTCTCATAGTCTTTAAATAAGTGTTTATATTTTTATATCTTCCTATGTAACAAAAAAAAGTCAAAAGGGAAAAAACATGTTAATACTTATATTATCTTCTTTGTTATGCTAATATCTAGAAGTTATAATTTTAATCATGACTTTATGAAATAATTTTATTAAACTTCTATAGTTTTAAGTTCAAGTAACATAATAAAATTTCACCCAGTTCTACTAAAAACATCTTTATGTTATGCCTAATTTTTTTTATGACTTTTGGTATTTAATAAGATCACCAAAGAAACAAGGAACAGAGTAAAAAAAATCATTAAATACAATATTCTCTTTTCTACAATTGGTATTTAAACTAGGTCTATGCTTTAAATAAAAGTTATTATGGCATCAGGTTAAAAAAAATCATCTTTGCCTTGGATAAACTATAAAATAACATCATTATTTTGAGATCAAGAAATGAACTCATATGTATGGATTTCAAATTTCATTTCTCAAATTTGGAACCATTTCTGTGCTATAAACTATTTGCTCAAAATTTGGATTTCAGTAAAATGTGTTTTACTGTTTTATAAAGCAATTTCTAGCCAAAACATCACAATCAGCCTTCTGTTGGTCTTTCCAGATTTACAGCAACACAAAGGCAGGAGGGTGGAGGGGGGAGAGCAGGAATGTCCAGGGTCAAACAGCATGACATTTGGAATTCCATAGCCAAGGTAGAAAAAGAGATAGTTATTGTTGCTTGAATTCTGATCTTTCTCTTACTAGTGTGGACCTTAGTATACTTTTACAATGAAGGAAAAATGGACAAGTAATTTTGAGGAAAATATTCATCTTATAGGCTTTTACATCATTAAATGGGATTTATTCAAGATTTTCATTATGCCTTTTGTGTGTGTGTGTGTATATATATATATATATATATATGAGGACTATATATAAACAGTTGTATCTTATCAGTTAGGGATCATGACTTATTACGTGGACTGGCATTGTCTTCATTTATTGCATTCTTCAGAATCCATTTTTTAAAGTGCTGCATTTTTACTTTGTTGAAAGCTTCAATGTTCTGAGTGAAAACTATAATGACTTTTATTTTTGTTTCTTTGGAATGGTCTTCAAATATATATTTTTTTGTTCCCCAAAATATCTGTTTTTATCACTAGTCAAATATAGTACTTGTGAGTTTTTCATGTTGCTCTGCCTTATAATTTATGCATTAGAAATATAAGATCATTTTGCCATTAACAAGCAGTGAAGTTTTGTATAAGTCCCTTAACCTTACTGACCTGAATTTTCTTCTTTTTGAAAACTGAGAGGCTTAGATTAGATCAGTGCTCTTGGTTCCATGCAATATGAGAGGGTGGGCGTTCTGTGAGAAAAATGTTCGTGTTTGCAATATTCTCCACTCTAAACTTTTAAGTATGAAATTTTATGTCTCAAAATGTAGATTAGGTGCAGCAACTCTTTAGTACAAAAATAGGCTTACTTTATTCTGCTCTAAAATTGCCCCGACCCCCTTTTTTTTTTTCAGAGTCATTCCTGGGCCCTACTTCTCCCAGTATAGCATTTATGGCTTCTGTTGTTATATTTTAAGCTTTAAAGTAGTCTCTAGCCAAATTAGTTTGAGAAATGCTAGACAAGATGATATATAAAGTCCCTTCCTTCTATAATAGTCTATAATTCTAATAAAAGAGATGTACAAAGAAATGACAAGAAATTCCAAACTTAAAAATTACTACATCTTACAAAAAAGTCCCAGGAAAAGTTATAGAACAGCCCCTCATTATTTATGCTAAAGCAGAACAGAAGGTGATTTTTAGGGGCGCACAAGGTTGTCACTCCTGAAGCCCTAAGCAAAATCACAAGGGAAGTGAAATTGACTTTCTCATCTGTTTTTGGATGCCTTTCTGTCCCTAGCCTGTTGTATCCTACATCCTCATGTTGCTCTTCATTCATCCAAGGCTGGTACGTTTTTAGAGACTCTACAATGGAACATCTAAGCCTGATGGCCTTCTCTCTTGAAATACCTCTAATAGGACTGCCCTCTGTACACTCTCAATCCTGAGTCCCTCAGGTTTCTAGGAGTTAGGAAATTATCTGACTAAAGCAGTTCACACCAAGGAATAAAGGATTAATAGACTTAACCAACTTAGAACCATTTGCATTATAAAAGAATAGATTTTTAACCTAAGTGAAATCCTAATTAGTAAAATGTGTCTGGAAGATATTTTTAAATATGTGTCCTTTGGTAGCTACTGTTCTTTATCTGTTTGATCCTGAAGTGAAATTTTAATTCTCAGTTTATAATATCATATGTATTACCATCATAAATATAATGGCATAACAAAGTTAAAGTACCATAAAGTCTGCTAAAGGAAGCAAGTGGCCATTAATTTTTTAAATGGCATTCTTGATAGCTGACCTTCATCTGTATGGGGTTTTCATAGTACAGCATTTAAAATCTAAAATAATTCAGCCTTTTCTATAGGTACCATTTCATTAATGATGGTTTCCAAGAAAAGTTTCGTGTGTATTTAATTCACTACAGAATCAAATAAAAATTCTTAAAGAGCTAAAATGTATAAGTCACCTTGGCAAATTTGTAGGCAAAAGCTTTGATTGCCTTTATAAAACTAATTATAAAATTAATTATAATGCATT
Source organism: Petaurus breviceps papuanus (assembly GCF_028583685.1). NCBI lineage: Eukaryota > Metazoa > Chordata > Mammalia > Diprotodontia > Petauridae > Petaurus > Petaurus breviceps. Next base: position 28,498,234 of record NW_027185799.1, read on the forward strand.
ATAAAACTAAGTTCAATTTCTTTGGCTATCTTTTATTGTTCAACTGTGCTTAATAGGGAGGTATCTTGGTGGTGCAGTGGATAGAATATTAGGCCTGGAGCCAGAAAGACTCCTATATCTGAGTTCAAATGTGACCACACATACTCAGTAGCTGCATTACCTTGGGCAAGTCACTTAACCCCATTTCTCGCAGTTTCCTCATCTGTAAAATGATCTGGAGAAGGAAATGGTAAACCACTCTTGCATCTTTGTCAAGAAAACCCCAAATAGGGTCACAAAAGAGTTGGACATGACTGAACAACAACAAATACTTAATATGGTTAAAAAAATTAATTAGAATTTGGTCAATTCTAGAATTGTGTAGACACAATTTATGCTTGCAGAGGCAAAAAGCAGCAGAGAGTTGACTAATCTAGTGTACATAATTAAACCTTCTAATCCTAGGAGCAAAATCAGAATGCTTTTTCTCTAGCTTACTAACTAGATTTTTTTTTAATTATCTAGATAATTGCCTTGATTTTTCCACTTCACTCAGCTTGTGTGGATACTGGTACAGTTTTATTTAAATGCAGTAGTAGGGTTTCAAATTGGAAATATCTTTATCTCCTCCAGTATTCAGAACATAATCATATTTGTAGTTCTGTGGGAGCATGAGAGTCAAGTGAGTTATAGCTAATGTTTCTAAATGGCAACATTTTTTTTTTACCTTGAAACACATTTCTCTTCAGTTTTACAATTTTAAATGCAAAAAGAAATCATCTAAGTCTTTTCCCCCTGTTTCTTCATAGTCCATCATGCATTTCATCCTCGGATTATATGCTCTATAAATGCTAAATTCTTGAAGTGCATTGAAAATATTGACTAAGTGTGAACACTACAGTCTACTTATTTCACCATTTGTTTGGGAAAGGGGTCAGAGCACTAAAAATTGAGTTATTTTTGGTTAATGCAACAGTAGAGAGCAAACTTTAGTAGGAAAGCTCTCCTGATAATACTAAAAAAAAATGGTGTTTGTCTTTTTACCCACTTTGTTCTTTTAGGTCATTTGCTGATGAAATAACAAAGATAGATAAAGAACCTTCCATGAAACTTAACAAGGCTCCAACTATAGAAGAAGTATAAACTATAAACTTATTTATTTACCATATTGAATGTATCTAAAAGTCATTTCACAACCTTAATTGTTAGTTAGGAAACTGGGGGAAAGTTGCATACCTTTTTTATTGTGCCATTAGTAAATGTATTTAATTAAATATGAACCTGTAATTTAACTTGTAATTTTTTAAAATATTAAATCTTTTCACACTATTACACATTGATACTGACTTAATTTATTTTTAGTATCTTACTAGAACTTAGGCAATGAAGTTAACATTGGCTACAACCATGATTTAGACCTAAATTGTACTTATGACTTTCATTCTGACTCGTCACCACATACCTTTGTCTTAGTTCACTTGTAAAATCTAAAGGATTTGTTGAGCTCTGTTATGTTTCCTTATGCCAAGATATAGCATATTCTTTTTGAAGATTTTGTAATAAACTTGTTTGAGAATTGAAGATATATTATTTTTGTTACTGGTACTTCTATATTTATTAAAATTTCATTTATTTTAATTGTTGTCTGTACCATATGTAACTATTGGCATCATTTGGATTTATTTATTCCCACAAAATAGTATTGCTTCATAACATAAATTGTTTCATAAAATTTCACTACAATTTCATTAAATATCCTCTCAAAATGAACTATTAAAGTTATTTTTGTACTTTTAAATACATCTGAAAGGAATGGGCTTTAACACTTAATGATAACAATTCTCTAAGGTATCAGAGGGAAAATATAACAGTTATGTTATTTATATCCCTTCCTTTTGCTCCTATAGCATTGTATTTTTTCATTTATTATTGAAAAATGAACTTCCTTTTAAACTATTTATTGTAATTATTTTTTTCATAGGTAGGCTCAAGATAACTTCAGATTGCATAGAAATATAAAGATGTTGTAGAATCACATAAATTGCAGACTTTTCCTGATTTTAACTGATAAGAGCTATAGGCAGAAATTTTATTTAAGGTTGTATGAAATGTTCTATTCCTAGAGTTTTGTATTTTTTAGAATTCTAGATAAGTTATGAATTAAAGTAAGATAGAAAATGACCTTGGCTAATCTTGACCTTAAGTAGAAGAATAAAATTAATCAATTTCTCATAAAATTGATCAGCAAATTTTTAAAACAAAGGAGAAATTTCCACTTAAACTAAAATCACAATTATGAACTCCTAAGTGTTATAAAATTATTGAGATAGTTCGTTCCCACTTTATAGGTCATCTAGATTACAAAGGGTAGTAATATTCATAGATGATTTCCTAATAAAATTGTGAAGATTTAACTCAGCTTCTATTTTATCTTTTCTCCCACTTTAAGTCAACTTTTAGATTCATTTCTTATGCTGCATATGTTATGAATTTTGAAGAGTTACTAATTGCTTTTCCAGCCATAAAGACAAAAATATAATATAAAATGTATTGACTGAAAATGGAAGCTGACTACTGTCTACTTAGTTACATAAGAGATAAAACTAATCACCCAACAAGTTCTATTTTCTACCTCCTCTCCTGTTCCATGCCTTGTGAGAAAATGGTGCAAAAGAAACCACAGTGCATCTTCCCAATTGTCTGTTCTTAATATAAGAGGAAATTTCTCTGTCCCAACTCATACACTGAAGCCTGAGATTTGATTACCACTTTCACAGGTATGCATAACAACAATTGTGGTCATTGCCCACAAAATTATGCAATTTCTTTTAAAATCTAACTGTAGTGTTTGATTATAACTGTTGATGGCAGTAAATTTCATGAGATGTGAGTTTCACATGCTAACTATAATATTTTCATGTTTTTGTTTTAAATTTACTTACCTTTAGTTTTATTGACTTTTCCTTCTGCCTTAAGAGGGATGAATTAGTCATTTTAATCATGCCTTCAAAATCCTAAGCAAGGCATTGATTTTTTTTCAAAATAAAGTGATATTTGTCCCACTCTTCACCTACCCATGGCAGTCAAAATATTTCTTAACCCTTTCTCTATGTTTCCATTGTAAAAAATATTCCGTATGACAAATTCTGATCCTAGACTTCAATTAAAATCCTTCCCTATCACTAAATTTGACAAGAGACTCTGTGGAAAGGTACTTCTATACTTCAAAAGAGCTTTAATTTCCTGATTCCCCAAGCATGGATAGTGCCTTCTATATATATTATAGATGTCAACTCCTCCCCACCTGACTTGATTTTTTCACTAGTTGCCATGGTCAATAAAGTCATTGTCTCATGGCTAGCCTTTTAGTGATGAACCCCATCTGTGCTTAGCTGAACTGATTCTCAACTAATGATCTTTTATTGGGACTGTCAAATTTGGTAGAGCCTGGTGGAACCTAAGCTTCTCTGGCAGTCTTTAAGAACCTAGAGTGACCTGTAGACCATGCTGAAGCAATGGAGGGGAACATAAGCTAAGGGAGATATTTAGCACTAAATGCTGTTAAAGTTTTTAGATACACTGGTGTGTTCCATGGAGTGAAAATAAAATTTTTATTTGAGTTTTATGTTAAGTGTTAAGATTCTTTCCTTATCACTGAATTTTAAGACTTTTAAAGTGGATAATGAGATCATTCCACTTAATACTTTTCATGAAAGGAACACATAGGTCTTAGCTAGTGTTCAAGTTTCCATAACAATAGAATACAAAGATAGTATGGAAAATAAAAATCCATAGATAATCCAGAAGTCTTTTTTAACATTTATATTTGGTAGAAATGTGTAGTAAATGATTCTTTTATTTTCATTTTTACCTTCTTTGCACAATTTTGTCCACCTCTTAATGGTTTTAACACAAGATGGCACTGAGATATGGAGACCCACATTTCTCTATGGTAGGAAAATGAAGGAACAGTCTGACTACACATTTATCCCCCTGAATAAGAATTATTCTTTTAGATAACAAGTAATTTTTCTGTTCATTATTTCAGTTTAGTAAAGTCATAGAAATTTATTCATATTTTAGTGATCTAGTGATTTAGTTTTAGTGATATTTTAGATAGAAAAAAAAGAAAAATGGCAATACTCTTTGTGTGGCTTTCTATTTATATTTTAAATAAGCTCCAAAAGGTGATGACTAAGTCAGAATTCAATCTTTGCTTTACCTTTTGCTACTTAATCTTAACCTGAAAAATTCCTGTAACACAAATGTTGGAATAAATTGGACCCTGAGTGCCTTTATAGCTGATTTCTTTGAAACTAATTTTATCACATACTTGTAGGGGTTCTTCATCACAGATATGACTATCATTATATAATCCTATATCATCAACATATTTGGGAGTCATCAGGGAGGAAATGGAGCATGTAGCAAGATTACAGAACGTTTTTAAGAAAAAGACTGCTAGTTTTACTTTTGAAAAACCAGTCTTAATCTAACAATTTTTTTTTTGGCAAATTACTTTTGTCTCCCTAGATAATTCCAACCGAGTTTTAGCAGATACAAAATTGCCAAAATTCTGGAGTACATTGTTAATATTATCCTAATGTTACCAAATTAACCGTGAATCAAATGTAAAAAATTTGGCTTAGATAACCAAAAAAACAAACTGAGTTGAACCAGATTGGAAATTTTGTAAGACAAAGAGATCATTTTTGTCTATAAAAGCCTGAGAGACAAATCTCCCCTTGATTTTTTAGAACTGAAAAGAACCCTTACCATATAGCAATTTCTATTGAGCCATTCCATTCCAATTTGAAGTGATTCTTCCAAGCATTGTTTTCATATAAACATATCTGTGCTCCTTAAATAGCACTTTGAGTGCCAGGGATTTAGTGAAAGATGGTGAGGGGAGTGGTTCAGCTGTTCCTTCTGGGGCCCTAGGCAAATAAATATCATCCCTCTTTCATTTGACAATTCTTTATTTAACAAGTAGTTATCAAGTATCTACTAAACGCCAAGCACTGGGCCACTAAGACAAACACAAGAGTCTTCAAGGAGCTTACATTCTTCTGGAAGGAATCAACATCTCTACAGATGTCTAAATACAGCACTCAGAGGCTGTTCAGACCACTCGAGATCTTTCCTGCCACTTAAACATCCCTAGCTCCTTCCACCAAACTTTATAACATGAGATCTGGTTCTATCACCATCCTGATTGCCCTTGCCTTGCTGTTGTACTCTACTTGGTCAAACCCTTTCTAAAATGTGGCTCTCTGCACTTAAGACACTCAACCTGTGGCCTGCCTAGAGAAAGGAAGGGTAATATTACCACCTCCTCCTTCCGGACACATCACTTCAAGGGTAGATCATTAACTCTTTTGGCTGTCACGTTATGCTATTGACTCATAATGAGCTTGGATTCCACTAAAACACCATGCTTTTCCCACCTACATGAGCTATTGTGTTTTCACTCCTCCCCCCACCCCCAATTTTGTACTTATTCAGTTGTTGTTTTTTTAACCTGAGGGGTAAGACTCAGCAAGAGACAGCATGGTATAGACAGTGTAGACCACAGGACTGGGATTCAGGAAAGCTTGGGTTCAAATCCTGTCTCAAACTTTTACTAACAGAATGACATTGGGGAAGTCACTTAGCTTCTCTGTGCCTCAATTTCTTTATATGTAAAATGGGGAGGGAGGATTAGATTAGACCTCTGAGGCCCTTCCATCTTCAAGTCTATGATCCTATATTTATCTTCATTAAATTTAATTTTCTGGGGCGGCTAGGTGGCGCAGTGAATAGAGCACCAGCCCTGGAGTCAGGAGGACTTGAGTTCAATCTGGCCTCAGACACTTAACACTTACTAGCCCTGTGACCTTGAGCAAGTCACTTAACCCCAATTGCCTTGCCTTCCCCCCTCCAAAAAGTAAAAAATAAATTATATATATATATATTATATATACATATATATATGTGTGTGTGTGTGTGTGTGAGTATAATTATATTTTCCTAGGTTCAACCAAACATTCTACCCTTTCAAGATGTTTTTTAATCCTTATTCTGTCATCCATCTTTTAGTTAGCTCTTCCAGTATGCCATCTATGCTTTCGTCCAAATTCCTTTAGAATCTTATAGTATATCACTTTCTTGGTTGCTTTCTTTTACCTCAACAGTGAAATTTAGAAGACTATAAACCTAGAAAAAAAATTAGAAAGCATATTGTAAAATGTCTAGATTAAAACCCTTAAGGATTTCACAAAATATCAGAATATTAAAATTTGAAGGAACCTCAGAAACCATCTAGTCTAGCTCAAAACTTTAAAAGAATACCCTCATCATCATATCACAAAAGTTATCTTCTCACCTAAGTGATTATTGTCAATAATCACCATTATTCACAATTCTGTAGAAACTTAAGGTTTAGAAAATGTATCCATTAAAATGCATTTGCTTGCAGCAGTCATGTGAAGTAGCTAGCTTAAGTTATTTATGTTTCATATAGAAAATTGAAAAAACAATGGAGTGACTTACCCAAGACCACAAAATGGTTGTCATAGCCAGAGTACAAGCTTTTGTACCAGAACCCTTCCACATGCAGGATACTTAGGTTCAAACCCCATCTCATATTTTTAGTAGCTATTTATATAATTGGCAACTCATTTAATTTTTCAAGAGACTCAATTTTCTCACTTCTAAAATGGGGAGAAAGGTGCCAAGCAAACCATTAAGCATCATGTCAGTCAGTCCATAGCATTGACTACTTAGCAAGATACAGTGCTAAGCACTGCAGATACAAGAAAAGGCTCAAGGAGCTCACTTTTTAATGGAGATGGCAGGTAAATAACTAGGCCCAAACCAGATGGATACAGAACAAATGGAAGGTGATCTCAGAAAGGAAGGTATTCATGGGGGGAATGGATAGGGAAAGCTTTACAGAAATGAGGATGTGATCTGAGACTTGAAGGAAATTGGGGAAGCCAGAAAGCTGAGGTTATGAGAAAGAGCATTCCAGGCATGAAGCACAGCTAGTGCCGAGGCCCATACTAGGGAGATGGAGTGTCCTGGGCAGGGAAGGGTAAATAGGCCACTGTAACTGGATTGTAGAGCATATAGAGGGGAATTACAACATTAGAAGATCGAAAAGATAAGAAAAGGAATTGCACTTCAGAAACCATATTGGCAACCTAGTAGGGGATAAATTGGAGTGGGGAGAGAGTTGTGGCAGGGAGACCAATGAGAAGGCTATTGCCATAGTCCAGGTAAGAAGTCATGAAGGTCTCAACTAGAGTCCTGGTTGTGTGAATAGGGGTGTTCCGAAATAGAAACAACAGAAGTTGGCAATGGATTGGAGATTAGCATCATCATTATTAGATAATGTATTGCCAAACAACATATTGCCTAGAAATTTGCTGATTAAAGTATCTTGCATATAGTAGTTGCCTTCCCTTTCCTTCACTCTTTCCCCTAGTCCCAGACCATCCAGACCACATCTGGACTATGGGGTTGGGGGTGGAGGAAAACCTGCCACTACTTGAAGCAATCAACTCCCTTACCTTCCATGCAACCTCTACTCCAAGACGCCTAGATCCAGTCCAAACTGCTTGACTTCTCCCACTACTTAGTTAAGATGAGAATCACCAATTCCATGCCTTCCAGTGAGATGAAGGATCACCATGCCTTGCCACCTGCCTTGCTCTATGTCCTCCAAACCACCAAGGAACTGTCATCTCACACATTGATTCAACCTAGGGATCTCTGGACCTTGACATCAGTTTTCATGTTGCCTTTAAGACTTCTAGGCCCTTTCATCCTCACTGCAGATAAACTTCCTTCTACATATCCTCTAATCAGAGGGCAAATTCCATGAGAGCAGAGATTGTCTCAGCTTTTCTGTTTGTATTCCTAGTGCTCAGTTCAGTGCTTGGCAAATAGTAAGCACTGAATCAATGTTTTTCATTCATTTAATAAATGTCTGTTACATTAGATTGGATATGATCCCTTAGTGGTTATGATCTTGCACCCTTTATTCTCAAAAACTATATCAGAAGTCATAGGAATCCAAATTTTGCTGCAGCAAAATTTCAAGTGAGTTTTTTTCCTAGCCTTGTTTTTCTAAAGCATCTTGGAAAGAGAAGATCTACTCTATGAGTCCTTACCTATTCTATGTTTTGAGCCCCTATGGCAGTCTGGTAGTCTATGGACACTTTCTTAGAATAATGTTTGTTTTAAATTCACAATTGAAGAAAGTGTTAAATTTTAGTTAGCACTTAGGGAAAATAAATAGAATTTTCCCATTCATGGACTCCCTGAAATCTATGCATGGACCCCTTGCATCTTCATGGACCCCAAATTAAGAAGCCTTGATTTCTTGGCTTCATTCTCCATTCTAGAGTTGTTTTGAGACTCCCCTACCACCGCAACTGGGTAGGGAGCCCCATCATAAAGCAACTGAAAGAAAATCCTAGCTCTCCAAAATGGTTGGAGCACCACAGACTTCTTCAGCATCTGGGGAGCTCTTCCCAGGGTTAAAGAAAAGCAGTCCACAGGGAATAATGGATTCATCAATGTTTATCAAGATCCCAAATAGAAACAGGAAAGAGAAGCAGATTCTCAGCTATCTTGTTCAGCATCCTCATGTCTTCTCAGATGAACTATTACTTCCTGCTAAGCTTCTCAGGCACTATTTTAGTTATATTAAAACAGTTTTCCATTTTCAGATAGCATCAGAACTATGTATTACAAATATTTTTAACTCTAAATCACAAAGCAAATCTAATATTTTTCTACAACTCCTTGAAATGTGTCTATCAAGCAATTGAGATCTTTGGGCATTTAATTTCTATGCATTTTATAACTTTAAAATACCTACTCAAAATATTTAAAAACATCACCTGTAGCAGGTATTGGAGCTAGAGATTAAATGTATGTATCATTAATCCAAGGGAATGTAACAGTATTACTACAGACACAGTGATGATGATTTCATGGATCTTAGGGACTGTAAAATAATAAAAGGCTTTTTCGGAGCAGCTAGGTGGTGCAGTGAATACACCAGCCCTGGAGTCAGGAAGACCTGAGTTCAAATGTGACCTCAGACACTTAACACTTACTAGCCCTGTGACCTTGGGCAAGTCACTTAACCCCAATTGCCCTGCCTTCCCCCCTCAAAAAAAAAGGCTTTTGTTTTTATACAGGAAAACATATCCCAACCTGGAAAAGAGATGGATAACAATGGTCTAATAATTCCTTTTCCTACTCTATAAGCACTATTCGTTTATATTGAAATAGAACCCCGATTTTCGGAATATTGGATTATATTTTAGCTATTCCCAAACATGTACAATGTTTATAACACACAGGACTCAAAACTGAAAAAATAATCAAGTTTAAAAGATATAATCAAAGGTTAAGCATCCTACCAAGAAAGCCACTTCAGTACTTAGAGAAGGAAGAAAAGGAGAAGGGAAAGAAATTTGCATTTTTATAGCACCTCCTACGTGCCAGGTATTGTGCTAAATGCTTTACAAATATATCATTTAATAAAGACACATTGTGGGTACTACTCTCTACCACTCTCTTCCTCTTATTCAACTCCAGCCCCAATTCTTTATCCATCTGGACTGATTGTCCAAATAAATACATGCCGTTAGACAAACTCTATAGAATGTCCATGTTGAAATTTAGCCAATAAAACATTCTTTATCTGCTCAACAAAGCTCCATTGGGTCACTATAGCTTTCTTCCAGGAGGCTCTATGATATTCTGGAGCTTTATGCAATTAATACAATGTCATACACAAACAGAAACAACTGGAAAATCTCATCATCTGAAGAGAATCCCTCTTCAGTCTGAAATCTATACTGGATCTTCTCCATCACAGTGCTAGATACCTTTGGCCAGCACACATCAGCATCCATATATCTACCTTTTTTTATGCCTCACCTGAGGTTTATTATCAAAGAGTCATTAAACAGGATTTTTATTATATGTTTTTCAAAGAATTTTGGGTGAGCTTAATGTGTGCGTAAGAGACACGTTATTAGAAAAGAGCCTATGAGGTGATGATTTTTTTCTACCAAATAAAGTGCTTTTTAATAATTAACAAATGATAAGCACAATGAAATCTTATATTTTCTATATCTTTCAGTTAATTATGAAATGGCATAGTGTGGTCCACTATTGCATATCACTTGTGAAAGGCTGCTTATTTTTTACTTATACCCTTGTGTAGGATGCCCTCAAATCATATACAGATGACTATCATATAGATTTTATATAGATGAGGGGATAGATATGTACAGTAGATTGGTGGTTGTAGATGTTTTCTTGATCACTTTTTTGGTATTAATAAAGTCTGAGATTTTCCCCATATCTTTAGTTTCTTTCCCCCTTTCAGATACCTTGTGGATTGGCCCCCTCCATAATTTTTGAATTGTATTACCTCCAACATAAATTTCCTCTAACTATACTTGGTCTAACCTGACTGCTTTTCCTTTCTTTGTTCTTTCCAGTGCCATTGCTACTTCTTCTCCAAGGTTATCTAGAACATTGATATTAGGTCCAAGTGTAGGGGTTTCACTGTGCAAATTTTTTTTCTATTTTTCTTCTTTTTGTAGTCCTCATTTCTTTTGGGAAGACTTTGCTTAGTTATATACCTTGCCAAGCTTTCTCTGAGCAGTTTTTTTTTTAAGTACTCTGCTTCATCTATTACCTGTCTTCATAAGATTTTAATAAAATAACTTCTAAAAATCCTTGTTGAATTTGACAAACATTGGTTAAGTGCTTACTTGGTTAAGACACTAGGGGTATAAGACAAAAAAATAACAGTGAAAAGAGCACCAGCTCTGGAGTCAGGAAGACCTGAGTTCAAATCTGACCTCAGACAAAAAAGAAAAAAAATAGCCGTGTGACCTTGGGCAAGTCGCTTAACCCCAATTGCCTTCCAAAAAAAAGACAAAAATAAAATAATGTCTGCCCTCAAGAAGCTTAAATTCTAGTTAGAAATATAATATGTGCACAAGTAAATACAAAGCACATTAAAAAAAAATTAAGTTCAAGAGGAAAAGTGCCAAGAATGGAATGGGTAGCAGCATCAGGAAAGGTCTCACTTGGGAGATACCTTAGCTGTGATTTGGGGAAAATCAGGGATTCCCTGAGGCAGCAGCATAGAGGGGATAAATTCCGTATATTTTACAGATGAACAATGGAGATAGTAGACCAGTATTACTAAAATAGAAAACCCGAGGAATTTTAAAAAATAGCCCCATTTTATGATCAGTTAGAGACAAGAGATAAATAGAAAAGAAAAAAAATGAGGTCAAAGAAAGAGGTCAAAGGAGAAAGATATCAAAGAGATTTAGAATTTGTTTCTTTGACTGTCAGTGCCTTTGCTACCAATCTGATTATAATTACTTCTAGCAAAGTTGCATTTTCAATCATAAGCTTTGTCAGTACTTTGAAAATTAAGATTGCATGGAAAGGAAATGAACAGGAAAAAATCAGATTCAGTATTCAAGTCATACCAGGCTTCCCTGAAAGTCATCAGACAATTACATTTATTCCATGTAAAAAGATGTTACCAAGTTTGAAAATTTCCTACCTCCAAATCTGCAGGTAATAGTTTATACATTGTCTTTAATGATCTGTCAGCACCCTAGTTCAGAACATTATTACAACACGTGTGTTTCACCTTGAATTAGAATCTTTGTTTCTAGACTGACTGGCTTCTCTTAGTCCATCCCACATACTGATGCCATATTTAACTCCTGAAAGACTGTATTGATGTCTCTCCTTTGCTCAAAACCCAGATAAATGAAGGATATATGTAAAATAAATGCAAAGTGATATGAGGAAGAGGGATATCAGATTCAGAGGGTTAGGAGACTGATAACTGTAGCAATTTGAAAGACCTCTTACAGTTATAAACACTTAAGATTAGCTTTTTAGGGAGCATGTCCCGAGCAGTGAAAGGGAGAAGAGAACATTTTCTGAACATGGAGGATCATGTATGTGAAAAGGAGATGGAATGTTGTATATCTGGAACAGCAAACAAACCAGTTTAGCCAGGGTGTAGCCTCTATAAGGTGGAGTGATGGGTAATCAGAAGTGAATGATGGGTTTTAAATGTCAACCAGAGTAGTTCCCTTTTTATTCTAGAGGTAATAGGGAGCCACTGAAGTCTTTTGAGCAGGGTATTATTGTCAGACTTGTTCTTTGAAACTGCCAATTTGGCAGCTAGGAGGATGCATTAGAGAGGGAAAAGATACATATATGGGTGTCCACCTGGTATAGTGGAGAGTGCAATGAATTTGGAGTCAGGAAGACCTGGGTTCAAATCTCATCTCAGAAACTTACTTGATGTATGGCCCTAGACAAGTCACTAAGTCTCTTTTCCCCTTTTGTTTTTCATCTGTAAAATGAGAGGATTGGACTTGATGGCCACTAAGATCCCTTCCAGATCTAAACCTATGATTCTATGACTCTATGATAATATAAAGGGAGATCAATTAGGAGGGTATTGGAATAATCCAGGTTAAAGAAATGATGAATCCCTGAACAAAAGTGGTTGTGAGGTAAGAAGAAAGGGACAGATATGAAAGATATTATGAGAGTAGAATCAACAAGAATTGACAACTGATTGTATATGGAGTAGGGAAAAGTGATGAAAGTGAAGAGTCAAGGATGAGTCTGGTTGTAAACCTAGGCAACTGGAAGAATGATAGTCCCTTTGAAAGAAAAAGGGAAATTAGGAAGAGAGATGGGTCTTGAGGAAAAATAATGAGCTTGGTTTTGAACATGTTGAATTAGAGAAATATGGGACAGCTGGGTGGAGAAGCCTAGTGCAAATATGAAACTAGGGCTCAGGAGAGATGAGAACTGGGTATGTAAATGAGCTGCATGGAAATGATCATTGAATCCATAGGTGCTTATGAAATCACTAAGAGATACTCTAGAAAAAGAAGAGAAAATGGTCTAGGACAAGTCCTGGTATACAGTCTTGCATAGGGAATATGCCATGGATAATAATCCAGCAGAGGAGACTGAGAGGAATTAGTCAAAGAGCTGGGGGGAAAAGCCATGACAGAATATTGTCATGAAAACCAAACCCAAGGAAGGGCAGAGGGAGAAGGTAGCCAATTTTGTCAAAAGAAACATATCAAAGAGAAAAGACCATTGGGCTTTGCAATAATTGGATCATTGGTATTAATGGTTTCCATTGTAGAGGGGACAGAAGCCAGATTTAATGAATTGAAAGGTGAATTGAAGGTCATCATATACCTAGTCATAATAGCTAACATTTATATACTGCTTACTATGTGCCAGAAATTGTGCTGAATGCATTGTAATTATTATTTCATGTGATCCTCACAACAACCCTGAGAGAAAGGTGCTATTTTCATTCCCATTTTCCTGATGAGGAATCTGAGACACAGAGGTAAAGTGACTTGCCCAGGGTCACACAGCTAGTAAGTGTCTGAGGCCAGATGTGAACTCAGGTCTTCCTGACTCCAGGCCTAGTATTGTATCCAGTGCACCATCTAGTAGAAGGTAGGATTTGAAAATAGGTTTTTCCAATTCCAACATTCTTACCATGACATTACCTTTTTTTGATGAGAGACTTTAGCTGTTTGGATATCTTCTGGAATTCTCTCTGTCAAAAGTAAAGCGGCTGAGAAATTCCTGATTTATCTCAATACTATTTCTGTCCTTCCAAAAGTGGAAGAAGTGACAAGGGGAACTGCTATTCTAAATGAGATTCTAACCCGAAAGGGAGATGTGGTTACTAAAATAGAAATGACAGAAATCTTGAGTGTAAGTGACCACTCCATCAGAGAGTTCATGAAGGAGCAAAGGAAAACCAGAATTAGGCCAAAATGCACCCTAGATTTTGGGACAACAGATTTCAAAGAGTCCAGAGAAAGTATAACTAGGATCCAATGGCCCACAATGGTCTGGAAGTCTCCTTCAGTTCTTATAATCAGTGATTATTTGGCATGTCACTTGTCACCTACTATTATAGTTGTTTCTGTCTTATGCATTCTTATAGATAGGAAGCTCTTTGAGGTCAGAGAATAATATCCCTTTAGTTCAATTCATTAATAATTTACTGAATGCCTATCATGCACATGGTTCTGTGGTTAATTCTGTGGATACTAAGACGATAACAAAAGGAATTTCCCTAATGGAGCTGATGTACTGAGGCAGTACAGCATATATTCTGATAAAGGGATTTGAGGAGGGAAGAGAAAATTAGTAACAATTGGGGATATCCAAGAAGGATTCTGAGGTACAGAGATTAATAAGGGAGAGGGTACATGCCATTCATATTTCTTGGGCATCCTCCTGTATTCTCATCCTCATAATATTTAACACAGAATTAAACTGAGTCTCAATTTGTTAATCACAAATTCTAAGCAATCTCCACTGACTACTTTTTCCATTCCCAATATCATGCTCCTCGAACATTGGAATGAAATTTTAAATCAAAACAAGGATATCAAAAGGCATTCTGAGAAGACAAAAAACTGAAGTGTGCATTTATTCTCTTCCAAACTTGAAATGTATAACAAAATAACAGTGAAAAAAACTGTATGACAAAGAGTTTAGTATAGTAAAGAATAATAGGTCTGAAATCCAAGGACCTGGGTTTTAGTCTTGCCTGCATGGCCTTGGGCAAGTCACTTAGGACAATGAAATGGAGGACTCTAAAGTCCCTCCCAGGTCAAGTCATCTAGAATTCTATTAATTTTCTACTACTGGGTCAAAAAAAAATCGAAAAAATAGGTCAAAGGAACAAAAATAGGAAGATTCTATATAGTGAGACAAATGTATATAAAAGACTAATATCCAATAAACCTATAAAGAATAAAAACCAGGAAAAAATTCATTATTTAATAAGATATAGTTGAAAAAGTTAGAAAAGTGGCAAAAAAAAGTTAACAGATCCTTACCTTACCCAACATGACACAATTCTAAAAGGAAAGATAATATAGAATAGAATGTATTTATCTCAATAGCAGAGGGAGAGATGCATTTTTTTTCTATTATTTGAAACAAGATAAGTGGATTCAATTATATTAAAATTAAAAATTCTATACAATAAAAACTAATAAAATATGAAAATTATATTACAGAAAACAATGATGGAAAATATGATAAATTTAAAGAGCATTCAAAACATATGCGGAACTAATAAAATGTTAATGGGCAATGCTGTGGCACGGTAGAAAGAGCCTTTGCTTTTGAGTCACAGGACTGGGGTTTATATCCCACCTGTGACACTCCCTGTGTCACTTGGGCCAGTCATTCAACTTCCATGGGTGACAGTTTCTCCATCTGTAACATCCACAGTCCTGAGGCACTGAAGAATAACTGGCCTTTCAGATCTTTCTTAAGCTCTCTCTCTGTGATCCTATGATCTAATTCCAAATGAATAAATGGTCAAAACATATGAACAATCCTCAGACAAGGACATAGAAAATATTTCTTTTAAAATCCGTTTTTGAAAGGTTCAACTTCACTGATGATGCAAACTAAAATAATAACTTTCAGGTACCACTCCTTGCCCATGACAAAGGCAAAATTTAATTCATTACTAGTAGGAATGTGGAGGGGAAAGAGTTATGCATGCATTGAATTAGGCAAGTATTTATTGAGGGCCTACTATGTGCCAGGCACTGTGCTACATAATTGGAATATGAAAAAAAAAACTCTCTGTGCTGAAAGAAGTTACTTTAGGGAGGGGAGCTAAGGGACAATATGTACATAGATAAATATATGTAAACTATAGGGTCAAACTTATGATTTTTTTTTTAATGTAAGTAACTCTCTGTAAGAATGCAATTGCTACCAATGCTTTTCAGCAGCTGTTCTGAAGGTCTAATCTGAAAGTATTCACATCATTCATAGTCTAGTACTTCTTAAATGGTGGGTCACAAAAATTTGGCAACAGTAAAAGGTTTCTGAATATACAATGACCAAAAATTAATTAAAAATCAAATGGGTAATGAATCTGAGATGTTTCTGGCAGTGCTTGCCCACGTTGCATCTTACAACTTCACAGCAGCTTTGGTTCTAAACACAAAGCACATGCACCTTCTACTGTATGTGCCCTCAGACCATGCAACACTGCCCCCCAAAAAATGTGAGAAGGGGTCATAAGCGGAAAAGGTTTAAGAAGTCCTGGTTTATACTGAGGCATCAAGCATTTTACCAGGGTTATTGCCAGTATATGTCAGTCAGAAATCGGTTTTGATTGTCAAGTCTTCCAGAGTCCAAAACCAGTTCTTTATCAAGTATGCCACATTACCTCCCATATACAAACACATTCAGAGTAAATATAAAATATTTTGTGGTGGGGCAAGGGTCAGGGCGCATTAACAAATGGAAAGATGAAGAAAGACCACCTATAGGAGATAGTATTTCATCTGTGCTTGAAGGAAGGTAGGGATTTTGAGGTGCAGGTAAGGAATGAGAGCATTCCACACATAAGAGACTGTGCAAAAATACAGATAGAATTTCATATCTGGATGGAAGCAAGTAGTAGGTTTATCTAGAACATAGATAATAATAACTAATATTAGTTAGCATTTATATAGTGTGTTAGGTTTACAAAGCTCATTACAAATGTTATTTAATCCTCACAAAGAACCTGCAAGGTAGGTGCTATTATTATTACCATTTCACATCTGAGAAAACTAAAACAGACCGAAGTGAAAGTGACTTACCCAGGGTCACACATAAAGTAAGTGGTAGGTAAAATTTGAACTCAAGTCTTTCTTACTCCTGGCCCAGCCCTAAGTGCAACCTAGCTGCCTGGAATATAGAGTACTTGAGGGAGATCAGTGTGAGATTAGTTTGGAAAAATATTGGAGCCAGATTACAAAGAGCTTTAATTGCTCAGAGGCATTTGTATTTTTTCCTAGAGGCAATAGGGAGTCATTAAAGCTTCTTGAACCAGGTTGAACATTCTTGAACATGGGGAGATCTCTGCTTTAGGAACATCAGTTTGATAACTGAGTGAAACATATGTAGAGTGTAAACAGAAAGACTACCTCTTGTCCATGACTGAAACTAAGGAGAAAAGACTCAGGAAAGATATTGAGGGAATTTACAGTACGGAACTAAGAAGAAGGAATCCTTGGCAGACATATAACCTCCATTTTCTTGATAAAATATGAAGTGAGGTTCTCTGCTGAGGAAGATAGAGGGAATAGCATAGGGGACTTTCAGAAAAAAAGAGGTTTTGAACAGATGCTATGGAAGAGAGGGGAGGGTTAGAAGAAGTAAATGGGGGAAGGGTAAAATTTTGGCTGTAAAGCAATGACGGGTCAATTGAAATAGAATGAAACAATTTTATACTGGACCCAGTTGTCAGGAGTGAATGATTTGCTCAAGTACTATTCAACACACATGATTATAATAGGAAAAGGCAGAGGGTAAGGGAACCAGGACTGAGATATGAGAAAGGATTCTGAATATTTATAGGACAAAGAATTCAAGGATACATAGATCAGCAGAAACTTGAACTGGTTAATTATTGCATACAAATTTAAAAGGAAATAAAATAAAGCTTGAGCTGGGTTGATGCACTAAGAAGTAGGGGGAGAAGGAAAGGAATGAAGAGGGGAAATGGAGAATGCCTATAGGTTGTTTTGTTTTGTGTTTTTGCTTTTTTTTTCCTTTGGAGGGTGGGGAGGGAGGGCAATTGGAGTTAAGTGACTTGCCCAAGGTTACAGGACTAGTAACTGTTAAGTGTCTGAGGCCGGATTTGAACTCAGGTCCTCCTGACTCCAAAGGTTTTGATGAGAATGGACAATAAGTTTAGGAGGGATGAGACATAAAGAGAAGTAAAAGAACAGGAAACTATGATCAAATGGAAGAATTTCAGAATTTTTCATAATAAAAATAGAATACAGGAGAGGTGATGAGGTCAAAAGCATGACTCTTTTTGTGTTTGAATGAGTTGGAATGAAGGTACAAATCACATGGGAATTGAGGAGGTGGATGAGGTGTTTTTGAGGGGACTTCAATGTGCATTAGGCAGGGTGTTGAGATAGAGAGTAAGAGAGTGTGAGCTAGGTATTGAATGCAAAAAGGAAGGGAAATGACCTGAGTCAAAGTAGATAACTGTTCCTAGAATCTGGGTGGAGTGGTAAATCCAGATGACAGTGGAAGACTCTCGAAGTGGCAGGAAGGAGCAAGGAGTAGGTCTCCTTCTGGCGCATGAGAGAAGAAGCATTCTCTATAGGAGAGGGTGGGCAGGGCTGCAGTCTATTCTAAGAGGATCCAGTTATCTATAATTGCATGGAGCTGGAAGGAGTTTGAGAAAAAGTGATCTAATACGTCAGGCTGTTTCTTAACAATAGAAGGGTGCTCCATAGGATACAATGAGAGGGGAAGGTACAGTGAGATTGGGGACATAGAAAGGAGGCAAAAGACTAAAATTAATGGGAGTGAGGGAGCAGGTTAGGTAATAGGAGAAGGGAATCATCTAAGCAGTCTTCTACTCAGCACACTAGTGACTGGGCCCTTAATTTATGGAACTATAGATTTACTCACCTCCCCTAGCCAGCAAGACAGAGATTTTGATTATATGTTGATTGCTTACATTACCAACTTCCCAGGTAGGAGGGGGAAGATGCCAAGTCTCATACATTGCTATTAGAATTGCTGATTGACAGGATTTGTCTAGAGAGCATACTGACAGCACATTGAAAAAGTTACCAAAAGAAATCATTCTGCTTGACCCAGCAGTATTGCCATCATTGGAAATATCCAAGAAGACTATTATCAAAAGAAAAGAGGTTTCTATTCAAACAGTTTCATAGCAGCAGCGTTATTTATTAGTGAGGAAAACTGGAAGCAATTCGGCACAAATGGGAAATAACAAATTTTGAGCTCTCACTATAATGAAAGTATATAACGAGAGTAACATAATTATAAAGTACATAAATAAATCTGGTAAGACTTATAGATAGAATAATGTAAATTTAAGAAAACAGGACCAGATCAGAGGATACACTGACTGTGATTATGAAAGGGGAAAAAAGTATACAAATGGACACAAGATGAATGGACAAAAAAAGTTCAAATGGACATGAGTAGTAACCGATGAATTGTGATGGACACTTTGTGTGTTGAGATTCATGTCAATAGCTGGCAAGCATGCTTACTTTTTATGTTGAAAATAGCTGGTAAATTATTTTTAAGAACAAGTTTTCGAAAAATAGGGATAAAATTGCTGTATTTAAAAAATATGGTTTAGTTTTCTCTTTTGGTTAATGTACCGTGGATAAACCATTGGGCATCTTTTATCTTTGTAAAAGTAGAGCCTAGAATGAGAACAGTGGAGGCAGGAAGCATCTTTATGGGACAATAGAAATGCTTACTGAAGCACAGCATAGAAAACACAGCTAGATTTGAAATCAAGAAACATAATGGGGAATTTACTAGTTTTGTAACTATAGGCAAATAACTATCCCCTCTCAGCCTCAGTTTCCTCATCCATAAAACAAAGCCTGTGCTACCTCCTATAATTGTATATTGTAAGGAAAGCCAGGTTTCCCCTAACTTGAGGTCTTTAAAGCAAAATCTTTTGCTGCTGGTATTGGTTTATTTATTTAACAATTTATTTTTTTCTTTAACAAAGTTATCTTCATCAATGTGACAGAAGTAGGCAGTCTCTTTTTTTTTTGCATGTTAATATTGTATCAAAGTTTATTAAAGAACTGGCACAGTTGACCAGTTTACAGATGGATACATACTCACTAAAGGAAATATAAATGCTACCAGGGCCCCGTTGGATACTTACCCTGGAAATTTAAAAGAGAAAACAAAACCTCGATATTATGCTATTGTCTGCCATTCCACATATTTTCACAAGAAATTTATGAGAATTTCAAAATATGCTCTATTTCCATATTCAAAATTATTAAAAGTATTATAATGATAGCATACATTTTGTGGCATTTTATAGTTTCCAGTGTATGTTCAAATGTGTCATCTAATTTAATCTCATTTATACAAATTACCATTAAAGTATTTGTCAAACCTGTTCATCATGGAGAATTTGGGGGCAGACCTGTGATTTCATCAGTAACATAGGACTTTTGAGGTGTGGGAACTCCTCCAAACCTGCTTATCAGCAATTCCTCTGAAAGATTAGGTAATGCCAGTAGTCACATATGCATCAGGGACAGAACTTAAACCCATGTCTTCCTGATTCCAACCTTAAATTTCATCAGATTATTACAAAGAAGAAATTAGCTATTCCTTCTTAATTACATGACCAAAATTTTGTTTATTTCACTTGACATTCTGTAACCAATTATCTTAAAGCAAGAGGTAGAAGTCACTGAAGAATTTCATTAGGTAAAAGATAGTATAAATTTAACAAGACAAAAAGTCATATTTATTCTTCTCTATTTATGTGACAAATTGATTTCTTGCTAATGTGGCAATGAGTTCAAACAGTAAGACAGTTTCTGTGATCTCCCTGTCTCTGTTGGCTCTATATTGTTTTTCTTTTATATCTCATTTCTACTGTCATTTCTGATGTATCTGTATCACCATGACCCCATGATAGGATGAGATACATATGCTCTGTAGAATAAGACATAATACAGTTATAGCATATTAGTTCATGCTAATAATATTTTGGAAGGACCCACATAAAGCTCAATTTGCATGCAAGGCAAAAACAAAAGGGGGTGGGTGGAGTATTTCTTTGAACATTTGCAAAGATTTCTTTGCACATCAGCATTAAAATACTATAATACATTAAATGCAGGATCTGCAATAACATTTTCCTTTCATGGCAGAAGAGAACAAATATTGAATACTCTCTTGGTGGGAGGCTACAGAAAGAGAGAGTAGTTTATGTACCACATCTGTGTCTTTTAATTGTGAAAGTCAAGAATGTTTTCTCATAACCTTGGAAAAATATGCTGGGGTTCTCAGGACTATGTTCTGACTGTAATTAGAGAATGTTCACAGTAGTTCCCTTTTGTGAGGGGGCTTGTCATCTACTAGGAGTGGGATAGGGGTGGAGGGAGGAGGAAAAATGTTTTTTCTTTTAAGTGAAATCTATTCATTAGCCAACTTTGAAGCAAAAATTGAACAAACCTATCAAAATTTCTCTGGTCAGCCTTTTATTACTATCTTGTCTTGAGCCCTTTTTTTAATGACATCTATTATCAGATTGAAATGGCGATTGAGACGCTGCAAAAGTCTGACGGTCTGTCCACTCACAGAAGCTCTCTTCTCAACAGCCATGTAAGTTGCCTCTTCTTCATGTAAACTAATCTCTTTGCTTGTTCTGCATGTTTAGCTTGCCTCTAAATGCTTGTTTTATTTATTTTGCTTCCTAATCTTCCCTTCTCAGCCACTTACAATCTTTACATCCTTCTTGGCTTAGCAAAGTATCTTAAGAGTGGAGGCCTTGGGGTCTCTGAATTAGGCTTTGGTAAAACTTTTTGGATAAAAACTTAACACTTTTTAAATTTATCAACTTTATACTTATTTGTAAAACTAGTGAGTAGGGAATTTGAAAATCTTTTGTTTGATTTTGACTTACCATGGAGAAAACATATAAACCTGCATTGATTTGTGGTGTAGATAGACAATCTACCTTCTACTTGCATATATAAGTAATGATTTAATTTTTTAAAGCAATTTAATGGAAGAGTTAACAAAGGAATGAAAGTAAAGTGCTGGCAAACATCCGTATACTTTTGTGCAGCCTTGAAAGTCCAGGGCCTATAAAGAATTGGAACTAGCACACACACACACCCAAAAAAAAGAGGAAAGGGAGAAGGAAGGAAGATAAAGGGAAGAAGAAAGGAAGTAAAGAGAGTTTGAGAATGGCATATTTTGAATTGAAACTGAGAAAACAGAATGAGAACTCTATTTTTTAAGTCAGTGTTCATTGTTATCAGCTAGAACATAACTGTGACTCTGGTAAGTGTGGAAGGGACTGAGACAGATTTTATAAATTAGTAAAATAATCATTTTGTATGAAATTTTATTAACTTGTACTCAGATTTTTGTAATCTTTCATATGTAATGCTTTTAGAAGGTGTTTTCTGAATAGATTAAATAGATTTCTTAACAAAAATAGAAAAAAATGTTTTAAATGAGCATTCTGTTAAATTTATAGCAATAATTTTTTAGGAAAGCAAGTTATTCCCTTTGATATATAATACAAATAACTTATGTTCATGAATAAAGTTATTTAGAATATTTTGATGATTCCCTTTTTCATCTTTTCCCTAATCTTCAACTAAAAAAACCTATACTGTAATATAGAAGCAAGGAAAGGTAAGGAAAGGCAAGGACAGGAGAGGAGAGGAGAGAAGAGAAGAGGAGAGAAGAGAGGAAAAAATTTCATTTAGTGTAGTTTCATTTTATGAAAGTTATAACTTTTTTTTATATTTAGAGGTTTTAGCAGGTGGTATGGCAATATCCATTAAGGTGAAACAGATTCATTCTAAGAACTGCATGAAGATAAAAGACAAAAGATAATTCTGGAAGTTTTTAGTTAATATTCCAAAAGTATAGTAATTCTCTTCATTTGTTCTGATGTACTTCTGTTTAGATGAGAAAATTTTAAGTTGTCTTAAGGTGAATGGGGCAAAGGTTCATAATAAACAGGTTAGGAGGTGTAGAAAATGACTGTAATTTAGAAGAAATACTTAATTTGGTGACAGTGGCATAAATATGGAGGGAAAATGATAGTATATATTCCATGGTTCCTCTTTTTCTATTTCATTCTAAGATGTTGGTAATGTATGTATAGTGTCCCTTTGTGGGAATTTAAGTGAAAAATGTCCTTCTATATACCATAATTGTTCTTAAATTTTCGTTTAAATCTGTGCCTGTATATTGTTATGTTAAGGGAAATTTACAAGATATTATTAGCAGAGAGAAAGATAAGCATAAACTGTGTTTTGACCCTGTGATTTAAAATTTGTGGGGTTTTCAGTGTCTTTGTGAAAAAAATATGTAGGAACATGAGAATCAAAATTCTCTGTTAACTTTTAACTCTGCAAATGCTCAGGCTCTTTGTCCCACAGAAAAATTCCATTCAGATTTTATTTTTACTTGGTTAATTTGTATATATCACACAACCTATATTTAAATTTTAATTCTATTTTATTACTTTTTTCATTTGGGAGTTTTAATAAACAATAATGTAGGTATGAGAGCATATTTGTGTGTTTTTTACTGTTGGTTTGTTTAAATTTTTCAAATATGTTGTTTTTGAAATTTTCTCTTGTAGAATGAATGAAGAAATAATTAATGTTAATGAAGGTGTGAATGAAGCAGCATAAACAGCAGACAAATGTTTCTCACTCTGTGTCTTCAGATTGTTTATTACCTAGTATGGAAAAAATCATTCATACTATTTTTCAGTGTCAGAGGCTTTCTTAGCATATGGAAACAATGATTACAAATACTTGCAAATGAACTGATAATTCTTTCTCTCCTAAATCATACCTATGATATGTTCAAATTCCATAAGTTTACTTGTAACCATACCTAAAGTAGAGTTCTTTAGAAACATAGCTGATTTGCCAGCAGTATTTAGTGTAACTACATAGATAGATAGATACTGTTTACCAGTTACATATATAACCATGCTCACAGACAAGTGCCCTACCAGAAGCACCTCGATGGAATTAGTGATCTTCAGAATGTTCCCAACCCTGTAAGAATAAAGCCTCTTTTTCTTTTGCCCCTTGGAGATTAATGATATTCCTAATTTTAAATATGTTTAAGAAATTTGAATTGGTCCTTTGTATAAATTTTAAGTGACACTAAACTGCTAAAGGCATTATAGATTTGTAAACTTAATTGGTTTTCAATTGAGTGGAACATTTCTAGTGAAAAGATTTTGAAAACCATTAACTTTTTGAAGTTCAGTAAATTAACTTACTGATATTCTTTATTATATGTAGAAAGATACATGGCATACATGTAGATTTTTTTAATTCATAAAGTAGGTGATGAATTCAGTTGTTTTTTGGGGAGGTTTGACTAAATATTTTGACTTAGGGAAACTGTGCTATGTAGCAAGGTATTAGTTACCCCAATTGATTAATTTCCATAGAAAGGTATCCTCCCTGTTACCCTATCTGTGGCTGTAGGGACAGAAAGCTAATCATAGGATCATAGCATAAAGCTGGAAGGAATCTTGGAAATCATGTGTTCTAACTCCCTCATTTTCTTTTTCTTTTTTTTTTTTAAATGAGCAATCAGGGTTAAGTAACTTGCTCAAGGTTACACGACCAGTTATTTCTGGGTGTGGTGCTAAGTATCTGAGCCCGGATTTGATCCCCAGGTCATCCCGACACTGGAGCCAGTGCTCTTACTCACTGTGCTACCTGGCCACCCCAAACTCCCTCATTTTCAATATGGGAAACTGAGGCCCAATAAAAAGTACACTGGTTCTGGAGAGAGAAACCAGGTTTAAATCCAGTCTCTAGGATTTACTACATGTGTGCCCTCAAACACAAGTTGTTTACTCTCCATTAGTCTAGATTTCCTCATCTGTAAAATAAGAGGATTGGCTAGATGTCCTCTCAGTTCCTTCCAACTCTAGATCTGTGGTCCTATGATTTCAGGTGACATAGCAAAGTCACACAGATAAGAAGTAACCAAGCTTCAGTTCAAACCCAGATATTCCTGAGTTCAAATCCAGTTTTCTTTTCTGTGATATTGTTCCCCAGGCTACTTTCCATATAGGAACAAGATATTATTTCTCAGTAAATAAAATAGATGATAGGACATAAAGTTAAAAGTAACCTTAGAAATGAACCACCCATCTTCATGTCATAAGAACTAAAGCTTATGTAAAAGTAAAATTCTACCTAGTGAAATTCATTGAATAGTTTTCCAGTTTTTCTCTAGAAATTTTCCATTCAGTCAAAAGCTAATTAAATTCACAAAGGTTTCTATAATATCTTTCGCACTTAGAAATCAACTAGAACTTCTGCAAAGGACCAGCTAGATAGCTTAAAAGAAACTCAGAGATAAGGACTTGAATCTTGAGTTTGATAAGATTCTTAGTGTATACGACCATTAATTGCTTTGCATCCATTGTAGCCCCTTTACTATGTGACCTGAATTATTCATGTAGCTGCTTTCTCCTCTAGTGCAGGTCCCACCCTTTCCCACATCTTCTCATCCTGGGTTATTCCTCTGGTTATTCTAATATTTGGTGGATATCGGTCCAACACTCAGATTGTCCAACTCTTATCACTCACATTTGAGACATCATGACCATCCCACCTCCTTTTGAAGATTAAACTTAATTTCACAGAAACCCATGAAATTAAACTTTCTAATTAAAACTATAGCCACATTTTGATTTATCTTTATGTGTTTATCTGTTTATTAGGGAGTGATAGATTTGATTTTGAAATGTTTTTATTTAATATGCCGCTGACTATATTTTTGTAACCTTTGAATCAGACTCTAAGGAATGTCACAACAGTTAAGACTCAGCCTTTTGTCATCTGAATACCAATAACCTTCACCATAGTTCTCCACCCTGAATTACAGAAGCAACCAAATATAAGTTAACTACCTTAATGTAATTTTCAAAAAAATTATAATTTTTATATGTTGTGATTATGTGAAGATGTTACAACTTCATTTTTTTATTTAAAGGCTATTTTTAAGAAAAAGCACAACTGTAAATGAGCACCATAATAAAGTACTTGAATATTCGAGTTTGTTTTTTTTTTTTTAACAAGCAAACTGTGCCCTATATACGTTAATGAAAGGAATCACGATTCAAATACACATAGTCCCGAATTTAAGAAAGGAATGTGTTCCAAAATTTTGTGAATTAGTAGTTTGGATATAGGATACATTTCACCATCTAAACAATGCTGTAAATAGTGGTTTAGATTCCTAAGCCTAGTCTTATATTGTAGATAATCATTTAATATGTAGTATAGCTAAACTACAGAATTAGAGCCAAATTACCAATACCCCTTATAACATTATATAATAAATCACTCTTGGTTATAATTCTTGCAACAAGAAAGGATTCCTGCCCTCCATTCCCTACCAACTCTGGTAATGAGAATAATTACATTGATGAGTCTTAATCTTAGATTCCATCAACTGGAAGTGGGAATATACAAGTTAGGGCAACTCTATTGGAGATTCCCTTCAGTGGAGAGAAGCACCAACAAGAGAGTGTTATGATCCCTTCAGCAGTCAGCTAAAGTCTATGGACCTTTTTTCTGAATAATGTTTTTAAATGCATAAAATATGTAGGATTACCAAAGAAGCCAAAAGTTAGTGAAAATAAGGATGTATTTTTTTTCCCATCCAAGTTGATAGAAACCCTGAAATCTATTACAAATCTATTAGAGGACTCTAGATTAAAATTTTCTGTTATAGAGAGAAGGGCTTTGATTAGCAAAGGGAGGGGACAGCATCATTTGTAAATTCATTGTTTGGGATTGAAGGACCATCTGTGTTTTCACATGAGAAAATGTACTTTGGAAGACTGCTTAGAAAGAAAGAACTAAATTTTTAACCTTTTTATGTTGTGGACCCCTTGGCAGGCTAGTGAAGTCTATCGATCCTTTCTCAGGATAAAATACATAGTATTACAAAATAAACCAGTCTTATTGAACTTCTGACCTAGATAATTAGGTATAATCTGCCTAAATAAAATAATAGCCCACTCTTTTTATCACACTAGAATTTTATTAGCTTCCTGATCACTATTTTTAACCTCTATTTCTTTTGAGAGTGGGATAGGCAGTTAACCATCTTTATCCCCACTTGAACATGTGCATTGAAATGAGGTTCTTGAGTATTGCTATCTCATAATTCTATGATGAAATATCATTGTAAAATGGAACCATGTATAGAACCTAGCTAACTCATCCTGTGCAAGGTATACATAGTACCTGGTTAAGCTTAGTAATGTTAAATAATGTTACTCTTTGATACCATTAAGGAATATTAAATTTTGCTTTTCTCTATAGTCTTTAGTCTAATACATGAGAAATAGAATTGGGGGAGGTGGTGGGGAGGGGAGGGACATCTGTTTTAATATAGGATGTAAGTCATGCAGCCAAACCTCTCTTGTGTTCTTTCATAAGAATAATATATCTCTTTTATAGTCAAGTTCATTTAAGAATAATGCTGAAAGAGTCACTTCCTTGTATTCTATGTGACTAAAAGGATTAACGTATGGTCATATGGACCCTTCCCCATTTACTACATACATAGCTTTCTGAATAGATCAGGTTTTTCTTTTGTTTGTTTTTAAGACATGAATCTATTGCAAGTATAATTTATGATTAAGAGATCTCCACTGTTTTTCAAAAAATCCTTTTGATTCCCAGCTACCTTTCTCATAGTTTCCTGGGATACTGTCTTGTTGCTTGGCATTAAAAGTCCTGACCTTCAAATGGTTTCATTATTTTAATGCATTTTTATTTCACTCCTAATTTAGTTTCTCATTTTTTTTTACTACAAAGATCATGTGGCTAAGTGTTTTTCAATCTGCCTAAATAGCATTTTATCTAAACTAAAGGCAGCTTTACTATTTTATATTTTTTCTTTATATTTATTGTTAGTTGTAAATAATTCAGCTTTGCTAATACTGGGTTTTTTGTCAATGTATGGACAATGTAGATTGTTAAGTGCATACTTGAAAATGGTTTAAATTTGTCATAATTTGTAGTAATTATTTTTGAATTGTAGATCTCTTAAAATTTCATTTAAGTTATAAAAGCCTTAGGGGCATTTATTTTCTTTCCTATTTGTAATTCAGCAAATGATCATCTCATGCCTTTTGCCACTGCAATATATCCAGCCTAAAGCAAAAATCTTTGTTTTATGTTCCTCTTTGACTTTGCTATGCCAACATTGTAAATATAAGTTATGACTGAAATAAGGTCTGTCAAAATGCATATCATTAGGAAACTGCACTGAAAATGAATCCTAATAGGTTATAATCCATCTGGAAAAAAAAAGTCCCAAATGTTACACTTAGAAGTTAATTGGAAAGTGCAATTTTTTTTATTTGTCAATCAGTGTTTCCCTTTGGGAAAAATAGAAAAATTTCACCTTCCCTAATCTATCCTGATTAACACAGATTAAATGCAAAGGTTGCAAGATGTAATTATCTTGGTTTCCACCCTTAGAAATGCTTGTGTCTGTTCATTAGCAGAATAATCAGGTTTTTATAAACCAAGCTAAAGGTTAAAGGTTTCCTATGGTATATTTTATGGCTTTTAAATCATACTTATAAACAACTAATTTAAAAGACATTTATAAAATTCCATAACCAGAGAAGCTTAGTTTTCTTTATAAAGGGAAAAAAGTCCAAAGAACTAAAATGTAGTTTCCAACAAAATTAATAAAAAAGGAAGACAGGGTGAGAGATTTGGATTTGGAGTGAGAACACTTGAATTCAAATTCTTACTCTCCTGCTTACTATCTATGTGACCTTGGACACTCTCTCTTTGTAAGTAAAATGAGGAATTGGACTCCAAGGTCTTGTCCAGCTCTGCTTTGTGATCTTCATTTTATGACTACATTCCATTTAAAGTAAAATTTAATTTTTTAATTTATGACTATTATTGTAAGAATATGTAAGACTGTAAATATGACTGTAAGAATAATATATCCAGAAGTCTCAAGTATACCTCTAGGTATCTTTGAAATTATTTTTATTAGCACAACAGATTCTGATTCCTTGATTAGTGATTTGAAACAATCCCTTGACTGTCCATGTTACTCTCAAAATAAAATAAAAATTTTACAAATTGTATTTTGGAGCCCAAAGATCCAATCTTCAATTTCATGATATTTGTGGATCCTAATTGTACCTTTAAAAAAATAGGCATCTTAGGGGTGGCTAGGTGGCGCAGTGAGTAGAGCACTGTCCCTGAAGTCAGGAGGACCTGGGTTCAGATCCAGTCTCAAACACTTGACACAAAAATAAACTAGCTGTGTGACCTTGGGCAAGTTACTTGGACCCAGTTGCCCTATCCTCCTCCCTCCAAAAAAAATATTTAAAAATAGGCATCTCCAAGAAATAGATTACTATCTACTGCTAAATCTTGAATTATTACTTGGTAGTTCCCAAATGTCTGACAACTGTCCTCTTCATCCCAACTATCTCACCCCTTCCCTGTCTAGTAATTTTCTGGGATTGTCAAATGTGAAGGGAAGAAAGCCAATAGCAAGATCTCCTCCCCTACTTTTGGCAGGAACTGTGCCCCCAGATCTTACTTCACCCTCCTCATCTCTGAGTGAGCATATATGACTCAAAAGAAATGAAAAGTAGCTCTTCTACATAAAACTCTGTTTAATGGAAGAAACAGATATATCCATCAGAATGACAGCTAGTAAATTTTGTGGGGGGAGACATCCTCATGACTGCAACCAGATTCCCAGTTAGAACCTGATTACCAAGATTTTATCTCGTATTATTATGTAATAATGTATTATGTAATTATTATGTAATAAGGAATTTATTTATTATGTAATAAAGGAAAAAATGGAATTGAAAACTAAAATATTTTTTGAAAGACATACAAATTTACTTTTAAGTTGGCAACTACATATCAAGAGACTAGATACATATATACATACATATAATATATATGCAATATACATATGATCTCTGGATAAAATATGCATGTATGCATGTATGTTTAAATGTATGTACATATACATATATGTATTTAGGCATATTATACATATATATCAGAAAGTAATCAAGTTGTAATGATCAATATTTTTTTGGCCATCTGAACAGTCATTTCTTTTTACCACACAGCTGATCCAATCTATTTGTGGGAATCATTATTATTATGACTGAAAAAAACTAATTGACTCTTAAATATTCAATTTGGTGGCAATTCTTTGGTGGCCATGGCTGATGTGAATTGGAAATGAGGCACTCGTGTAGATAATTTTAGCTGCCAATACCCAATTATTATGTGAATCTTTCTAGCAAAAACTTGCTTTTGTTATGAATCATTTGGATAGCATTGTTTATGTGGACATAGCCTTTAACTATAAAATATTTTAAAGTTGAGCATGAGGTAACAAGTATTAGTTATCTGTTTTCATGAAATAAAATTTCTATTACTATCCTAACATGTCTTTTGCAACACTACTGGTGAATCAAATATTTCATAAAATTTTCTTGTTTTAATTCTAAAAGTCATTGTTCTTTTGATTTCCTCAGATGATTTATTTTAAAATTAAAAGGACATCTTCCTGAGAAACTAGTGCAAATACAATTTTCAGGAGTATATCTTCATGTCAACTAATTAAATCTGACCAGAAGACATACAAAATGAAGGAAGTTTACAGGGAAAAAAATTCCTTTTTGTTTTGGGTTAAACAGATTATTTTAGTTTGGCTTCCTATTTTGTATCATGTTCATTTAGACATCCTATAAAATATTTGCGCAGTTTTGAACATAAAGCCAGTTGTATCAATTAAACTTCTCCTGGTCCTTTTTAAAATTTATCGTTTCAACTTTAGACTTCCCATATGTAACCTTAGGATTTTTCCCCCAGTTATTCCCAGAAAATTTGCTGAAGATTCTTGACATTTTTTTTTACCCCTTTCTGTTGAGATTCTATCCCGTAAGGGCTACCCTTAAAATATTTATTAATTTATATGGAAAATAGGTCTTATAATTCTCTGAATCAAACTTTCCCTTTTCCTTTGTTGATCTTGTGTGTGTCTCACATTGCCACTATTCAGTTGAGTAGGACTTTAACTTTTTAAAAAGTTCCATTCATTTGCTTTGTCAAACATTTTTCTCCCCTGCTTCATTTATATTCGATTATGAATCATTATGCAGACAGCAAATATATACCTTCCATATTTATTTGAAGAATACTAATAAAAGGCAAGCAACTGAAGTGTACTTATATATGGAGCCCAATTAAAAAGAGACTGAAAATTTTGCTCAGTATAGTTGCCTGAACCCTATGGAAATAGCCCAGTTTAACTGTATAGATGACCTCAGACCAATTGGACCAAAATAAAACTTAGGCAAGTCTGATTCAGGTACAGTTGTGTGAGTAGAATCTTTGATTTCAAAAAGAAAAACCAGGAAAGAGATGCTAGTTTGAACTTCAAATGACTAGAATTACTGCTTATCTACCACATTCTTGCTGCTGTCATGTAAAATATGGATGAATATCATTGTTTATGTTCATTATAGGAGAATCAATCAGATAGCATTTAGGAAAGCATTAGAATGCCTTGGGGAAAATGATTACAAGTGTCACAAGTGAGAATGAGTAATTCAAGCTATTAGTAACACATGTAATAAAGATAATAAAATAAAATTCAAAATACACAAATTTTCTTTTTTCTCTTACATATTTGTAAAGGCCTTAAATATTCATGAAAATATGTATAAATATTTCTGAGTCTATCAAAGAGATTAAACATATGTTACCAGTTCATTAGGACGATATGTGTTTAAGTTACCAAATACTTATTTTTACCTGTTAAGTAATTATAAGAAAGCAATTTCTTTTGGGGCCTAATAAATAACCCAACTTTCTTTGCTGAGGAGGTCTCATGGTGGACAGGACTCTGGATTTGGAATCAGAACTGGATTCAAATCACAACTCCACCAATTACTATTACTATTACTGTCTGAGTAATTGATCAAGTCACTTAAGGCCTCAGTTTCTGCATTTGTAAAATGATGGGGTTGGATTAGATGAGATACAATGTCCCTTCTAGCTTTAAATCTGTGATCCTATAATCCCAAAGTGAGCTTTTGTCAGTGTAGTATGGTGGAATGAATGTGTGATCAGAAGCCATGGGAAGAGTTTTTAAATTCAGATTTTGCCACTTTTATGTGATATGTTAGTTACTGAGATGTGGTTCTATGTGTTTAATCTACTGCATAGCACTTTCCTACTATGTAAAGAACACTGAACTTGTCATTCCAACAAAACATGGGTTCTAATCCTTGTTTTGCTGGTAACTAGCTATGTGAGCCTTAGTTTCTTTATTTATAAAAGAAGGGTAATAGTTCTTGCCCTTCCTCACAGGAGTTTTGAAATGATCATATGAGCCTTCATAGGTGGAAGACCTTAAACCATGAACTTCTATGCAAAACTTTGTTGTCACCATTACCTAATAATCAACCTTACCTATGCCTCTCCTGAATTGTCCTTATTATGTTTATTTTCTGCAAAGACTAAGCTTGGTCATATATGCATTTTTTGTACATAATGTGTGTGTTTTAATTTATATGTGTAGATTGCATCAGCCTAATAAAATGGTATTTGGTCCGCACAATTGTCTACTAAGAAAATTTATTGTAGGCAGGAAACCTGAAAAAAATCATGCTGAATGTTTTCGTTCTCAAAGTCTGAAAGTGGCACCCTATTAAGTTTCAAATTTAAATTCACATTCCAAGTCTAATCACAAATCCCTGAAAATGTCAGCATGGAATGGGAAATACTTAGAAAGTTAATAGAAATTTTGACAACTTTAACAACTTCTCCTTGGCATCCCTATTTAGCATATTCAACTTAGGAGAAGCTTCACAAATTCTTCTATTTCCACATGGAAAAGTGTAGTTTAACCTTAGACATACATTTTAAATTATTGAATTATGGGGCAGTACACCAAGATTCTTTTCCATCATCCAATAGCTGCATGCCTGGCATGTTGTGGTAGAGAAAGCAAGGAAATAGACATCAGCAGACCTCGATTTTGATCAAGGCTCTAATATTACTTCTTTTGGTGACCTTGGGCAAGTCACTTTCTATGTTTTAGTTTCTTCATTTGCAAACCAGGGATGATAGTAAATGGTCCTGCCTATTTTACAACTGTAATCCTTGTTAGGACCTCAGAAACTAAGAATTGCATGCATCAGAGTTTTTTATTAAATTTCTTCCTGAATGTTCTTACAGAAGAAAACATTAACCCAGGGCTATCAATAAGACTTAAACTGGTGTTGAGTATAGCCATGTGAGCAAATCATCATTCTTCGATGGCACTGCAAAAAATACCACTTAGAGGTGGGAGGTTTCAAGATAGTTCTAATAAACCATTCCTTCCTTTTTAAAAGTTAAAGAATTGAATCTACACTATATTTAACTACTATAACTTATCACAAATAGATCTATCACAAATACATACATAGGTGGAAAAATGAATAAATAAATAAATAAATAAGTGTCATTTGTATTATATTCTTTAGCCTGAATTACTGAGTTTCTTCCCTCTTGGCAAGAAATGACTGAGTTTCTCAGGATTTTTTTTTCTTAGCAGACAATGCTATTATTATGTTATCTCATGGTAATTTGAAACAAGTAAATTAGGAATCCTATAAAAATTCATATAACCTTAATATAAGGGCTCATCCAGGATAGCTTATTGTTGGAGTGTTGTATCAAACCAACAATAAAGATGTATTATGTGCCATGCTGTCAGTCTGGATAACATGGTTTTTCTGTTCCATGATGGTATAAATTATATTTATGACTAGTTAATATGATTATCTAAATTCCCCAAAGGAAAAAAAAACTGTTTCCAAAATAACAGTCAATATAGTGAAAATCAGTGTGTCACTACATGCTTTTGAATATTTGGAGAGATAAGCATTGTTGGAGGTCACAGGTATTATGACTTCTGCTATTTAACAGACATTTCCAAGCATTTTCAACCCTATAGAATATTAAGCTTCTAAATTCACTTAAAAAGAGCTACTTATCATATCATAAGGCTTTCCAGGAGAGCTTCTAAATACTTTTTTGTGTGTGTGAAGTGACACTCTAATGCTTTTAGTGGCTTGTAGATATTTTGGTAAATTATGCTGTTTCTTTTTGTTTACTCTGTCTTACTTATAATAGCTCCAGTGGCTGTTGGACAATTATGAAACAGCAGAAGGTGTGAGCCTCCCTAGAAGTACCCTTTACAACCATTACCTACGACATTGTCAGGAACACAAACTGGACCCAGTCAATGCTGCCTCCTTTGGAAAACTCATAAGGTCAATTTTCATGGGGCTACGAACCAGGAGATTGGGAACTAGGTCAGTACTGAAAAATAAGATTATGGATTTTCAAAAATTATTGCAGTAAAAGTATGTGCAAGTGTGTCTGTATGTGGAGAGAATACAAGGACACAAATCAGGCAAGACCAGAGAGGCATCCATTTGAGACTCCCAAATCCAAAAGACAAGTGTTTGTCCCAAACATTACCCATGTGGAAAATTACGGGACCAGGAAGGTAGAAGTGTATTATCCACTAAAGAAAGTTGTACTTCAGAATTCACCAGCTGATTTCTGCACAATACAGCAATGAAAGGGGTGAGAGGAGTCGATTACCTTGCCAGAGAGAGAGTGGCAGACAGATCAACAATTTAGCCCAAAATTTTCATGTGATATCTTAAACATCGTTATCACGGCCCCTTCTAAAATGCCACTGATAATGCTCAACAAGACATATATTAAATACAACAAGTCTGTCTTATATTAAAACAGCCATATGAAAAAGATTGTCATCTACATACCCACTCTCCTGCAAGAAATACAGAGTGCTGATTTAATCTGTTTCAATTTCTAGACAGAGGACAAATGAACAACAAATCTTTTTTGAGGACACGCAGAAATATATTATTTGTTTGCAAGCTTGCAGGAATTGATTGGATTTTAAAAGCCTATTACTCTACCATGTTCTTTTTTCCTTTTTATTGGGAAATGGGAAAAAAATTTCCATTGTTTGGAGACTTTAATAATTTTAGTATGAGATTTTTGGACAGTTATGCCCAATTTTTTTACTGCATTGGAAATGTATATTTGGTGTTTTCAGCAAACATGATGTGATTAAATGAATGAGGCACTCATTATGTAGAGGAAATTTCCCCAGATTAGGAATTAGGAAATGTGAATTGGAGTCCTAGGCCTGCCATGACCTATCTGTTTTACTTCAAGCAAGTCACTTCTTCTCTCCTGGGGTTTATTTCCTTTATTAATAAAAGAGGAGAGTTGGACTAGATACTATGTATAGGCCATTCCAGCTCTAAAATTCTATCTTCTTAAAGTCCACGTATATAGTTAAAACCAACCAGTTTTATTTCTCTCAATTCCAGATTTTTCAATATAATTGTTGTAAGTTACATATTTTCAAGTAACTGAGGCATTGCAACAGCAATTCAGGGGCAAATAGATTTTCCATTGTTCATAGGATCATAGATTTGGTGCTGGAAGGGAACTCGGGCCATCTAGACTAGTCCCCTCATCTTACAGAGAGATGAAGTGACTTACACAAGGTCACAGAGAAGGCAGAGCTGGAACTGAACCCCAGTGTTCCAAATCCAAATCCATCTCCTGGCTCTTGCACCATATTGCATCCCAAAGGATTAAATCTGGATTGCTAAATTTTATTGATTAGGAATCTCATATAAAGAAGAAAAATAGAGCTACTTCGTGAAGAAATTACATGTTCATTCATTTTAGCAAGTGCAGTTTAGTTTTAATTAATTATGATTCATAGTGCCATACTATTCTAGTAAACATGACTCGGTGTGCTTAGTCTAATAGCCACCCTCTTGACCTCATTATAAATTTATTCTGAGAAGAATGAACCTTTCAGATTCCTATGAATGATGAATTTTTTGTGTATGTATACATGTATATGTGGATTTTGTGTGTATATACACAAAATCCATATGTGTGTATGTAGATATATGCATATCCATATACATAATACATATATGAAAATTATCCCCTTCTGTTGTATTTTACCTGCATGGGCAGCATTTAAATAACTACAGATTCAGTTTTTCAGCAACTATTACATCTCTGAAACCAGACCAAAGCCAATATATCTCCTAAAACGATTAGTTCTAAGCAAAACCAGAATACCAAAATGTTTACAGATCTAAGCAATCTAAGCATCAGCCAATGTGATATTTAATTCAGCTTGTTTCTTGGCTTGCTAATTGAATTTTAGTGAGAAATCCATGGAACAGAAGATTTAGCAAATTTTAAGCCACTGACTTTGCATATGATTAATTTCATCAAACTGAAGGAGTTAACATTCACAGCCTTGATTGTTTTCTGTCTCCTCCCATGTCTAGAACTGCAAAAAAGAATGGTTGCAAATATCTTTCTAGAGTATAAGAAAACACCAAAGCAAGCATGAGTTGCAGGAAGCCCGTTGCCATAGAGGTCTATTTACTTTGGCAAACATTGGCTTTGCACAGCTCATACTTGCTTAGGTGTTTTCTTGTATGCTGTCCCTGGAAGAGATTTCTAAAGATGCTTCACTTTAAAGTTCCAGATTTATCCTGGAAAATATCTCAAAAAGAGAAAAGAGAGCAGACTTGGGTGTGGGAGGTAGAGTCCATTGACTAGAGTGAATTTCTACTTTACTTTTTTGACTTTTACTTTTCAAAGGTCCCTACTGTCATTTTTACACTCAAAATGCACCGAGTTTGTCCTATATCTTTTTAAAAATTTTATATTTAAAATGAGGGATGGGAAAGAAAGTCTAGCCAAAGAATAAGAGCTTATTCACAAATGGAATGTTAAGCCCCATGCTGAATTGTAATGATAACTGGGCTAATATAAGAAGAAGGAAAGTAATCAGGTTCAGATACTGCTGGATGTGTCTACTGCAAAAAAGACTCAATCTCCCTCCAGCAGGGACTTGAACCAAGATTCAGTCTGACCATGTTCCAAAAATGAGCCAAGATATTAATTTTCTACCAAACATCAGAAAAAGCCATAAAACAATTTTCCCCTTCAAGAAAATAAATAAATAAAACTACACTTACTAACTAGTAGAAACCAGAAAAAAGCAAATACATATTATAAAACTATTGATCCTAAACAGAATCAAAACATTAATGTTTACAAGAACATTTTTGCAAAATTTATATTTAGTTCACCCTGTCTCTTGGATCCCTCATGAAATGTTTGTGAGGCTATCCATGGAGCAGAGTATGCCATCTTGTTAATATCATAGAACCAAAACTAAACCAAGGAGAATGGGAAGAGGTTATGTGAAAGATACACTTCTCTATCTCCACTCCTGCTCCCTTGCTGCTCTCTACTTTGAAGAAAAGGAGTCTACTAATAAAGTTTACAAAGCTGACTTGTAACTTTGTTCCAAGTTCCAACACTAAAGCTGATTCTAAATGGAAATTGTCTTTAAAGAAGATCTGGCTTTAGGATTGCTTCCTAAATTGGGGGGCTGATCACTCAAAGCTTTCAGAAGTACTTGTATATCTTTGCCAATTAATAGATCTCACTTTAACAGTTTTATAAGGATGTAGTCATTAGACTATATAGTTCCTCTTCAAACTTGGAAGTAGCATCTTTCCATTTTTTAAATCTAGCACAAATTCTCTTTGGATTTTTCTCTTTAAGCAGAAGAGGAAAAAAAATGTGAAGAGTTCTAATGCCTTACTATATTTAGACCTGTTAGAAACTACTATTTTCTCATTGCAAGAATTTACATGTTAAAAACTGTTATTTTTGCAAATATTCACAAATTCCATTCAGAGCAAAAATTTGTCACCAAACACAGAATTTCTCATGAAAATGAAGAAATTGTGAAATCATTTGTCCCATGTGGAAATTTGCCATTTCCACAGACAAATTTCCTCATGTGTGTCTGTTGTGATACATCTGATTCAGCCTGCAAAACGGATATGGATTCATTTAAAAACAGTGACTGACAAATGTGTTTGAGAATCAACAGGGATGAAATAATTTCTTAACATCTACAAAGCCCTTTATATTAAAAAAAATTAATGGAATTAACAACAATCTTCTAAGGCTGAAGTCAATATATTTATTCCACTGCTAACACTTTTTCTCATGAAGTAAATAACAAATAGAAATGTTAAGTACTTGTCCAAGGAAATAGAGCAAGAAGTGTAAATTTTTACTGTAAGACCTGTAGTTAATTCTGCCCCACTAAGATTTCCTTTTTAATGAAGAATTATATATCCTACATTACAAGTTTTCACTAATGATCAGTTTTCCACTGAAATAACTGAGCTCCTTTTAATCAAGTTAATGCTTCAAGAATATGACCCAGTAAATTTTTAAGTGCTCACTTAGCACAGTACTGGATGCTGGGGAGGATATAAGACTTGTGTAAACTTTCCCTCAATGAGCTTGCAATCTAGGAATAAAACTTGTGTGTTAAACTTAACTTAAGAGAACATGCACATTTTCTGAATGAAGTATTCAGAAAACATCAAGGCAGAATATGATACAATTTTTTTTCAAAATCTTCAAATATTTGTCAGAATGGATTTTTAATTTGTAGATAGAGCTGCTCTATTAACTTGAATAAAGTGTAAGTTAGATATATATGTATATAATATGTTTCATACTATATATATGAATATGTATTATATACATATATTCATATATACAGGAACTATAGTGTATCTATAAATTTATCTGTATAGGTACTTCTTCCACCAAGGAAGATTATAGCCCCTAGGTATTTTTCTTTCATTCTATGTGATTTTTGCTCAATGATCTAGAGATCTTCTTCTGTTTCCTTTAGTATCTCATGATTACAAAAGTACCACTTATGGAGACCTTTGGTTGTTGGTGCTCTCCCCTGCTAAAATTATTTCATCTTTATTTTGTATGTATTTTTATTTTTATATTATTTATCTGTGTATATGTTATCATCCAACCCCCAGTCCCCAGTAGAATATAATAAGTTTCATGAGGATTGGGACTGTATTGTTTTTTCCTTAGTTTTTGTACAGTGCCTGATATGTGTACAACTAGTACAAGATAGTAGGTGCTTAAATGCTTTTTCATTTGAGTTGAGCTCTCCCCACATGACCAGCCATTTTGTGTGTGTGCAATTTATATGTTCCTTGTACTTGGAATTAATTTTGCAAGTGGCTTAAATTAAGTGGATAGTGAATAAATCTAATTTTATATTTACTGAAATTTATATTTCTATTGTCTGTTGTTTTTCCTGATAAAGAGGGAACTCCAAGTACCATTACTATGGGATTCGTGTCAAGCCAGACTCCCCTCTTAACCGACTACAAGAGGACATGCAATATATGGCTATGAGACAACAACCCATGCAGCAGAAACAAAGGTAAAGTCTGGAGTTTTCACTGAAATGTGGAAATCATTTTTAACTTTTTAAGTGCTGTGGTGTTTTGATAATGACAACAACAACAAAAAAAACTACCACCCTAAAAAAACACAATATGCTGCTTCCTCCTGAGAAATCACATAGTCTGTCCACTATCCTGAAATGCATTCACTCCTGATCGTCATCTGTTAAAATTTTTCTCTTCCTTCAAAGCTTAATTTAGATGTCATCTTTTCCATGAACCTTCTCAGGTCTTGCTAGCCAAAAGTAATTCCTCCTCAAGTTTTCCTATTGTAATTCATCTCTCTCATTTGTCCCTCTATCTTACTTATGCTACACTTATATGTATACATGTCAAGTCCCCCCTAATAGATTATAAGCTCCTTGAGAGCAGGGACAATGTTGTTCTTCATCATTGTATCTCTTGTACCCACAACAGTATCTTAAATATAGTAGCTGATCAATTAATGTCTATTGTTTTTAATTGATAGTATGCTTTCAGTATTGACAGTTATAAGTTACTAAAACTGATGTCTTAAGACATATTTTTTAGCCTTTAAAGAATGTTTTATGGTTTTTTTTTTACATTACATACCAATAATGTCTATGTTGCCCTCTTTTAAGAAGTATAGGATAATCCCATTTTATTCAGACAGAGAAACTAAAGGACAATATGTCATCTGTCCCAAATCATACATTATCTGTACTGGCTTGTTCAAACCATACTTCTTTAGGCAGCATGGAAGCTATTATAGTAACATAATTATAAATCTTAGAGCTGAAAGCAACCTCAGGAGAGAATCAGGGAGAGCCCCCTGCGTAATGGCAGGTAAGGTCTTATTATCTCCACTTTGTAAATAAAGCAAATAAGGCCTTACTAAGGTTAAGTGACTTATTCAGGATTATACAGCTAGCAAACAATGAAGAAAGAAAAAGAGCCCAGGCTTTCTGGATCCTGATCCCACATTCCATGTGCCCTTTTGGAATTAAAGTGCTTTCTATCTGCTAGTATGTCCCACTGAGTCCTATGTTTTGACTCCTTATGAAAGCATCATTCTCCTCTGAAGCATCAGACATCAGCCACAACTAGAGAAAGGATTTAGTGTACCTATTCTTAAACCCTGATAATGGAGGATTTTATGGAGGCCATGTTGCTTTATAGAACACTAATCAAATAATTAAATAATAGTGCTGACAGTGGAATTATCAAAGCATTCCCCTTTCACATTTCCTGTGACCTATTGAAAGACAAAAGAGTTCAAAAAGAGTACCTACAAAAGAGTAGGAGATACATTTAGAAAGAACTAAAGTAGTTCCCAGGCAGACTATATATATCCTCACTACATAAGTTTTCTGTTTTGGAGAGCAATAAGACAGAATTACAGGAAAGCAGCTTTTTGGGTACAATGAATATTCCAGGGATTCTGTGAAAAGTAAATTCCAATCCTGCTATCACAGGGTGAAATCCGGGGTTTCCCTTTTTTGGAGGGAAATAGCAGGACCTTTATGTTATTTTTATTAAGTAAACAATCTCTCCTTCAAGCAATGGTATCATATTTAACCATATCTATAAGGTAAATGATATTAGATAAATGTTGTCAAACTCAAATATAAGCATAGACCATACATAAGGATCCCTGCAGGCTGTACATTGACTTGGAAACCCACATATTGATGTTATCTATATTCTATTGTATTTTTATTTATTTTGTTGAATATTTGCCGATTATATTTTAATCTGCTTCTGGTGGTACTCTGAAAAGTGGCACAAAAAAGCCTGTTTGACACTTCTTTGCTTGAGTAAAACAAAATTTGAAAAACAGTTTTATTGAAATCTATTTTATTTACACCCCTTAAATTACCCCCATACATATCTCTTCCTTTCCATCCTCCCAGAGAACCATCTGTTAATAATTGTTTTTAAAAGAAAAAGAAAAAAAAAACAATTCCGCAAACCTGGTTATTACACAAGGAAAAAAATCTTACATTATATGCAGTATTCCACACTCATAACACCTTCTACCCCTTCAAAAGAATTGCAGGGCGGGGGGTATCTTCTCATGTCTCTTCTTTGGGATAAACTTCATTTTTATAACCTCACAACATGAATTTTGATTGTTTTATGGTTGTTGGGTTTGTTTTGTTTTCCTTTTGCCCATTTACATTATTGTAGCCATTTTTATATTGTTTCTCTGGTTCAGCTTCATTTTGTATCAGTTCATATAAATCTTTCTATGCTTCTCTGTATTCATTATGTTTATCATTTCTCACAGCACAGTAATACCCCATTACATATTACATTTGTTTAGCCATTCTCCAGTCAATAGTCATCTGCTTTGTTTCCAGTTCTTTGCTACCACAAAAAGTATTGCTATAAATACTTTGGTGTATGTAGGGCCTATCTTTTTGGCAATGACCTCTTTGGAGAACATACCTACCAGTGGAATATCTGGGTCAAAGGGTAATTGTTAGTGATTTGATGCATTCTTTCATATGGCAGTTAAAATAGAACAATTTGTGTTGGTTTGATGTTGGTAATCTTTCTTAAGAGAGGTTCTGACAATTATTTTAAAAGTTAATTTAAGGGTATCAAGGTGAAGACAGAATTTATAGTAGCTATACAATAAAGATTGCTTTCCTTTTACAATGTTCTTTATTCAGCTCAAGGCAGAATTCATATCTAAATATATGTGTATTACATATAATGTAACAAATTATATATTATATATAAATTATACATATAAATTATATTATATATAAATTATATACATATGTGTGTAAAATTATGTGTGTGTCTATATATGGTATAGTTGATGATTGCACTTATGGACAAATACACTTTCAGAAGCTAAAGATGAGAATGTAATTTAGAAGCAGAAAATAAAAAAGAAAGTAGATTGAGAAATTACTAAATCAAACAATTTAAAATATTTTAAAATAATTAATTTCACAAAACAAAACCTAATTCTATTGACAACATACTCTTTTTTTTTTTTTTTAAGCAATCGGGGCTAAGTAACTTGCTCAAGGTTACATGGCCAGTTATTTCTGGGTGTGGTGCTGAGTGTCTGAGCCCAGGATTCGATCTCCAGGTCGTCCCAACACTGGAGCCGGTGCTTTTACTTGCTGAGCCACCTGGCCGCCCCTGACAACATACTCTTAAAAGGGGTAATAGCAAGCTTCCTTGGAAACCTAATGAAAATAGTTTGTTAAAAAAAAATAGGGGTGGCTAGATGGCGCAGTAAATAGAGCACCGGCCCTGGAGTCAGGAGGACATGAGTTCAAATCCAGCCTCAAACACTTAACACAAAGCTAGCCATGTGACCTTGGGCAAGTCACTTAACCCCAATTGCCCTACCTTCCCCTCTCCACAAAGGGAAAAAAA
Source organism: Petaurus breviceps papuanus (assembly GCF_028583685.1). Classification (NCBI taxonomy): domain Eukaryota; kingdom Metazoa; phylum Chordata; class Mammalia; order Diprotodontia; family Petauridae; genus Petaurus; species Petaurus breviceps. The sequence goes on from NW_027185799.1 coordinate 28,540,727, forward strand.
AAGCATAGCCTAAGTGGTCTGGAACCAAAATTGGATTATTAAGTATCCATATAAGAGAACCAAGAACTATAAAGGTTGCAAGCTAGTCAACCTAGAAAAATCCCTATTATCTCAGTCCAGTAGGAATGGTTATTAGAAACAGAACTACTAAATATGTTTTACATGACTTCATATGTATAATGGGTATAGTATATTTTGCTTTCTCAAAGGATAGGGGAGAGATAGAAGTAAGAAGATTATTTAGAACTGAAAATTAAAGTAAAAAAAAAGAAATGGGACCACTATCAATGAGTAAATAGCCTAAGCAAGGATATTAAAAGGTTCTGTGGAATTTAGGCTTTGTTGTAGAATTCCCTTCATAAGAAATGTCGCAAAATTCTTAAGTTGTGGGTTTGGTTTTTTTGGTTTGTTTGTTTAATCAGAGAGACAAGAAGTTTGGCCTTTTTCTTAGATTTTTTTTTTCTATGATAGGGAGTTCCAATGACCAGTCGATCATTTTGTAATTGTGCTTTGTTAATTGATTCAAGAACTTTAGTGTTAGCAAGTGTATAGACCCCTCATTGTGATTGGCAGAGCACCAGCAGGTGTCTGTTCTCACTACTGAGGAATCCATCCAAAGGCAATGTTGATAAGCTTAATTGAAGCCAGTTAGCTCATTGTTCAGAAAAAAAAAAAAACTTGGACATTAAAAAGAGAAATTTTTTTTCATTAGTCCAGGAGTCTGTTATAAAATAAAGGAGAGGACTTATGACTTACAAATCACAAAACAGCATGTTAACACATTAAAGTAAGTAGCATATTTTTGTTGGGGTCTGGTAATAATATAAATAGAATAAAACATGTTTTTCTGAATATATTTAGGAGCATATTTATGGTGACAATCTATTGCCTAAAATACAAATAACATGTGAAAAAGGCAATTTTGAACCTCCAGGGAAGGCAGGTAGGATTTTGCACAGTGCATCTCTGTTCCCTTGAGGGCTTAGCATGTACATGGGTAGGCTCTGCTTGGCTTAACAAACAAGACACTATGTACACATAGTGAGGATCTGAGCAATGATACATGCTGCAAATTTGGACTGGGAGCTACATCTTGGTCCTCCTTGAGTGAAGTCACACACACCCCCATTATGGAAGAAGACCTCCCACTTGTGGGCACACTAATTATTTATACATCAGAAGCTGGATAGCACTTACCCAGAATTCAATTCAGTTAAACAAGCATTAAGTTCCTATTACCGTGTTTCCCCGATAATAAGACACTGTCTTATTATTTTTTTGGACAGAAAAACACCAGAGGGCTTATTTTCAGGGGAGGGCTTATTTTAATGAACATTGACAGCAATTTTAATAAACAGGTAAATGTGAACAAAAAAATGTACCTTTATTCAATAATGAATTCAATAAAGAACAGGATGATGCGCTCACTGCTGCAGCTCTGATTGGATGCAGCTCGGAGCGCGGCGTGCGTTTCACGGGGGGGGACGGTGCATACAGAGGGTACCGTAATGTAGCGTGTAGCGCAGGGGATCACCTTCACTACAGTAGCAATCTCAATAGGGCTTATTTTAGAGGAATCTTACACAGTAAGGGGAGGGCTTATTTTCGGGATAGGTCTTATTATTGGGGAAACACGGTATGTGATAAGTACTATGCTTGGTACTGAGAATAAAGAACAAAAATGAGTCCTGCCCTCAAGGAGTTTTACATTCTATTGGGGAAAAACAGCACATATGTAGAAAACTCAATGCAACACAAGTACAAAGTAATCCAAAGCAACTGAGTAGATTTGGGGAATCAGGTTTCTTTGTAGCAAAAGGTACTTGAGAATTCTTTCTAAGAGGTAGAACTGAGGGGGGAGTGTGTTCAGGAATGGAGGGCAGCTTCTATAAAACAATGGAGATGGAAAAATAGAATATTTTCCAGTATGGCTGCAATGTAGAAAGCATGAAGTAGTTTTCAGTAAGTTTGTAAAGGTAGGCTGGCTCTAGCCTGATTGTGAAACCCTTAAAAGGCCAAGCAGGGGAGTTTATCCTAAAGGCAAGAAGGTAGCATTGAAATATCTTGAGCAGTAGAATAACATGGTCATACCTGTGTTTTAGAATATCAATGTGGCAGTTATACAGAGGATATATTGATGACGTTGGATTCAGATGGACAAATTGGGAGGCAATTGTAATAATCTAAGCTAAAAGTGATAGGGCCCTGAACTAAGGTGGTAGTCATGTGAGTGGAGAGAAGAATATCGAAACAAGAAGTTTTATGAAGGTATAATTGACAAAATTTGGCAACTGATTTAATAATAAGAATAAAGGATGAGGAGGAGTGAAAAGTAGACTGAATAACTAAATGAACAGTAGTGCCTTAAACAAAAATGGAGAAATTAGAAAAAGGGATGGGGTATGTTTCAGATATGTTGCATTTGAGATCTCAATGGAACATACAATTGGAGATTGAATGGGAATTGGACAGAAAGACTGGGACTGCAAGCCATTTGCATAGTTGAACCTGTGAGAGCTAATGATATATCACTGAGATAATTTGTAGACAGCAGAGAAGAATACACTTTTCACAACAGTGTGGTACAGAGGCATAGGGAGAAGAACAGTAATGATCCTGCAAAAGAAACTGAAAGGGAGCAACCAGACAAGACCCCAGAGAAAAAGGGGCATCTAGGAGATCACAATTGTCAGACCCTGCAGAGAAGTCAAGAAGGATAAATACTGAGTTTTCTTAATGAACTCTGATTCAGAAGGCCCTGATTAAAGAAATTGTTGTTTGGCAATGAAGAAATCATTGGATAAAGCACTTTCAGTTGAGTGATAAGGTCAGAAGAAAAATTGTAATCATTTAAAAAGTAAGAAAATGGAGGCAATGAGTGTAGATAGCCTTTTTCCAGGAGTTTGACTATAACAGAAAAGAGAGGTATCTTAGGACAGTAGCTTAAAGAGATGGATGATCAGACCAAGTGAAGAAGGTTTTGATTTGTTTTATTGTTGGTTTGTTTTTGTGTTTGTTTTTTAAGGTTGGAGAAGATCTGGACATGTTTGTAAGCAGAAAGATAAGATTCAATGGATAGAGAGAGAGAAGATAATCAAAGGAGTGAGATCTTGGAGTAGACAGAAAGAGATAGTAATCAAAGGACTAAGTAGAAGGATTGATGTACGTGAGGAGAATGACCCTGACTTTCTCTAAGACTGGAGACAAGGAAGAAAGAGGGGGGTAATGTTGAGGTGACTCAGAATATAAAATCAGGGTAGGAGGGATGATGTAGGTGGTTTAAGGTAAGAAGAAAAGATTTGGATCAGACACTATGGGAACTGTGTCAACAGCAAAAGAATTAGTGCCTAGCAGTGAAGGCACAGTTGAGACAATATAAGATAAATTTATGGTGGTACCTGTAAGCACAATTGTGTGACTTCTTCAATTTATAGCCTAGTATGGGTATAAAAGCAAAGAAAATAGGTGGTAGGAAAGATCCAGATAATAAATGTAAGGCATTTCACATTCTTATCATAAAGCCCAAGCCTTTTATTCCTCTAGTAATATGGAATCATTGTCAAGCCATGATATTGCATTGCATTTGTTACCATATATACTAGATTTGAATTCTGGCTCTGGCTCTTACTACCTCTGTCACTTTGGACAAGTCACTTTGAGTGACCTCAGTTCCCATATCTGTAAAAAAAGGGGGGGGGGAGAATTGGATGAAATTACCTTAACTCTTCTGGCTCTAAATTTCATCCTTTGATCCATTGCTCAGACAATTGGGAATAAAACAAGGTTCTAGGTGGGGTGCAACTAGTAGCCATCATCGAGAGTAGCTAATAGTTCAAGAAGGAGCCTGAGTGGAGCTTCAAATCCTCAGCACACTAGTCTATAACCAGCAAGTTCATGCCTTAATGCTCACTGATCCATGTCACCATGTTATAACATAGAACAATCATCCATATTCTTAAATAATGGCTCTGAATCAAAGAAAGGTTCAGCTGAGTTCAGTACTCACTGTGTCCATCCAGTAAGTACCTCAAGAATGTCCCTGTTTCTAGCTTTATGCTCTAGTGACTTTGGTGACTGTCCACTTTGGTAAGATGAGCTCACTAGAGGTGGAAGCCAAAAGAAAAAGATCTTTCATCTCCCAAGCTCTGGCCAGGAAGAGAGAATAGAGAAGTCATTCTTTCCAAAATTGAGGAGAGTCTTATATGAATACCTATACTAGAACCTATGTTATGCAAATTTTAAATGAGATTATAGAAAGAAAATGGTTTGCAAATTCTAAAGTGTTCCAAAATATAAGGTTTCTAAGATGACAGATAAGTGTATAATATTTTTATTTTTTTATTTAATTTGTTTGTTTCCTTTTAGTTTACAGGATTCAATTCCACAATTCCTTGAGTTTCACATTTTGTCCCCCTCCCTCCCCTCTCCCCCATAGCAGCATATAGTCAAGTATAGGATCTGCAAATACTTTCACATTATACATTAGTCAGGTTATAAAGACAGAATGTATCAGAGGGAATGAAAAATGGTAAAGAGGACATAAACCAAACAAGAAAAGGAAAAAGATCAGGTATTTTGCTTCCACTTGGATATGAACTCAGTTCTTTCTAGTTCTTTCTCTGGATGCACACATTTCTCTCCATCTTTTGGGGTTGACTTACATCACTGCATTGCTGAGAAGAGTCCAGTCTACCAAAGTTGGTCATCATACATACATTGTGTCTGTAATTGTGTACAAATTTCTCCTGGTTCTACTCTTCTCACTCAGCATCAGTTCATATAAGCCTTTCCAGGTAAATATGAAGACTGTCTGCTCCTCAGTTCTTATAGCAAAATAGTATTCCATAACATGCATATGCCACAACTTGTTCAGTCATTCCCCAATTGATGTGCACCCCCATAATTTCCAATTCTTTGCCACTACAAAAAGAGCTGCTATAAACATTTTGTACATATGGGTCTTCCTCCCACTTCTATGATCTCTTTGGGATATAACCCTAGGAGTGGTATTGCTGGATCAAAGGGTATGAAAGTATTTATAGCCCTTTGGGCATAATTACAGATTGCTCTCCAGAAAGGCTGGATCAGTTCACAACTCCACCAACAATGCATTAGTGTTCCAGTTTGCCCACATTCTCTCTAGCATTTCTCATTTTCCTGTTTTGTCATCTTAGCCAATCTGACTGGTGAGATGTGGTACCTCAGAGTTGTTTCGATTTGCGTTTCTCTAATCAATAATGATTTAGAGGATTTCTTCATGTGCTTATAGATAGCTTTAATTTCTTTCTCTGAAAATTGCCTGTTCATATCCTTTAACCATTTATCAATTGGGGAATGACTTGTATTCTTATAAATTTGACTCAATTCTCTGTATATTTTAGAAATGAGTCCTTTGTCAGAGACATAGGTTATAAAGATTCTTTCCCAATTTCCCACCTCCCTCTTAATCTTGGTTATATTGGCTTTGTTTATACAAAAGCTTTTTAATTTCATGTACTCAAAATTATCTGTTTTACATTTTATAATGTTCTCTAATTCTTGTTTAGTCATAAAGTCTTAACCTCTCCACAAATCTGACAGGTAAACTATTCCTTGTTTTCCAAGACTGCTTACAGTATCAACATTTATACCTAGATCATGCACCCATTTAGACTTGATTTTGGTATATGGTGTTAGATAATGGTCTATGCCCAGTTTCTGCCATACTATATTCCAGTTTTCCCAGCAATTTTTGTCAAATAGTGAGTTCTTATCCCAAAAACTAGGGTCTTGGGGTTTATCAAACAATAGATTTCTATAGTCGTTGACTTCTAAATCTCGTGTGCCTAATCTATTCCATTGATCCGCTCCTCTGTTCCTCAGCCAGTACCAAGTAGTTTTGATGACTGCTACTTTATAATACAGATTGAAATCTGGTAAGGCTAGTCCACCTTCCCTAGCATTTCTTTTCATTAATTCCCTTGATATTCTGGACCATTTATTCTTCCAAATGAATTTTGTTATTATTTTTTCTAGCTCTATAAAATAGCTTTTTTGCTAAATTAATTGGTATGGCACTAAATATATAATTTAATTTTGGCAAAATTGTTATTTTTATTATATTAGCTCGACCCAGCCATGAGCAATTGATATTTTTCCAATTAGTTAGATCTGACTTTATTTGTGTGAAAAGTGTTTTGTAGTTGTGGTCATATAGGTCCTAGGTTTGTTTTGGCAGGTAGATTCCCAAATATTTTATAATGTCTACAGTAACTTTAAATGGGATTTCTCTTTCTATCTCTTGCTGTTGAATTTCATTGGAAATATATAGGAATGCTGAGGATTTATGTGGGTTTATTTTATATCCTGCAACTTTGCCAAATTTATTGTCTCAAGTAGTTTTTTACTTGATTCTCTAGGATTCTCTAAGTATATCATCATATCATCTGCAAAGAGTAATAGCTTGGTCTCTTCTTTCCCTAATTTGATTCCTTTGATTTCTTTTTCTTCTCTAATTGCTACTGCTAACATTTCTAGTACCAGATTGAATAAGAGGGGTGATAGTGGACACCCTTGTTTCACCCCTGATCTTATGGGAAATGCTTCTAGCTTCTCCCCATTACATATAATACTTGCTGATGGCTTTAAATAGATGCTACCTATTATTTTAAGGAAGTCTCCATTTATTCCTATACTTTCTAATGTTTTTAATAGGAATGGATGTTGTATTTTGTCAAAAGCCTTTTCTGCATCTATTGAGATGATCATGTGGTTTCTGCTAGTTTTATTGTTGATATGATCAATTATACTGGTGGTTTTCCTAATATTAAACTATCCTTGCATTCCTGGAATAAATCCTACCTGATCAAAGTGTATTATTCTTGAGATAAGTTGCTGTAGTCTTTTTGCTAGTATTTTATTTAGAATTTTTGCATCTATATTCATGAGGGAGATTGGTCTATAATTTTCTTTCTCTGTTTTATCTCTTCCTGATTTAGATATCAGTACCATATTTGTGTCATAAAAAGAATTTGGTAGGACTCCTTCTTCACTAATTTTCCCAAATAGTTTGTAGAGTATTTCAATCAATTGTTCTTTAAATGTTTGATAGAATTCACTAGTAAATCCATCTGGCCCTGGAGATTTTTTCCTAGGGAGTTGACTGATGACTTGTTCAATTTCTTTTTCTGAGATGGGGTTATTTAAGTAATTTACTTCCTCTTCAATTAATCTGGGCAACTTGTGTTTTTTAAATATTCATCCATTTCCCTAAGATTGTCAAATTTATGTGCATACAATTGGGAAAAATAATTCCTAATTATTGTTTTGATTTCCTCTTCATTGGAGGTAGATTCATCCTTTTCGTTTTTGATACTCATAATTTTGTTTTCTTCTTTCTTTTTTTTATCATGTTGACTAAGGGTCTATCAATTTTGTTGGTTTTTTCATAAAACCAGCTCTTAGTTTTATTTATTAATTCAATAGTTTTCTTAATTTCAATTTTATTAATCTCTCCTTTGGTTTTCAATATTTCTAATTTAGTGTTTAATTGGGGATTTTGAATTTGTTCTTTTTCTAGGTTTTTCAATTGCATGCTCAATTTGTTGACCTCCCTTTTCTCTAATTTAATCATGTATGCACTCAGGGATATAAAACTTCCCCTAAGAACTGCCTTTAATGCTTCCCACATATTTTGGTATGTTGTCTCATTATTATCATTCTCTTGAATGAAATTACTAATTGTTTCTATAATTTCTTGTTTGACCCACTCATTCTTTAGGATTAAATTGTTTAATTTCCAATTGGTTTTTAGTCTGTCATTCCTTTATTGCATATAATTTTTATTGCATCATGATCTGAAAAGGATGCATTTAATATTTCTGCCTTACTGTATAGAATTGTGAGGTTTTTATACCCTAGAATGTGGTCAATTTTTGAGTGTGTGCCATGAACCGCTGAGAAGAAAGTATATTCCTTTTTTATCCCCATTCAGTTTTCTCCAGAGATATATCACACCTATCCTCTCTAAAATCCTGTTCACCTCCTTAACTTCTTTCTTGTTTATTTTGAGGTTGTATTTATCAAGTTCAGAGAGGGAGAGATTCAGGTCTCCCCCTAGTATAGTTTTGCTATCTATTTCTTCCTCTAATTCCTTCACCTTCTCCTCTAGGAATTTGGATGCTATACCACTTGGTGCATATATGTTAAGTAATGACATTGCTTCATTCTCAATGGTGCCTTTTAACAGGATATAGTTTCCTTCCTTATCTCTTTTAATTAGGTCAATTTTTGCTTTTACTTTATCTGAGATAAGGATTGCTACCCTTGCTTTTTTTATTTTACTTCAGACTTTTACCTTTACCCTGTGTGTATCCCTCTGTTTCAGATGTTTTTCTTGTAAACAGCATATTGTAGGATTATGATTTCTAATCCATTCTGCTATCCATCTCCATTTTATTGGAGAGTTCATTCCATTCACATTTACAGTTATGATTGTTATCTGTTTCTTTCCCTCCATCCTATTCCCACCCCTGTTAATGTTCATATTTTCCCCCCTTTACCCTTCCCCGCCTTAATAGTTTTCCTTTTGACCACCACCTCCCTCAGTATTCCCTTATCAGCCCCCCTCCCTTTTCCTTCCCTTTCCCCTTACTTCTTCCCTCCCTACTAACCACCCCCCCCTTTCATAGCCCTTTCCTCCTCCTACTGCCTGTAGGATATTTTTATACTTAATGAAGTATGTTATTTCTTCTTTGCACCAAGAGTGACAGGAACAAATCTCATGCGAAGCTCCTGTCCCTCCCCTCTTTCCCTCTAAAATGATACTTTATGCGTTTCTTCTCCATAGAGTCCTATGCTTAAGTGGTTGTTATTCCCTCCTTGCACCAGAACCAATGAGGGAAAAGCTCATATGATTCCCATCTCCCTCCCTTCTTTTCCTCTGCTATACAGTTTTTATGCCTCTTTGTGTGACATAATTTACCCTTTTCCACTTCATTCATTCCCTTTCTTCCATTGCAGTCCCTTTGTAGCCCTTAATAAGATTTTTTTAATTGTCATTTTGTGTATTTTATACTCATACCCTCTACTTGTTTGCTACCAGTTTGCTCTTATCAAATAGCAGGGTGTGTGTGTGTGTGTGTGTGTGTGTGTGTGTGTTTTCCTTGTTTACCTTTCTACATCACTGTTGCATCTTGTAATTGGAGGTTGAATTTTCCATTGACTTCTGGCTTTTTTATCAGGAAGGTCTGGAATTCTGTTATATTGTTGAATGACCATCTCTTTGCCTGGAAGGATATGCTCAGTCTCTCTGGGTATGTGATCGTTGGTTGTAACCTGAGTTCTTTTGCCTTCCGGAAAATTGTATTCCACTGCCTCCGATCTTTCAGTGTAGAGGATGCCAAATCCTGTGTGATCCTCAACTGTGGACCCTCAATATTTGAATTGTTTCTTTCTGGCCGCTTGAAGTATTTTCTCTTTTATCTGGTAGTTCTGGAGTTTGGCCACAACATTTTGAGGACTTTTCAGTTTGGGATCTCTTCCAGCAGGTGTCTGGTGGATTCTCTCGATTTCTATTTTACCCTCATGTTCTAGTATCTCAGGGCAGTTTTCCTTAACGAGCTCTTGGAGAATGTTGTCCAGGCTCATTTTTTCATCATGATTTTCTGGTAGGCCTATGATTCTCAGATTATCTCTCCTGGATCTGTTTTCCAGGTCAGTTATTTTTTCTTTGAAGTATTTTACCTCTTTTTTCTAATTTTTCATTCTTGTTGTTTTGTTTGACTAATTTTTGGTTCCTCATAGAGTTATTTGTTTCAATTTGGTTGATTCTAGTGTTTAGCAAATCATTTTCCTTAGTTAATTTTTGGAGCGCCTTTTCCATATCATACACTTTTCTTTTTAGAGAGATGTTTTCTTCATTATAATGTTTTTCTAATTCTGCTATTTTGGTTTTGAGAGAATTATTCATTTTGTCTTCTATCTCTTTCATTCCGTTTTCAAAGTTCCTTTTGATCTCATCTAGGAGAGCTTTCTATGCTTGGGACCCATTCCCTATTGATGTTTCAGCTATGGGTGTGGAGTCCACATTGTCTCCCTCTGAGTTTGGTTCCTCCCTCTGAAGATAGTAGGACTCCAGAGTCTTTGTCTTTGTAGTCTGCATTCTACCCATTTTGGACAGGGCCCTAGCCACGCCCTTCCTCTAGGGATCCCAAGCCTTTAACATAGAGGGTTTTGCCCTGGGGCAATAGTTACTATGTTTTTAGGGTCAGAGGGGGGGAGTTGGAGCAGATGAGGTTCACTCTGTCATCCTGGTCTTTGGAAGTCCTGATAGGGTTTGGTTTTTGTTTTGTTTTGTTTTGTTTTAATTTCTGGGCTATGAAGTGGTAGCCCCAGGAGTATTTGCTGTACAGGACAGGGACCCCTGTATTTGCTTCTTACCTTGCTCTTTCCAGTCCCAGCCCTTTGGTGATAGGCCTCGTAGTAGCCCTTGTGATTGGTGGGACAATTTGCCCTCTAAGTTGATCAGGCCCCTTCTAGGCCTGCCTCTGCCAGCCCCGCCTTCCGGGCCTGCCTCTGCGTCTCTGTATAATATTTTTACAAAGATTTTTAAAATTATTTTTAAATGTTTGTTTATTTTTGGTTTACAACATTCAGTTCCACAAGTTTTTGAGTGATAAGTTTTCTCCCCCTGCCTGCCTTTCCCTCTCCCCAATATAGTGTGTAATCTGATATAGTCTCTACATACACATTCATGTTAAACATATTTTCACATTAGTCATGTTGTAAAGAAGAATTATAACCAATAGAATGAACCATGATAAAGAAGAAACAAAACAAAACAAAAAAGAGAGAGAGCAAATAGTATGCTTCAATCTACATTCGGACTCTGTAATTCTTTCTCTGGATGTGGATAGCATTTTCCATCATGAGCCTTTTGGAATTGTCTTAGAACCTTGCATTGCTGAGAAGAGCTAAGTCTATCAAAGTTAATCATCACACAATATGGCTATAACCATATACAACATTCTCCTGTTTCTGTTCCCCTCGTTCAGGATCAATTCATAAGTCTTTCCAGATTATTATGAAGTCTGTCTGCTCCTCATTTCCTATAGCACAATAGTACTCCATTACATTCATATACCACAACTTGTTCAGCCATTCCCCAATTGATGAGCATCCCCTCAATTTCCAATTCTTGGCCACCACAAAAAGAGCTGCTATAAATATTTTTGTACATGTGGGTCTTTTCCCCATTTGTATGATCTCTTTGGTATACAGCCCTAGAAGTGGTACTGCTGGGTCAAAGGGTATGTACATTTTTTTTGCTTTTCTTTTTTTGTAGGGCAATTGGGATTAAGTGACTTGCCCAAAAATCACATGACTACTAAGCAGGGCCAGTGCTTTATTCACTAGGATATGTATATTTTTATAGCCCTTTGGGCATAGTTCAAAATTGCTCTCCAAAATGCTTTGATCTTTCAGAAAGATTTTAATCCAAAACAGATAATTTTTTTTTTAAGTTTAGACACTCAAAAGGGGTAAGTTTCAATTATCAGCAAAATTCACTCATATGGAACCTCATTTGGACTGTCAGATACATGAGGCCTGGCTATCTACACTTCTTCTGTACCCTTAGAATGACTAGGCCTTCTATCTGACCTGCACCCTCCAGAATAGGTTTTCTCCTCCCTACCCTCCATTCCCCTATATATGTTTTCTTCCTCATTAGACTATCAGCTCCTTGAGGTCAAGACTACTTTTGTTTTTTTCTGTGTATCCCCACATAGTACATAATAACCATATTTAATAAATTGTTTTATTGGGGTGGGTAGGTGGCTCAGTGAATAGAGCACTGGCCCTGGAGTCAGAGGGACCTGAGTTCAAATCCAGCCTCAGACACTTAAGACAAAAACTAGCCATGTGACCTTGGGCAAGTTACTTAAACACCAATTGCCCTCCAAAAAGAAAAAAAAGATTGTTTTATTCTTTCACTAGAACATGAGTTCCTTGAGAATAAGGACTGGGGTTGCTCTTCTCTTTGTATCTCCAGGGTTTAACACAGTGCTTAGTATATAGTAAGTCATATGCAAGATCAGCAATCTTAGTTGCCTTGGCAAGAAAATGAAAATTTTTTATTGTTGTTATACATCTTTATTTTTTCAAATTAATACAGAAGTTGTTTTCAAATATGTGATATTTATGTTTACACAGAAACAATAGTATCATTATTGGGGTGGGGAGTTATAGCTGTGATTTCATCAATGTGAGAATTCAGTGTCAAATCTCTATCTATTAGTGCAGGTCAACATCTCACCTGCAACTTTGTGAGAGTGGAGCAAGTCACTTAACATCCCTGGGTCTCAGTTTCCTCATCTGTAAAATGAAAAGTTTGGTCTAGATAGCTGCTGAGTTATCTTCTAGCTCTAGAGCTATGATCCTGAGAAACATTTCTCCAAGGGTGGTAGTGTCTTGTATTGGAATCAGGAATATGACCTGAAGGAGAGGAATGCATTTAGACAGATGTGCATGTGTGTGTTCTATCTGATGATACCTGTAGAAGCCAATCCAGTTCCTATCCAACCTCATTGGCATGGAATTAGACCAGGAGAATCTGGTTCTGGGCCATCCCCAACCTTGGGAGAACCAAATCTGTCTCTAGAGCAGGTGCCAAATTCTCATGCAGTCTCAGAACCATCCCCAGCTTTCTGAGGGACTCCCAAGAAGGAATGTCCCTGGACAACAGCAAATCTTCTTAGAAACATTCCAAGCTGTTATTCCAAAGGCTGAGTCTGAGTTGAATTAACCTCCAGGGATGGATAATAGTCGGGTGATATGGCACCTGAGCAGCTTACTTTAGTATGCAGGTAAGAAATGTTGATGCTGAAAGCCTTAGTGTTCACTCTGCCTCTGAAGCAGTCCCTGATGTAATGATCACATTTTCCATTGAAGTCAGAAGAACTAAAAATAACTAAATGATCCAACCTGTAACAGTGTTTCTTAGAACATCATTGATTCCCTATTGTAGTTTTATAATCTCCATAGAAGTATATGCTTTCCTATAGTACTATAGTGTAGGATTTGCTATTACTTATTCTAAGTAAAATTTCCCTTTGCAAAAATATAGCTCATTTTTAATTTTTAAAAACTAATATAAATATCTTAATTTAAAATCTTTTTAAAAAATTCTTGAAAGGATTTCAGCGTTAAGATCAACTTTAGACATCATCCTGTTTTGATGAAATATATACAGAATTCCTATTGAAGACCATAAAATAAATCAAATTTTTTGGTTTTCTTACCAGAGGAGGGGGGGGTCAGTCTTTTGTTTCTCCATAGATAAGGTCTTAAGGATACATTTGTTGCTGGGGATGTCAAGATGGGAGGAGAGAGGCAAGTTGCCACCCCAACAAGGAACCCAATTCTCCTGGGCCCCATGCAGCAGGAATAAATGTGGAAGGAAACAGAGGTTAAAAAAAGGGATTTAAGGCTAGGGACAAAAACAACTTATAGCAAGATTGTATGCTGTATAGTTTTAATTGTATAATTATCCACAACATTGAGTCAGAAAAGGATAGGGATAGAAACAACTGGAATTGGAATTTCATTGATATCAGAAATTCCCTCTACTAATGTAGTTTTGCCATCTCTACAACTTACAGCTAGGCACCATAGTGGACAAAGTAACAGTCTTGCAAGCAGGAAGACCTCAGTTCCAATCCTATCTCATATACTTACTAGCCTTGGGACCCTAGACAAACCACTTAACGTCTCTTTCTCATACAAAAGGGGGAGTGATAAGCACATCTACCTTTCAGGAAGATTATGGGGATAAAATGAAATAAGATACATAAAATGCTTTGCAAACCTTAAAGTGCTACAAAAAGTGTTAGCTTATGGCTTTAGAGGATTACCTAAAACACAGTTGAATCACCCAGGGTCACACTGCCATTTTGTGTCAGGAGAGGGACTTGATCCCCTATTTTCCTATCTGTAAGGCCATTTTCCTAAGTCCCTACATCATGCTACCGCTCTTCAGTTAAAGACACAAAATAAGTAAAATCCATTGATAAGACAAAGAATTTATTTTAGCCAATGGTTTCAGTTTTCCCTTTAATCAAAACCTACGTTAAACCTATTGTTAATAAACAAAATTGATAGGTTTGGATCTTACTTTTTTCTCTCCTGCCTAACTACTTATTAGTAGAGATTGCCCATGGACAGTAAAATCACTACAAAATGAACTGAAAGGACTACTAAGAGAAAGGACTAAAGCTGGGAGTTAACAACACTATTATTTACAAAGAATTTCCTCTATTTAGAGATGGAAGGGAGAGGTCCTCTAGTCCAATTTTCCCTCTTTAAAGATAAGGAAACTAAGGACCTGAGTAATAAAGTGACTTACTGTAGTCACACAGGTAAAAAGTGGGAGAGCCAGGACTTGAATTCTCTAACTCCAACTCAAGAGTTCTTTCTACCATACTTCAAATTCACTACCTAGGATATCATTTGCTTTTCTGGATATTGAAAGTCACCTAATTCACCATTTTTTTTACTGAGTTCTGTTATTGACTGAGGTTTTGTCACCACAGTCACATCTAAAATGCTTATCACTTTACTGGGACAGTCTTCAAAAAAAAAACTTATGCATTATACCTGGGAGGTTAAGATTGGTTAGTGAAACTTGGTTAGTGAAAACAGCTTTTTTAATCTGTGGCTATAAATCATGTAATTATTTAGGATGGTTCATAGGATCACAGATTTAGAGCTGACTTCAATTCCCTCATTTTGCAAATGAGAAAACTGAGGCCCAGAAGAGAGTTAAGTACCCTGTCCAGGGTCACACAATAAAGAGTGAAACAGACTGGGATTGTGATGCCTTTTTGTCTATTCAGTGATGGTTTTGTTTTTCCTACATGCAACTTCAACTACTTTAAAAACTTTGGTATGAATTTTTACCCATAGCCTTGATTAGTGTAGAGAAGTTAATTTGGCAATTCTGGTGGTAAGTATATGCCACTTTCTGCCTTCCGTTATGATGTTTTAGTATCCATGCATAGTCATATTGTCTGTTTTCAATGGTGCTTTCAAAGTAGAGTTATAACTCTCCAAATTCCATGTAACAGCTATGATGAGCTCCGTATTGAAAAAAATTCCTAATAACCTTCCAAGTTTTATATTTTAGTGACAGGTTTCATGCATACACTAAGTTATTAAACCATTAGATTTTCTTTGATTTCTTAATCATTAACAACTTTAGCTGGTGGTTACCCATGGAGTTGCAAGCTGTTAAAATTATCATTTGCTTCTTACTAATTTTAAAACCAAGAGCTGTTTCTTCATTAGCAACAGAACAGGTCTTTTTTTTTTTTTTGGCACCACAGATTTTCTGATATGGTCTGGGTTTACTCCACTTTATAAAAATGCCAACCAAGACCTTTGAATATTTCAAACATAATTTATGGAGGTGATGATTTATCTTATTCAAAAAAAAAAATCCAAGAAGACTTCCTTTAAATAGTGAGCTCCCCTAGTGTTTGCAGTCAAGTGTGTACTTACAGATGATGAATTACTTGACAGAGTAGTAGGAGGCAGAAAAATTTAAAGTTATGTTTCAATGGCAAGAGCCATTGCCAGTAGAAAATCAGTCAGAATGAAAATAAAGCATCCCCAGTTTATAGTGTAAGTCAGTGGGAAAGCATAATTCAGTTCACAAATATTCAACTTATGTACACCCTTATAAAAGAATACATACAACATGGGCACAATAAATATTTATTTGATTTTGTACATCAGTTTTTCATACAACATAGACACAGTAAATATTTATTTGATTTTGTTTTTAGCTAGTTTCAGCAGCAATGAATTTTAGCCTTAAAATTCATTCAAAAATGTTTATCTAACATTTAGAAAAGAGGTCGTTTAATGAAAAATCAAAATTAATATCTGAGCTCCATAAAAATTATTTTTCTCCTACTTGCTGCTTCCTTTTCTACAAGATTAGGTTTGAAGAAATCCTTAATGTCCTATGTTCCATTATCTTACACCTGTGAAGAACTGTTATAAATACCAATATTTATCTCCTTATTAATATAGTTCTATTGTTGATATTGTCAGAGGCATGTGTGGTGTTAGTTGAAATAGCACTGAACTTGTAATCAAGACATTTGGGTTTAAGGCTCAGCCCCATTCCTTACTAAGCTGGGTAACTTTGGGCCAGTCAACTTCCATGAGATTATTTCCTCTTCTTAATGACAGCTCACAGTTATGTAATGCTTTACAATTTAGGAAGCACTTTGTTTACAACAACCTTGTGAAGGAGATAAAGTAGTAGTATCTCATCCCCTGGGGCGGGGAGGGGGAGTCAGATATGTTTAGTGAAGAACCATAACCCTCATCATGGGGCAAGGGTCTTCTGACCCCAAGTCCAGAGCTCTTTCTACCACATATACGTCCCTTATATAAAATGAGGAAACTAGACATCTCACAAGGTTGTTGTGAGTCTCAAAGGAAACAACTTACTGAAATTGCTTTGCAAGCAATAGAGCTTGCATGTAAATGTGTGCTTCCACTTCTAATATGATCATCATCTCAATGATATAGCTAATATTAATATAACTCCAAGGAAAACTATTTCACTATCTTCCTTAAGAATTTAAGAATTGTCTTACCACCAACTACATCAACAGCAGCATTCCATAGTGCCGCTGAGATAAAGAGCTCATTTATTCTATATAAACACAAACAAGAAGTTATATAAAGTCCTTTTTGTCTAACCTAAAATTCCGTGCCAGTTTTGAAATTTGTGGTCATTTTACATCCATAGTATACTTGCTAGATGCATAGACAATAAAGAAGTATAATCAGAAAACAGCTGGTCTCCATTTTATAATTACCCCCATAATCTCATAATAAAGCTTCATATAATTGAAATCTGTAGGAAGTTGTTTCAGCTTTCTCTTCTCTAGGCTAAATAATTTAAATTCCTTCCACCTCTTTTGTTTAAACTTCATGAATTCCAAACTGCATTAATTTAAATTGGTTAAACAAGTTCAGCCTGTTTTATTAGCAAAGTAAAAAATTCATAGCTGAAAATAATGAAACTAAAGCCAAATTAAGCACAGTGAATTGATGAGGATGGGAAACCTCCTGAAATGAACTGTGTAGAATTAATTGATAAGGACCCTCCACCTTTTCAGTTACTAAGGATCAAAGTTCCTTTGCCCCCTTCAGGCTGGATAGACCAACATCTTTACCATAAGTGGTACTTAAACTCAACAAGTGTTCATTAAGTACTTACTACATTTTAGGCCTCATTTCAATAGGCACTAGTTTCATTAGGCTAGAATGGTAAACTTCATTGCCACCCCAAGGTAAAAACATATGACCAGTCTGTAAACCTATACTTGAAAACTATCCAGCTTGTGCACCTTAGAAATAGCCTTAGAAAACCCAGAATCCCCTCTGTGACACAATGAGCAAGCAGATTGAGGCTTTTTTAACCTAAAAAAAGACCTTGGAATTTTTTGTTTTAATTCTTTGTTCTTGGATTTCCCAACTTTGGTTAGTTTCTCAGGGAAACACAGAATTGAAAACGTCTTTCTATACCTACTTTCCAAGGTCTATTTTATCTTAGATAAATCTCTATAACACGAACAATGAAGGAAGGCAGATTCAAGTCACGTGCCTTAGTCATTGTGTGGTGCATTTGCAGACTGAAGGAATAATTTGTTTGTTGTTATTGTTGTTGTTTTTTCATTCCATATTTTAAGGTACAAGCCTATGCAGAAAGTGGATGGGGTTGCAGATGGTTTCACGGGAAGTGGTCAACAGACAGGCACATCTGTTGAGCAAACTGTAATTGCCCAAAGTCAGCATCATCAACAGTTTTTAGGTATGTTAAGATAAAACTCCTATTAGATATTAGTGAAACCTACAAAATAGCAGCAGGTTTTTCTTAAAGTATCATGGTTCATGACAAACTAATTCTACTCTGAAGTTATTTCTGCTGAAGTTATATGTCCTTCACAACATGATGGTTTGACTCCTTCTTAGCTAAATATTTTTTTTGTAAAGATCTGGATTTGTGTTGGACTTTTTAATTCATATGTACTAAGTAAATATGTATGGACCAGCTGCTAAAATGGGAAACCCTATGCTATTTCTAAAAGTTCTAGTGAAACTTTACGGTTAAAAAAATCACCCACAACATTTTGTCTCTCTTATACAACTAAGACAGTCTTGTTACCATTAGAGTTCTGGTCACATCTTATCTTATCTTGTATATTTTTCCTACTGCTAATTTTTGGTTGTAAAATATCAACATGAAAATATGAAAAGTCTTGGCTTTTTGGCCCCCTGACTTTACAAAAACAAAGCCTTTGTATTCTTAAGTTTTTTTCTCATTATACTGTAATTGGCAGCATGCACAATTTTTTTCTATTCTGTTGTCATGGTAACAGATGCATCAAGAGCACTTCCAGAGTTTGGAGAAGTTGAAATATCTTCTCTACCAGATGGTACTACCTTTGAGGATATCAAATCACTGCAGAGTCTTTATCGAGAGCACTGTGAGGTAAGTAAGACTTTTCAAACAAATTAAGCCATACTAAAACAGCTAGCTAAAAGCAAATGATATGTCACTTGCATAAGAGAGAAGCTGATCCTCATGCTTTATTGAACAAAGTCTATTCAACAAATACTTATCAGGGGTTTACTGTGTGCAAGGAACTGGTAGCTTAAAAAAAAAGAACCTAGTCTATAGGAGCTTAACAATCAAGTAGAATAGAACATAGGCACACAAATAATAAGGTGCAGAAGTAGAAGTCATAAGACAAATAAAACATAGGAATCTGAGGCTGGAAAAATGACTTCATCCAAGGAGGAGGGCAGTTAGGGAAAGTCACAAAAGTTGTAAAAGACTTGGTGCCGATGTTGAAAGTTAAAGGAAGGGAGCAAGTTCAACAGACAAAGAGAAAGGGAGAACATCTTCTAGGTAGGCAAGGAGGCAGTGTGGTCAGAGTCACAGAGATGAGAAAAGGCCATGTAAGAATAAGGATGGAAGGTAGCCCAATTTGGTGGTAAATATAAGGTTCAGGAAAAAGCTGTAGCAGGATAGTAGTTAAGTTGCAAGCAGATTATGGAAAAAAGAGATTTTGCTTTGCTTTTTTCCTGCCTAACTATAGAGGTGAGGGTTACCAAGAGAATAGATTAAAATAATTGGGAGATAGGGGTGGCTAGGTGGTGCAGTGAATAGAGCACAAGCCCTGAAGTCAGGAGGACCTGAGTTCAAATCCAGCCTCCAACACTTAACACTTACTAGCCTTGTGTGACCTTTGTCATGTGACCTTCAGCAAGTCACTTAATACCAATTGCCCTGCTCTCCCCTATCCAAAAAAAGAAAGAAAAATAATTGGGAGAGCTTGTGCTGTCCATGTTCCTCAGACCATGATGTGTTACAGTTATTCCTTCCAGAGATCACTGAGGTTTCTCTTCTCCTCATGTTTCTCCTTGTGTCATTCATATATATGACATAAATATGTACATATACTTATACAATATGTGTGTTAATGTATGTACATACACACATATATACATATATATACACCCATATATATGTGTACACAGATAGATAGATAGATAGATAGATAGATAGATAGATAGACAGACAGATAGACATACAAATATGACACAAGGAAATGCTGATATGGTACAAGGAAAAGCTTTTGCCTATATACATGGAGTGTGTGTGTATATGTTTATGTACACACTTATCTTAAGTCATAGGATCCCAAGATTTAGGGCTGGAAGGGAATCACAGAATTTCAGTGATCAAAGGGACCTCGAAGATCATACAGCTCAACCTCTACCTGAATAGAAATATCCTTCAAAATATCCCTGGAAGTTTCTTTCAGAATTTATAAGGACCTTACGCTTCATCAGTTCTTCACTAAAAATCAAAGTTACTTTGCTCCCTTCAGGCTGGCTCTTTATGGGACAGACCAACATCTTTCTCATAAGTGGTACTTGAACTGTATTCAGTTCAATAAGCATTTGATTCTCCTTGCTAAAACCTCCAGTGATAGAGAACTCACCACATGCAGAAACAGCCTGTTTTTCTTATGAATGACTTTCATTGTTTTCTGTCTATTAAGGGGCAAATTTTCCTGGTGGATTGCTATGACCAGGAAAGGGTTCTTTCTAGTCCAACCCACTCATTTTATAGTTGAATAAAATGGGACCCAACAAAATCAAATTGTTTGCCAGAGATCACAGAGGTATTCAATTATATAACTTGGATTTAAAAAGAGATCCCCTGACTCCATATCAGTCTTACCACTCCATATACCCCATTTTCTAGGAATACTGAATTCTAGAAGCTCAGATTCAGACAAGAGGTCAAGACTAGAGTGAAGATTTTAAGCCAGCTGACTCAAAAGTCAACGCTCTGGGGGCAGCTAGGTGGCGCAGTGAATAGAGCACTGGCCCTGGAGTCAGGAGGACCTGAGTTCAAATCCAACCTCGGACACTTAACATTTACTAGCCATGTGGCCTTGGGCAAGTCACTTAATCCCAATTGCCCTGCCCTCCCCCCTCCCAAAAGCAAAAAAAAAAAAAAAACAACCCACAATAAAATAAAGTCAAGACTCTGTCTCACAAAATGTCCTGTATCCTCAAAGCAGGCACTGATCTGTGTAGAAGGAATTCCCTATACCCATGAAATCACAGATCTACCTTTCCACACAGATGTACTATATTCCTATGACCTGGAAGTTGGTTGAGGAGGAAGACACAGGAATCCCTGATCAGGGAGCTTTCAAGGGAAGCCCTTGGTCTTTTCCCTCAAATCATCAAGAGAAAAGTAAGGGCAGACCCACTGGCAGGGCTTGACAAGTGCTTGCACCTGCTAACCCTTAGTTAGCTAATTTGCTAATGATCAGAATCATCTCAGAGTGGGCTAGGCTGCTTCAGAATGTAGTGGGTTCTCTCTGACCCTGAGTTCTTTCAGCAATATTGGATGATTATTTTTCCATCATGTTGAAAAAGATGATGTCCGAGGTGGCTTCCAACTATAGCAGTCTGTGATTAAAACTTTGATCCTCTGGTCCTAAATCCAGAGTTCTTAACACAAGACCACTTGGAAGCTTCCTACAGCGGGGTCGGTTGTGCCAGCTCACTATCCTGGGCATGATTTGCTCTTGGATGAGTTGTAATAGCTACCAATTTCTGAGTGGGACATTTTCTTTTGCCTGTAAGATTTTCTTGAATGCTTCTCTCTCTGAAAGAAGATTATATTTGAAATTTAGATATCTTTATTTCAATATTGTTCATGGACTCACTCTTAGAATATAATCCTTTTGCTGTAATGGACATCTTACTCCCAATAGCTAACAGTGCAATATGCAGTGATATTTCTCAACTCATAGCCTTAATGGGGCGGGGGGAGGTTTCCACTCCAGAAGTAAACAAATGCTTTAGTAAACCTGAATTCTTCTTCGAAGTGCTGGGTTAAAGCGAGTTCTCACATTATCAGCATAACACATGGAAAAGATCTTCTCCATGTGATCTCAACAGGTTGTCTCGATCATTCCCCACAGTGACCATTTTAACTGAAAAGTCAGTGAAAATTCATCTCCCTATTGATCCTTGTGTTTTTCTCAGTGACATTTTTGGTATAGCTCAATTCTCTAATAGGAATTAAGTTAAGAGAATAGTGTTAACATATCCTCCTCCACCTATAACAATAATAAGATTTAGAATTGGAAGGACCATAGAGATCTTATTTATTTTATGGATGAAAAAATTTAGGCTCAAAAAATCAAAGTGATTTTCTCAAGGACAGGGAGTAAATAACAGAAATTATTTTTAAATAATAGATCCTTTAAATAAAAGGTCCTTTCCCTTAAGCCACATTCCATTCAGTGAAGAGGATAATACTGCTCATTTTCTTGCATTTTTCTGTTTCCTATGGGTAGAATTTAAACAAAAGACAAATAAAGATTTGTTCTGCAAAAAGTTTTTCAAATAAATTTTAATTGTTATCTTTTTGCTTTTATATCCCCTTCATTTCCCAATTTATCCCTTTTCTCACCTCCTCCCAGAGAAGCATCCCTGATAACAAAGAGATGGGAAAATAGTTCAGCAAAACTCGCTGACACAACGAAAAAGTGTGACATGATTTTTACTATTTTTATCCCTTTATCTACCACCTCTCACCTCTCTTCTTTGGGGCCAAGTCTGGTCATTGTAATTTCATGGCATTCAGTTTTTATTACTTTATTATCATTGTTCCTTTCATTTACATTGGTCATGGTCTGTGAGCATATTGTTTTCACGGTTCTGTTTACTTCATTTTGCAGCCGTTCATATGTCTTCCCATGCTCTTGCAGTTTTTATTTCTTATATTGTGATAATATTTTATTAGATTCATGCATCACAACTTGTTTAGTCATTTCCCAATTAATGTGCACTTCTCCTTTGCTTCTAACACAAAAAGTGTTCTTCAGAAAGATTTATCACAGGGTTCCTTTAAATGCCAATTCCCTAGGACATTAAAATACGGTTTGGTTTGCAAAATTTTGGTGTACGTACAGCATTTCAAAGACCCAGAGAAACAGAGAAATCCTGGAATGTCAGAAGGGACCTCAGAGACTATCAAGTCCAAGCTATATCTGACCTTCAAGGTCCCAAATTCTGAAATTGCCCTCTTTGTTAATAATCTCCTCTCCTTTCATTTCTCCCACTGCTAAAATTGATCTGGCCCTTTGCCCTGTACTTCATTGACCTCTATTTTCCCCCAATCTGCTATGTCTGTTTTAGCTTCACTTCTCTCCCTTTACAATCTTGACTCTATGGTAAGGCAGTTCAGTAAGGCACTATCTTTCACTTTTAAATCTCTCAGATTCTTGTTATTCTGTTTGTTATTCCTCTTTGTTAAGGAAGTAATGAAATCATAATGAGTCCACTAAAAAGTCATGCTACTGAACCTTGCTACTCCCTTCTGACTGACTCCCTCTCAGGCTTCCCACCACAGCTATTACAAACTCTCCTAGTTCTACTCCATCCTCCAGAACCACTCTACTGACCTCTGAAGATGCCCTTCCCTCCTACTTTAATGAGAATATTGAAGCTGTCCATTCTAAGTTCTCTCATTTTCCATCCTTTTCTTTTCAAAATCCTAGCTTTGCTCCATTCCCAGAGGACAAGGTGACCCTACTTCTTGCCAAACTAACTCCTTCCCTTGTGCTATTGATACATTTTTTCTTATCCTTATCCCCCTCCCCATGAAGCTATTTTCTATGATTCACACTGTCTCTACTCAGTTCTTACCCATTGCTTATAAACATTCTTAAGCTTCCTTTATTCTTTTCCATTGACCCTGTCACCTGCTTGACTTATCCTCATATTTCTCCTCCCCTTTGGTATTAAACTTACAGAAAGATTAGTGTACACTCAGTGTTTCCATTTCCTCCACACCTACTTACAGAGTTCCTCAACAACTACAATTTTCTACTGCCAATGCTCTGCTGAAACTTTTCTCTCCAAGGTTACCTTAATTGTCAGATTTATTGGCCTTTTTAAAATTCCCAACCTCCTTAACCTTTCTGCAGCATTTGACACCATTGAACCCTCTTCCTGGACTGACTTTCCTCCTCTAGCATCTTGACACAATTCTTCCTTTGCTCTTCTTACACCAGTATACTTTACTGGTTCATTGTCCTATTGCTTCTTAGACATGGTCTCTAAGATTTTGTTGTAGGGCCTTTTTTCTTTTCCTTCTACTTTTTCTCCCATGGTATTTCTCTTGGTTATCTCATAGCTTGTGATAGTAATGGCAATTAGTAAAGATTCCCCTGTATTGGCTTGGTTTTCAAATTGATTGTGTTAAAACCCAGAGCTTGTTAATCCCACCTGTGGGATGGACTTGTTGATGTAAAAAAGAGAGTCCTGAACTGGGAGTAGCTGGTGATGTAGATTTGGAGAGACAAGAGAGAGGCAGAAGAACTTTTTGGAAGCAGCACCTCGTGGAGGCAGAGAGAGACTGAGAGAATTGCTGGGGGCCACTTTGAATTGCCCTGGACTTTTGAGACCTGCCCCCTGAGCTGCCAAGGACTGAGGAGACATGGTTGTTTTGCTGGTACTTTGTCTGTTTTGATGTTGTTTTGCCATATTTGTCCACTGGTGAAAGACAGTTCTTTTGTTGAAGAAGTTCTGGAACCTGGCTGTTGGTTAAGAGCTCCTGAGACTGTCCTGCAGACAGAGAGTGAATACTGTCCACTGGTGAAGGACAGTGCTGTTGTTGCAGGGGTCTGGAGACTGTCCTGCAGACAGAGTGAATACTGTCCACTGGTGAAGGACAGTGCTGTTGTTGCAGGGGTCTGGGAACCTTGCTGTTGGTTCAGAAGCCCTGAAGAAGGATTTTCTTGTTGTATGTTTACAGAAATCCTGGGAGAGGGTTTTGCTAATGTTTTCAGGGGTTCTAGGACTGTTCTACAGACAGAGGATGAATTAATGAAGGGATTGGCAATGTATCTTGTGGCCTTGCTAAACCTTGTCTCCCCAGGAACTAAGATTGCTGAGAACTTGCCTCCTGTCAAGATGAAGAAAAGACCTCCATTTGGGTATTAAGTGCTGTGCTTAAACTTGATGTAACTCTGGGGTAGATTCAATTGTGATCCAGGGGTGGGGAACTTTTGACCTTTTTGTGTTCTATGGTTGAACAAATGAATGTACTTTACTTAGATTGGAAACTAATCTCCATTTGAGATCCATTTGAGAAGAGGGGCTTTGTGATGGACCAAATGAAGGTACAGCCTAGGGGTGGAGTAGTATTTAGAACAGGGACTTTGTAATTGATTGAATGAATGGAAGGTCCTGAGGTGGGGTAGTACTTGGAGATTATTTAATCACACTTAGTAAATGCTGTATTTTGAATGATGTCATGTTTTGATCTTCTCTGTTCTTGGTTTGGCACTGAATAAAATGGAGAGCACCTATGCTGGTATTCTGAACCTTGGGAAGTTGCCTTTCTTTGGCATTATATTACATAGCTCCACTTCTATTCAGATGCCTTCTCCAATCTATGTCTTTACTCTCAACCTCTTGGAGATTGGGTCCTACCTCTCCTCTTCAACTGACTGCTAGGCAAATCTCCACCAGAATACTCCACTGGCATCTCAAACTCTACCTGTGTGAAACTGAACTCATCTTCTTTCCTCTAAAATCGGTTTTGCTTTTGAACTTTTATTCTTCTGTCAATGGTACTACCATCTTCCCATTCACCGCAGGTCAAAACTTCAATCACTTTTTGCTCCTTTTTCTCCTTCACCCTTTATGTCCAATCAATTGTCAGACCCTATTGATTGTATCTTTTGAATATCTCTTTAACATCTGCCCCTCTTCTCCATTCACCCTGCTACCACCCAAGTTTACATCTGATAACTTCTCCTCTGGTTTTCTGAATGGTATCCTTGCCTTCATTCTCTTTCCTCCATAATCCATTTTTCATACCACTGCCAAAATAATCTAATGTATATATTTCATTTTGTTGGTGCTCTACTCAAAACTTTCTGTGGCTCTCTATTGTATGTGAGATAATATACAGATTCCTTAACTTGACATTTAAGGTCCTCCATATCTTACCTTTCCAGCCTTATTTCAAAATTTTCACCTTCACACACACACACACACACACACACACACATACACACACACAGAGTTCAATCAAACCACATTACTAGCTGTTCTGCAGTTCCCTTTCCTCTTTGCATCCACTTGCATTCCCTTTCCTCTTTGTATTCTTGCAGGTTGCCAACCCCCTATCCCCAACCATGTCTAGAATGCATCCCTCTTCATCTCCATCTATTGAAATCCTTTTCTTCCTTCAAGGTCCAGCTCAGGTGTCACCTCTCCCATGAAGCTTCCCTGGATTCCTCTAACTGCAAGTGAACTCTTCCTTCTCAAATTTTCATAGAAACTGTTGTCTTGGTCCTTTCTTTACTGCTAATTTGTGCTATTTTCTTGTATATCTATCCCTCCCTTTAGATAGCAAGCTCCTTAAGGGCATGATACGTTATACATAGTAGTTGCTTAATAAGTGTATATTGAAATTAATTCAATTATTTGTTAAATCAGATCAAAAATGATTTATTTCCCTCAATTGTCACTTTTATATTTTTATGACATTTTCCCACTGATTTCTGAAAGAGTATTCCCTCAAATTATCTTTTTCTATATTTGTAAATTGAACTTAGTGTCTTTATATATGAAATCTTTAAGAATCTGTATCATGTATATGTGTTGATCTATACATCCAGAAAAAATAAGATAAACACTAAATTTAGGGTGGGTTTTTTTCTTTGTCTAAAGGCTCCACATTGGCTTTCTAGAGAGCCCAAAGTTCACCAGCCAACCAGGCTCTTCTCTACTTCTTTCAGATACATTAGTTTTCCAGTCATTCAACCAGTTCTTAGGGCCCAAATTATTAAATACATTCAGTCTAAACTCCTTTCTTTTTTTTTGCACAATGGAGTAATTCTCAGGTTTTATGTCTGCTATTATCCTGAGGCTAATTTATAAATTAATTTGGATGCTATAGAGAGATTTAAAAAGAATAATCAAAAGTTAATATAACCATTGGCCATTTTTAAAGCAATCATCTATGTTTGATGAAGCTAGAGGTTGGTATTGGCCCATTAAATTAAGAAAAAGGAAATTAAGGCCAGTTCCTAAATAAGGGCATGTGTTTATTGTCAGTCAATTAGCATTTATTAAGCTCTATGTGTCAAGCACATAGTGCTAAGTACATAGCGCTGGAGATACAAAGAAAACCAAAAACTATCCCTGCCTTCAAGGGGCTCACAACATAATGGAAGAGACGACATGCAAATAACTACATACATAAAAGATATAAATGGCATACATGGAAGATAATCTTGAAAGGAAGTCATGTCCTTTGAAATCTATGACATCTGACCTTCCTCCCTTGATCCTCATCTGTCTCTTCCGCCAACCTGCTGGTCACTCATTCACCTTTCTGTATTCCTTTGGGGACTGGCTCATGGTTTTCCTCTCTACTCCTTCCTGCTCTCACATTCTTTGGAAACTTCAGTATCTGCAATGATGAACCTCCTGTTGTGCCACTCTCACCATTTCTTGAACTATTCAACTCCTGTGATCCCCATCTTCACTTAATTTCAGTCTCTTCCCTTGAAACTACCTTCAAAGTCCTGAACTCTGACACTTCTCCCTGTGATTAAGATCCCTAGCCCTTTCATTTCTTCCTATCCTTAATTCCTTGATGAACGCATGGTTGTTCCTCGTGACTTCACTCCTTAGATTCCTCCCTGATCTTTATAGAACCTGTTCTGTTCTCACTTTCTTCCCTACTTCATGGCTCTGTCCTTGGCTACCTTCTCTCCTCATTGTCAACTTTATCCACTGTCAGAGCTCGTTATTACTTCTAAGCAGATAACTCCTACATCTTTATCCCTACCAGCTACCCTACTTAGCCATGAACATCAGTCTCCTGGGCTGCTTTAAGAGACAGGAATTCCAGGATCACTTGATGGGAGTCCTGTTGTCCTGTACCCTAGTCTGACCACATCTGGAGTATTATACTTACTTCTGAATGTCTCATTTTAGATAAGACTTTAGTAAATTAGAGATGTCACACAATGGAGTATATTCAGAATAGTTAAGGGCCTTGAGTTCATCCCACATGAGAATCAGTTGGAGAAACTGGAATGAATTTTTAGCCTAGAGAAAAGAAGACTTGGGAAGGACATAATGAGTATCTTCTTAGTTTTAAAATGTTGTCATGTGGAAGAGAGACTAGATTTATTCTGTTTTACTCCAAAATGGTAGAACTAAGAATAATGAGTATAAGTTTCCAAGAAGAAAATTTAGGCTTGATGCTAGGGGGAAATACTTAACAGTTATTAACAGTTATACCTATTTGAAAATGGAATAGGCTACCTCTCTTTACTATAGAATTTTAAACAATGGCTAAAAGGCCATCTCCCTTCTCTAATCTATTCATCATATCAGTGATTGAGAAATCTTCCTAATATACCACTTTGATTATATCTTTCCTCATAAACCTTTAATGTGTCTCCATTTTGTTTAACTAAGCCTTCAAGTACTGTATAAAGTTAGCTATTATTATTATTGAATAAAATATGACCTGACCCTGACACTGCATATAGTTCCTGATCATCCATGGTTTTTTCACACACTACTCTCATTCATATGTTCTGTTCTCCAGCCAAACTGGTGTTTTCTGTACTCCCCATTCCTGGCCTGCCTTCTTCTTTCTTTCGATATTTTTACTCCTAGTATTTCACATGCATGGAATGGTCTTACCCTCTCCGCAATCTCCATCTGTTAAGGTTCTTACCTTCCTTGAAGGAGCAACTCATGTGCCAGCTGCTCTATCAAGCCTCTCCCATTTCCTCACCCTCCTCAGATTTCTAAAAGCCTTTGAACTTAAACCTTTGTACTTTATCTCACTTACCCTTATCACATCATGACCATTTATACATAGGTCTCCATATATGAATATCACCATCATAGCTATTAAGAGACATAGCCCATTAAATCAAGTTGAGTGAACAAGCATTTATTAAGCACCTACTATGGGCCAGGCACTGTACTAAACACTGGGGATACAAAGAAAGACAAAAACACTGTCCCTGCCCTCAGGGAGCTCACATTCCAATGGAAGCAGCAAACAAACAACTATGTACAAACTTGAGGGAGAGAGAGAGATGAATATAGATATAGATATACAGGGTAAAATAGAGGTAGTCTCCTAGAGAAATTACTAGCACTGAAAGGGACTATAAAAGACTTTTTGCAGGTGTGGTAACTGAGTTGAGAGATGAAGGAAGCCAGGGAAGCAAGGAGGGGGAGAGGAATCAGAAGAACATTCTAGGCCCAAGAAGAAAGCCAGTGAAAATTCACAAAGTCAAAAGGTAGAGAGTACATATAAGTAACAAGAAAGGAAGCCAGAATCACTGGGTCCTAAACTGTGTAGAGGAGCAGAGAAGGTAAGCAGAACAGAAAGGTAGAAAATGGCCACGTTGTGACTGGTTATAAAAGCCAAACATAAGGCTTGATATTTGATCCTGAAAGCAAGAACCAACAGAATGCTCCCTGATAAGAGAATCTTAGGGTTGATGGCCTATTTTTGTTTTCCCATCACCTAGTACACAAGAAGGCAATACTTGTTTACTGAATTGCATTGGAGTGTAGTGGTTCTTCTGATGTTGGATTTGGGGTGTTAATTGCACTAAAGTGTGGCAGTTGTCATGATGCCTTCTGCCCTACTGCAGCACTATTCTAGTAGGGGGGACACAGCAACCTTTACTGTATGCCTTTCTGGTTCTGTCTATCCTAGAGTAAAATAGTAGGGGTGGAATCAAAAGTGTTGTTCTGAATCTTGCCAGCATGCAGCCCTGAACCACATCAGCTGGTGCTCTCTTTACAGCTTCCACATTAAATGCTTCTTACATCTGTACTTTGAGAACCTGTGATGTCATCAGTGTGCTACCTGCTACCCCCTCCACAAATGTAGACTGCAATGCCTCCATCCTTTAGCAAGCAGTCCTTATGACTTGCTGTGCCTGAAAAATGCATCCCTCTGAAACCAACCTAGTTCCAAACCTCTGTGGACTTGGGTAGACTGGCTTTTGTTATGACAGACATGCAAGAGGCACCTACATGTGTTTTCCTTGATAGTGAATCAAAAGGCATTTATGAAGTGCTTACTGTGTATCAGGCACTGAGCTCCATGCTACGGGTACGGAAGAGCAAAGACAATCCTTGCCCTCAAAGAGCATATGTTCTAATAGAGGTGACAAGCATGCAAATAAAATAGCTACATAGAAGATAGAGTATGTGGAATGTTATCTCAGATGGGAAGGTGATTGCAGCTGGGAGACTAGGGAAAGGCTTCTAACAGATATGGTACTGGGAGAACATGAGTTATGACAGGATGATGTGAAGTAAAGGTTGGATTATAACAACTTGCTGAACTTGCAAAATACAAGAATGGTAGCAAGGAAAGGAAAATATGGAGGACAAGAATCATAAGGCAGGATGAAACTTAAGAGGTGATGTGGATGAAACAAAAAATTTAAAAAGATGAGGGGGTGGAGTGGGGAGATCAAATTACAAAAAAATAGCTAAAGATCTTTGAAAGCATTGGATGAATTTTTAATTTTGAAAGGAAATAGTTTTCTTTAGTGAATGTCCTTGTCTTTTTAGTAGTTCAACTTTCCTTTGTTCTGTCATATATCTTTAGCAGGTTCTGAAGAAATTTCCTGATGAAACATCTAATACCCAGAGTGACTAGAAATACCTATATCTTACCATTATACTATGCTAAGTTACAAAAAAAAAAACAAAAACAAAAAACCAGCTCTCTTTCATCTATGAACCA
The DNA here is from genome assembly GCF_028583685.1 of Petaurus breviceps papuanus. Taxonomy (NCBI): domain Eukaryota; kingdom Metazoa; phylum Chordata; class Mammalia; order Diprotodontia; family Petauridae; genus Petaurus; species Petaurus breviceps. The sequence continues at coordinate 28,571,148 of NW_027185799.1, forward strand.
GATGTAAACCTCTACTCCTTTTGGTTAATGTAAATACAACAGGAAGGTCACCTACCCTTGATTTGTGTTTTTTAGGCAATATTGGATGTTGTTGTGAATCTTCAGTTTAGCCTGATAGAAAAATTGTGGCAAACTTTCTGGCGTTATTCTCCCTCCACTCCAGCTGATGGCACTACCATTACTGAATCCAGGTCAGAATCCAAAAACTTTACTAATCTCCTATAGTAATTGAACAGATCTGATAATGTAGAGATATGTATACCAGTTGTGAACCTTTCCTGATAACTTTAATTTGATAGGCTAACATTTTGACTATGATATAAATATACCACAAACTGCTCTTTTGAGGTTTAGCCTCTTTGCATATAGCTCCCATTTTTATTGATTCGTGTGACTGCAGTAGACATCTTCCTCATTTCCTAATTAAAAAAAAAAAGTAACCAGTCAACATGTCTTTAGAAAATTTGAAAGTAAGTAGAGAGCTTTGGGGGGAACCCTTTATCCTAGCTATGTGGCACCAGTGCAATGATGGTATAGTCTAACCTCTATAGTATTTTATTCAATACAAATATTTTAAAAGCCCATTATTCTTTTTTTTTATCCTCATTTGCCATCTATTCATTTGTGACATTTATTCACGCCAGCAATCTGAGTGAAATAGAAAGCCGACTTCCGAAAGCAAAGCTGATAACTCTGTGCAAAAATGAGTCTATTCTGAAATGGATGTGTAACTGTGACCATGGGATGTACCAGGCTTTGGTGGAGATTCTCATTCCCGACGTCCTTAGACCTATTCCTAGTAAGTTAAATGCAGACAAGTAAGGATTCTTTTGTTCTCGTACATAACTCCCAGGAAGTTTTGGGAAGTGACTTTGAAAAAAATCTCAGTGATTCTATGTCTGAATCTCATTCAGGTTTGCAAAACAGAAAAGCTTACAATATTATGGAGTAGTGCGTTAAAGCAGACTAGTGTAAAAGCTGTACTTTTTTTTTAACCTGACACCTATTTTCCAATCTATCATGCCTCTTTCTTATAAGCCAACTAAGCAGATGGATGACAGCCCCAATAACTAATTGCAAGATAACTCCTTGGCCAGTCAACCATTATCGAATTATTTCCCTTGGAAGCACAGTTCCCTTCTTCAAGTGAAAATTATTGAAATCTGTAATTGCTAGGCCAGTCTCTTTTCTGGTTGCTTTTGATACCAAGCTAATTTACCTTGGTTTCCAGTGAAGTTGAATTCCTCTATAAAAGCATTTACTCTGTCACGTCCGTCATGTTAAGAACTACAAATGTAGCTTCCATTAACAGTAATGGTTAACAGTATTCTGGGAGAAAAATCTATGTAACTACACGAGCATTGTGTTCCCACCATGAACCAAACAATAGGCATTACACAGATAAGTTAGATTATTTTTAAAGAAGATAGTGCCTCAAACTACCTTGTAGCAAACAAAGCTATTTTCTACAGATGTCAATATAAGTGCTACTAAGGAGTCTAGCTGTTAGAGGCAGTTGAGAACAATTTTACACCTACATCTTTATGAGCAGATGCGACTGACCTTAACTTGTTAATGAAATGGAACAGAGCTTCTACTCCTTAATGGAGGTAGAAAGAATGTTAGCTTTAGAAATTAGAAAGCATAGACTTGAAGTGCACTTGCTTATAGGCAGCTATTGTTAATTTTTTCAACAAAATAAATAGGGATTTGGTAGAACAGAAAGTCAGGAGATTAACATAGCACATTTGTACATTTTAATCTCATCTATCTCTAAATGTGGCAGAAATTAATGGAGGTCATGAAGAATAAACACTTTTTTTATTGGTGGTAATTCTTTCATTCTTCCTACCACCTTAGCTAGTACATGTCTATGCACAATATGTTTGTATGGTAATCTATGGATATGCATATGGATTTATGTATAAATGTAAGGAAAATAGTTTAACTGTCTTTATCTCAAGTTCCATATGTTTAGCAAACAAATACAAAAGCCTTCATTTTAAGCAATTAAATTCTAGTTTAAGAATATCACCAAAAGAATTAGGGATTTAATTAAGTTCCCAATGCGAGAGTAAAGAAAGTCCTCTGACTTAATTTTCCATTCCATCCACACAAAGTTTTCCTGATTAAAGATTGATTAAAAGTGACATTGTCATGGAAAATTTCAGTGTGCATATCTTGTACTGATTTCTGTTCCAGTACCTGATTTCCCTTGCCTTCCTCTTGCTCCCTGTGCACAGAGTGGTATTCTCTAGAGATGTTTAAGAGAAGTTTTATAGGGGAGCTCATTAGCCTATGACATCTTACTGCCTACTCACAATTTATCTCATGAGATAGATGGAGAGATGTCAGTAAGGGTTTAAAAAAAAAAAAACCCACAGCATTCTAAATACAGAAAACCCAAATCATTCGTGTTTGAATTAACACAACAAAAGTTTGACTCTGGGAAATAAAAGGAACTTCTAAAGTTAACTTTTTGCACCTTCTTAAGTGACCACTGCTTCCCATAATAGGCAGCTCAAACTTTATCTTTCTTTTTCATAAACTGTATATTTGAAAGGCCAACTTGCTCTGTCAAATAGCTTCCCACGAGTTTCAGTGAACAAATAAAGCTTCAGAAATTTTTATAAAACTACAGTTTCAGAGTTGTTTTGTAACCAACAGATGCATTAAGAGGCAGCCATTCCAAAGAAATTTCGAGCTTTCATTCCCATGCTACAATGAGGCTCAAAGAAATAAAAGCTCAAAATACATTTTAGATAGCTATCTTTTGAATATATGCATTTTAATATTAACCTTCAACAGGTTGAGACAAGTAGGCTTTGGAATAGACTTTGAATTTCAAACAATCCATTCAAGAATTTTAAGATTTGTCAAAGTCAACCTGCACAATTTTTTATTTTACATAAATTCTTTATAGAAAGACCAAACTAACTTCTCTTTACAATGAAGAATTTCTTTTCCTGGCGACTACTAGTACATAGCTCTGCCATCCATCTTTTTCCTTCATAACAGAAAAGACACATTTTTTTTTCTGCCCAGATGGGGTTCCTTTTTTGGTATTAAAAAAAATCTTTGCCCATCACATTAATTTGAAGTCAGATTAACAAATAATAGATCCTAAAATTCAGTTTTCTGAAAATGCAAAGTTGCTAAATGTAAGGAATCCCTCCAAGCACAATTAGTGACACACACAAGTTCAGCAGTCAATTATCAGTAAGCATAATTAACAGGCCAAGACCTCATTCTTGTGCAACAGGGGAAAGATTCCAAGTTATTTTCATTATTTCTAAGATACAAAATAAATGTAATTATTTTCCTAGCCTCCTGAATGCCAAATTAATTTGGATAAAATGAGATCCAAATTGAATCTGTATCTTGAACCCAAATTTTCTTGAGCTTCAAAAACTGGTTGGTTTTTTGTTACTCTTTTTCATTTTCATTCATACCTATCCTCCATTATTCTAGCGCATAACAAAGCAGGATGAATTTTTTTTTTTCATAAGCTTCCTAGCTTTGACAAAGCAAGAAGAAGCTCTGGAAATTTCAAGAGAAAGATTGCTTCTCAAGAAATTTCCAATGCTGTTATACAAGATTAAGGATTTGCTTAATCTTTCATATTTGAGGCTTTTCTCAATCAAAATCCAGACTGTTTCAAGTTCATCTCTCATTTGTCCCATTGAATAAATAATACAAAAAGAAAATGATAACTTTTTTATTTTATAGAAAGAAGAAATTGTTTTGAGACTAGTTTGCACTGTTAACAATATTTTTAAACTTCCTTAAACAAAGACCATTGTCAGTTGAGGAAGTATGTCAGACTAGTCTGAGCACTGGCCTAGAAAACCAAGGGATTTAATCCCAGGGTTGCCTTTAATTTGCTTTTCAGCCTTAGGCAAATCACTTAACTTTCTGGGGCCTTATCTATAAAAGAGAGATTAAAATACCCACCTACCACACTGGGGTATCCATAGATTAATTGTATGATTGTAAGGTGCACAGGATACTTACTTATTAGTTATTTAAAGCCCCTCCTTTCCTTACAGAGCCTTGGGCACAAATAAAGTAAAATCACAAAGCCAGGAAAATGGTAGCAGCATTTTATTTACTGCTAAGTCTCAGCCTAAAAATAAAAGTGGCGCCCTTAAGGCTTAGTATTATTTGAGTCTGTTTTCTTATTACTTGCTGGAGTAGTAGTCCATGTAGCTAGGGAGCAGACTCTGAATGCTGCCCCAAACTGCCAGATACACCAGTCCTTTTCCTTTATGACCATGGAAGTTCCTATCACTTCACAGCTTGCATAAAATGTAGAGTCATGGGGCAGAGGTGTCTGTCCCTATTACACAACGCAGAAAATACAGTATGTAATTCTCATACTGGATAGTTTTGAGAATCCTCATCAATGTTAGCAGCAGTTTTCGTTACACTTGTCCTCTATATACGTAATAAAGTAAAGAATTACGTTATCCAAACCCACATCAAAATAGCTTTGTGCCTCATTTACCAGAATATGTCAGAAGAAAATGTTTAAAAAAAAAAAAGCATCCTCAGTCCTTCACCTGAAGTTTCCATATTATCGAGAGGCACAGGTCAAAAGCCTTTTGCTGAGATTATGCTATTATGCTGGATTAGGAGCTAGAAAAAAATAACAGAATATGGGAGTTAGAAGGGACTTCTAATATCATCTAGTCCAATCTATAAGTGAAACAAGAATCCTTTCTACTGAATTTGTAAGGAGAATATTGAGCATAAAAGTGTTGAAAAATGCTCTGTTCAAAGTAGAGAAATATATAATCATATTCACAACTGGTATATGTTGCTGAACTCAAATGTTTGAATATCTGGGCTTCCCACTGATGAATAAGAACAATCTGGGAGTGAAACAATTAAATACATAACCTCCAAGAAGTAAGTCGTGGAGGCAGAGCAGGATTATGAATATATAATTAAATGCTTATCAGAATAGAAGATGAAAATTCTCTAGAGTATTTCAAATTGTATGTTTATATGCTTCCCCTGCAATCCCTGCCTTTTACCCTAACATAAGGATATTGGTTATTTGGCCTCTTTTCATTCTGTTTTTATTCTTTAACATTTAGGTGCCTTGACCCAAGCCATTCGCAATTTTGCAAAAAGCCTTGAAGGTTGGCTTTCCAATGCCATGAACAATATTCCACAGAGAATGATACAAACCAAGGTACACTGTGTTAGTTGTGTCCTTCGTTTTGTCTTTTGGAAATTGTTTTGAACCATTGTCTTTCCATTTGATCTCCCAAGTGGTTGTGTAACCATTATCTGTATGGTAGAGACGTAGGATGGTTTTTATGTTACTTTCTCAAAAGCTTTCATTTTCTCTAATGAAGTATTTGCATTATTGTTTCATGTTAAAGTTTAACAGTTCATAGATTTCAAGTGTTAGTTGAAATTTTAAAAGAAAGTAGAGAAAGATTTCCAGAAGTAATGAATTTACAAACACATTATTCAATCTAGCCTATAAAATGCTCAAGGACTTCCAGGCTCCACAGTTGTGTTAATGCATATACCTCCTCCACCATTGCAAATCTCAACCCTTTCATGACTTAGTTAGGAAACTTAGTTTTTTCTCACTGAAAAACGTGTCACTGCCATAGCTCACCTGGTAATAAACCTTGCTGAAATTATTCGGGTTAATCCGCAGATGACAGAATTGCTGTCTTTTACCAGGTCTACTTTTGAATCCAATGCTTAGCACTGTGACTATAGCACTTAGCATTGTGCCACACACATAGTAGGCACTTAATAAATGTTGATTGATTTATTGATTTATGGATTCAGACCTGCCAGAACTTGGTCTTTACTATCATAGTCTTAGGTAACCCAGGACCACCACCCATCATGTTAGGGCATCAGAGGAAGACACAAGTCCATATAGATGAAAGCATAACCCAGAGAAACACTGTGTGTTCAAGTAATTATATCGCTAGGATAGCTGGCATTTATATGAGGCTCTTTAGATTGCAAAGAAAGCATTCTACATACATCACCTCATTTGAACTTCACAACAATTCTGCTTCACTGGGGTTAAAAATTTGGGAACCTAGCTGTATGGTGTCACATGGAGACAAAGAAGTGCTACTTGAGATTAATGGTACCTTGATGCTTTCTTCAATTCTGGAGAGTTTATTCATTAACTTATTTTTTAAATGCTTACTGTTTGCAGAGCATGGTAATAGATGCTGAGAGTAATACAAACGTGTAGAAAAGGCATGAACTTTGTTTTTAGGAAGCATGTAGTCAAACAAATAAAATACAGAAATATGGAATTATAATACATAGTATGACCTGATAATTGTACCAGAGAAGTACAAAACAGAGTGCTCTTTGAGGTTCAAGGGGGAAAGCCAGTACTTCTCTAGAATATTAGAGGTGTCTCCATGGAAGAAATGGAATGTAAATTTGGTTGTAATGGATGGGTAAAGATTCAACAATTGAAGATAGAGAGGAAGGACAGTCGGTATAGAGAATAGTATGACCAAAAGTGCAAAGAATTCAGAGTATGTTACTTTAAGTACAAAAGTCCATTTGGAGCATAGAATTTGTGGAAGAGAATGACAGAACAGTGAAGAGGTAAGATGGTGCCAGATGTCAAGGGCCTTAAATCCTAGTCATGAGACTGGCAATATTGGATGGGGAGATAGGAGAAGCAGGAGACCTGTTATGGTGGTATCTGTCAGTGGTCATGAGGAGGCTGTGTTAGAATAATGACTATAAGAATAGAGAGGAGGGAAATTATTTAAAGGAAAAGATGAAGGCAAAGTTAACAGAACTTGGTAATTGTTTGGACATGAGAGATGAAGGTGTAGAAAAAGCCAGAGACGGTCTAAAGTTGTAGGCATGGTTCATGGCAATTCCAAAGAAAGAAATAGTAAATTCAAAAGGGGAAGAATATATTTATAGAAAGAAATAAATCTGTTTGGGAAGTGTTGTAGGCAAGATGGTGTGTTAGTTACAGTGCTTGACATGGCATATGGAGGACTGGAGTTCAAATCCTACACTGACACCAAGAGTAAATCATGTATCCTCACTGAAACTCAAACAAATCTCTAAGATTTACTACTAAGTTATGGACAGATTGTAATCTGTATCAATGCAGAAAGTTTCCAGACCTCTGAGATAATCACAGCTCCTTGACATATTAGGCAATGATGAGTTTAACAGTTTAAGGCATGAGGTGTGACCTCTAGCTACAGATTTGGGATAGATAGTTGGAAATACAAATCTGAATCTCAAGAAAAGATTCTAAAACAGAAATACAAATTTGGGAGTCATATGAATAGTGGTAATGGTGTAAGCCCTAGGAGTGAATGAGATTCCCAGAAGACCAAGTATATAGAAAACAAATGAAAAGGGATAAGAATGAATTCTTGGGAACAACACAGTAATTAATTTACCAATCATTCTACATGGTATGTAACTACATCTTCATCTTCTATGCCTTTCCAAAGGCTGTGTCCTCCATGCTTGAAATGCTCTTCCTTATTACTTTTGAACTTTGTGGCTGCCCTAACCCCTTCAAGACTCAGAGGATTACCACCTCAGTCATTTTGTACATATTTGGTTTTTGCTTATCTTTGAATATGTGTATACCTCCCCCTCAAAAAAAGGTATACTTCTTGAGAATATGGATTGTCTTAGTTTTGTATTTTTGTCCCTAGCATACAGAACAGTGTCTAGCATACAATAGGCACTTAATAAATGTTTTGTTGATTAATTAGATAAGTAATTGATACAAAGGGACCAAAAGGAACAAGAGGATGAGGAATGAAAAAAAAAAGGATATTAGATTCAGTGATTTATAGGTCACTGGTGATATTTAAATAAGCAATTTCAATGGAGGGTGAGAGAATGAACCATATTTCAAGAGGCTGAGGAAAAAAAGGGTCATAAGAGAGTAGAGGTATTGGGTATAGTCATTTTCAAGAATTTTAGTAGTGAGGATAAAAGAGTAATAGGAAAATAGCAGGAGGATAAAATAGAGGATTATTTTTTGGGGGAGGGATTAATAAACTGAGGAAACCTGAGCATATTTGTAGGAAAATAGGAAGAATCCACTGGAGTTTAGCTAGAGACCCAGCTGAAAGAACCTACTTCCTCAGTTTCCACTAAGTGTCACATAACCCTAGAGCCTGAAAAATGTGGTCTTCTCTTTAGGGTGATAACTTTATAAGATAAGGATTGGAAATACCATCCAATTCCGCCATTCACATGTTCAGTGAGGTTCACATTTGGCACACCTCTTGCAACATTCTTTACAATGTACATTTTTGCTAGTGATCTGAATACATGAAGTTTCAGGGGTTATTATACATGGAACATTTTTCCTTGAGAGACAAGGTTTCATATGGATTTTATGTAATGGATTATGGTTGGCATTTTAGATATGCTGTTTTTATAGGAACTTAAGTTTTATGTGTGTCTGTTCCAATTGCTTGTCTAGAATAAGTTATTAGAAGTCTGATTCCAGAGACTGTAGTTCAAAAGATCCATGATTTTATCAATGTAGGCACACTCTCCACAAATTCAGATCACAGCTCTTCTGCACCTTGATACAGTCTTCATGAGCTGTGGCCTAAACATTTCCCCAATGGCTGCTAACCGTGACTTGGTTGTTCCTTAACCAAAAGACATAGTCTCTCACTCTGCCCATATTCTTCATAGGATAATAGATCTAGATCATAGAGATCTAGGAGAAGGGACCTCAGAGGCCATATAGTCACTTCACCCTTTTTACAGATGAGGAAACTGAGGTCCAGGGAGATTCAAAAAAGGTGGAATTTGAACCTACATTCACTGACTCCAAAGCCAATGTTCATTCCTCTGTACCAGTCTGTACCAGGTACCAGGCTGCCTACCCAATTTGGAAAATGACATTCCAGCACTTGCATATTTCTGGCAGTCTTGGAAAACCCAGGGTCTCCATGCCAGTCTAGGGCATTGGAGCAAGACTTTAGTAGCTGAACTCCTCCCTCTCTTCTTCCCCCCTCAAAACTGTAAAATTTTAGCTCCCTATCTTACTTATATTTCTATAGAATAGTATATGATAAAAGAATATGCCTGACTGGCAGGGGTCCCAACAAAATTTTCTCCTTTTTACCTGTTTAAAAATTGTTATATGTGTAGTTAATATAGTAGTTGGACCAGTTCTTGCAAATTTTTAATAGCCCACTTTCTATCTGAATTGATTTCAAGAGTAAAGGAAATTAAATGAGCTTTTTTTTTTTCACTTCTCCAGAATAAATTATTTTTGGATGTGAATGTATGATTACTGGCAAGGCTGGTTAATTAATGCTCCTATGTCAAAGAATGTGGCAGCTTGTTTGAGTCTTGACCTCAAACTACTTTTTTTTTTAATCTTAGGGAAATTATACCTGACTTAGAAATTTAAATGCTATAATCCACAAATAAGTTCTCTTATAAGGGTAAATGTAAAATACATCAAAATGGAACATAAGAAATTGGCAGGTCAAGGCAGATTAGGAGCATACCAGTGATTTCTTTTCCTTTAAAAAAAATCCAAAGCCAACTGTGTTTCTTTGCAGGTTGCCGCTGTAAGTGCCTTTGCCCAGACTCTGCGAAGATATACATCGCTTAATCACCTGGCTCAGGCAGCTCGCGCTGTACTTCAGAACACTTCTCAAATCAACCAGATGCTCAATGACCTCAACCGTGTTGATTTTGCCAATGTCCAGGTAAACCATGGCTTTATGAATGATCTCTTTAAGGAAGTATCTTCCATTGTGTCCTTGGTCTGGAGCACAGAATTTATCTTCATCGTTCCATCTGGACATGTTCATGGAATCACTAGGGAAAAAAACTTCACTCAGACATAACTTGGTTACATCTCTATTTTAGGTCTAACAAGCTTCTGCTCAGATTTACTGCCTAAACAGACAAAATCACGATTCCACCATGGTCTGTTCCTCCCAGTGAATGAAATAGGAGAATATGCTTTGAAGATGCTTGACTGTTTTAACAGCCCCCCTAAAAGCATATTTTTGACCACAGTGATAAAAAAAATTCACTTTTGAGGAGAAACGTTTATTTGAAAAAAAAAAACTAAGACTGTTAATATGGGATCCAAATGAGCATCTATTTTTTGAAGCTCACATTTTATTTTTAAAATATGTTGGTAGATGTGGCCAGAATGTAATTACATCAGTGATATAAGCCAATTCTATATTGGTTCTGTTTGGATAACATTTTGATTTTTCCACTTTTGTTCTGGTCAAGTAGTTTTAAACTGTATTTAGCTTTTAACTTTGAAGTGATTATTTGTTGTTGTTTCCTTAAACAAAATACACTTGAATTCTCAGATCAATAAAACATCAATAGATGGATTAGGTTCATTTTGAGAGTCAATAGGTTAATAGAATTCAACTGATCATTGGTTCAAGCTTCAGGTTCAAAGGTTTTTAATCTTTTCCTACTACATGTACCACCTTACAAGGATAGATGTCTTGTGTGAGGCTTCTAAAATCTATCACTGTCTATATTTTAGTAGAATTTGCCTAATTTTAGTGATAATGAAAACTCCTTATTTCCAAATCTATATTCTAATTTATTTATAACTTGTTTCCTATATGGATGTATGCTAAAAAAACCACTACAGATTTTCTTTCCAGCCTTATACATTTTCTTTTTTTAACTCAAAAAGTATATCTTGTGTACATTTAGAAGTTCCTATGAAAAAGAAAAATAATTTCAGTGTCAAGACAAATGCCTCACAGTACTGTCGTTGCTGCTTAGTCCTTTCAGTTGTGTCCAACTCTTCATGACCCCACTTGGGGTTCTCTTGGCAAAGAGACTGGCATGGTTTGCTATTTATTTCTCCAGCTCATTTTATGGATGAGGAACTGAGGCAAACAGGGTTAAGTGATTTGCCCAGGGTCACACAGCTAAGGAAGTATCTGAGGTCAGATTTCAACTCAGAAATATGAGTCTTCCTGACTCCAGGCCAGGCACTTTATCTACTGTGCCTGCCCTTATAACTGCCCTTATAGTATTGAACATAGTATTAATTGACATCACTAGCCATTATCCTGGAAAATAATTCCATTTTTCTTCATTTTGAAGATAGATAGCTAAGGATATAGCTATATGAGGGATGTTGCTATATGAGAGGCAGCATGGCATAGCAGGTAGAGAACCAACCTCAGAATCAGGAAGCTCTGGATTTGAAACCTGTTCCTAACAAATATTGACCCTGTGACTCTGAAAAAGTCACCCAAGTCTCAGTACTGGCAGGGAGCCCTCTGAGATTTAAATTATAAAGAAATTTCTGATAGAAGGAGTTTCCTCACAGGGGCATTCACTGTATCAATGAGAACTAGATCAAAAGATCCAGAGCAAAAGAAATTATATCTATGTGTATGCCTGTATTTGCAACAGTTCTATTAGTGAAGACCAACATGAATGGAACTATAATTTTACTGTCAACGGCCATTGAGCAAGCCACATCGTGCTTGGAGAGTTATCTAAAGGAGGAACATGAGGCCAAGTCAGAGGATCTGATAAAGGTGATCCTGAGAAAGAGAGCAAGATCCAGAGTCAAGGAATCAAAACTTGGAGTAACAAACCACAAGAGGCATTAAGATGAGCCAGTGCTGCCAGTGGCTGACAGCCTTCTGTGAGGATTCCCCTAGACAGTCATGGCAGCACATTCCTGTAATCCCCACTACTAGGAAGGAGGAGGATACTTTGATTGGCTGAACGTAGGAGTTCGGCACCTCGGTAAGCCTTTCGGACCAGGGCAGGTAGTATGGGTGCTACCAGTCTGCCTAAAGAGGGGCAAGCTGCCCTGGAAAAGAGATGGAGTAGATCGAGGCATCCATGCTGATCAGCCCATGAGTGGCCGCTGTACTTCCAGCCTGAATGAGATAGAGAGACCCAGTCTTAAAAAAAAAAAAAGTGTTCCTTAGTCTAATAGGCATTTCATGGTCAAACCCACCATCAGCATCATCACCATCATTCCCTGATTACTGGGACTTCTACCATTACTCTGTCTTTATGCTAGTGATATCATCCAGATGCCATCCCTCCTTCCCAGCAGGCTGGAGGCATAGGTTTGGGTACTGTGGAGATGGCAAGCATTGTTTGGTGCCACAAACTCTTCTTACCTGTCAGTATTCACCAGAGGGACTTCTACTACTATCACATTAATGTCCTGACCCAGGAAAAGAGGTGAATATGCCAGTGAGGCCAAAGCTACAGAGGGTTAGTGGATAGCAGTGTGGGAGGAAGCTTCTCAACCATTTCTGCTCAATTCTAGACCCTCTCATTTTATAGATGATGAAACTGAAGCCCAGGCAGGATAAATGATTTACTCATGGTCACATGAGCATGGTCATGAGAATCCATGGTCTTTTCCACTACACTATGCCATCTCTTCCTGTTAGATGGTCTTCTCCCCAGTAGACTGTAAGCACATGCAAATCATTTTGCAAACCTTAAAGTGCTATATAAATGCTAGCCATTACTACTATTATTGACAGCAAGGTCTGTGTTGTATTCATCTTTGTGCCCCCCTACCACAGTGCCTTGCAGAGAATAAATGCCTAAATATTTATTATTTGTATGAAAAGGGCCTTATGCCCTTTTGAAGAATAATGTCATTTAATACTTGTGTGTGTACATATGTGTGCATATGCTATGCTATGCAGAATTGATCCAAGTCTACCCAAGTAGAAATGTGATCCATGTGAAGCCTATCGAGTACCTATCAAGTAGACATTACAATGAAATTGCATGTAGGAAGGTCTGGTAGCAGTACTGTGACTGTGATGCATTTTGGTAACCAGATATAGCTGTGGGTGTTTAATGAAAAAACCATGAGTGCCACTCTGTTATACTTGGTTAGGGGAGAGGGGAAAGAACTGTCTTATTTCTTTTTTAACTATTTAGAGAATTTTGTGTTTGCAAAATTTTGGAATTACTATAGAAATAACAGAATTTTAGAACTAGAAGTGACCTTAAAAGATCAGTGAGTCAAAGCTTTTCTTTTTACAGATAAAGGAAGTAAGACCTAAATAGAGTAACTTTTGCTTAAGGTCATCCAACTAGTCAATGACAGAACAGGGACTAAGACCAGTTTCTCCTGACTCTCAGGACAGTGGTTTGTAATCAATACTTCATTTGGTTATTATGCTTTGACCCAATTGCTGAAGGATCATTTTTAAATGTTTAAGGTAAAGTGAAGTCCCTGGGAAAATCATAGATCATTTTACTACCACTAAAAAAGATCATCTAAAGAGAGAACTGCCTGGATTTTCCTTCCAGTCTTAACTGCTATAGATGAACATAAAGTTTCTGAAATACAATCAATGCAGTAATTGTATAACCTGAACTCTATAGATGATTGCTGACTTTTTTTGGCAAGTCACATCTCCACATTTCCTGACAAGTGGGGTTTTTTTTGTTTATTTTTCAGTTCCATGAATTAATTTGCATTAACAGAGCTGCCTTGATAGCCCTTGGGATTTGCATTCCCAATCTATAAAAGAAATGGCATATGCTTCTACATAAAATCATGTCAATATACCTCCATTCTGTTCATGAGGGACCACTTCTGGCCAATTCAGTTGCATATATTTTATACACTCTTAACTTCCTACAGAGCTTCTCAAATGAAGAAGTTGGTTTAATATTTTATCTGTTAACATAAAATTAAAATTAATAAAATAAAAATAGATTTTAGAATGATGATAATTTATGTGGAGTGAGTAAAGAAATGGAATATTGCATTTCCAGGTTTTATCTTTTTCTAATAGAGTTTGATATTTATATTATCCTTCACGTAGATTAGCCAATGTAAGTAAAACCGCTTGAGTTCCTATGGCTCATCATTTTTTTTATTAGAATCAGAGAAGGAAAATATCGAACCCTTAAAAGTGACAAATGTTATTAGTTTCCTTAGCAACTGGCAAAAGCAGTTTCCCTTTTGATTCATTTAATTTTTTGAGCTTTCATTATAATTTTCCATTCATGCATATAGTTTATGTGCAGACATTAATTGAAGAGGTGCCGAGTTATGCTTCTTTAACTTTTCTGTGTCCTGTAACAGGAGCAGGCTTCCTGGGTGTGCCAGTGTGATGACAACATGGTTCAGAGGCTAGAGACAGACTTCAAGATGACTCTTCAGCAACAGAGCACTTTAGAGCAGTGGGCTGCCTGGCTCGATAATGTCATGATGCAAGCACTGAAGCCGTATGAAGGGAGGCCCAGTTTTCCTAAAGCTGCACGGCAATTTCTGCTAAAATGGTCTTTCTACAGGTACCATTTTAAATCTTTTTAAATGCTCCATCCTCATATTAGTATATCTGTAAAATGTTTCTGCATTTGGCATTGGTATATGCATGCCATTGAACAGAAAGAATATTTGTGTAGTTAAATGTTGGAGGTGCAGGGTTGCAATCGCAGCTCTCCTGGTCTATTTGCATGATTATAGACGAGGAAGTCAGTTTTTCCATGTAGAAAATTGAGGGACTCAAACTGGATAATGTCTCAAGGTTCCTTTAAACTGTCAATTCTGTGATCCTTAAAAAGATACTAGATCCTTAGTTTGGGGGGATTGTTGTTTTTGGTGAGTTGTTTTAGGCCTGTCCAACTCACCATGACCCCGTTTAGGGTTTTCTTGGCAAAGATACTGGAGTGGTTTGCCATTTCCTTCTCTGACTCATTTTATAGATGAGGAAACTGAGGCAAATAGAGTTGCCTAGGAAGTGTCTGAGACCAGATTTGAATACAGAATGATGAGTCATCTCACTGCAGGTCCAGCATTCTATTCATTGTGGCACCTAGATGTTCACATTCAGGAAGTTAACCCAAAGGCAACAAGGTCATAGAGTTGCATGAAATCTGTTAGTGGAAATATGTTTTTTACTGTAGAAAAACACATTTTTCTCAAGACCCCCTTTTTTTCCAATTTAAGCAAATAAGTGAATGACATTGCTTTTCTAACACTTGAAGAGTACTCCTTTCCAAATATGAATTGCCAAGGCTCAGCTAGTCAGCAAAATGCAACAATTCTGACCAACCACATGATTAGCACACAAAATCGCTTTTGCTATTTAGTTAAATTGTTCTACTGGACAGTTAATTATAATGTAGAATACTTTTAAAATTAGAGTAATTTAGCCTTAAATTTAAATTGGCATAGAAGAATGCCAAAAGAGAAAAGGATGTGTGATACCTTGATATGGTATTATCACCACAGCTATTAGTTTCAGAGCCCCTGTTGCTTGTACAATGGTAAAAATTATCAAGTGTATAAAAGGCAGATAAATGATGTATAGGTGTTTAGTGTGTGTGTGTGTGTGTGTGTACACAGCTTCTTCAAGCTTATACCTAGGATTTCATGTTTGTGGTTTTAACTTAAAAAAAAAAAGTTCATTTCAATTGTAAGCTCCAAAAGGGCAGGTACCGAATCTTACTTATATCTTTGTCTCTCACTCAGCACCTAGCACAGATCTCTGCACCAATATCTGTTGTTCAGGTGCTTAAGAAATATTATTTAATATTGGTTTTTTTTTTGTTTGTTGAGATGAGAAGCATAGCTTAACCTTAAATGTTTAGCTAAAGTAAAAATTAACTATTCATACAGTATTTTTCTACTATCCATCAAACATCAGAGCTCTTTAATTTCAATTAAAAAAAGGCTTCTAGGCTTTATCTCTAATAGATTAACTCTTGAAAATATTGTTCTACATGGTTGCACATGTATGTATAACCTATATCAGATTGCTTGCTTTCTCGGGGAAGAGGCAAGGCAAGTCAAGGAGGGAGAGATAAAAATTTGGAACTCAAAATCTTATAAAAAATTAATATTGAAAACTAAAAGAAAAGGAAAGAAAATTCTGTTAGGCAGAATTTTGTTGGTTTATTTGCTCTTTTAATGCCCACTCCTCTTATCCACATGTATTGGGAAAAACCTTCTAAAGTTTTCTGTCTGACCATGGTCCTCATTAGGTCTTAGCAAATCTATAGTAGATCTGCTTGAATTACTGAAAAGTTCATTGGCAGCAAATGTGTTTTGCCTATATATATGAAAAATTATGAATGACATCTTTAAGCCTATACAGTAGTAATTGTATTTTCTATATAATCTTACAATTTGGGTAACATCTCTCTTATGTGTAAATCTCTGATATTCACTTATTTCTTTGGAACTAAATATTTGCTTTTCCACCTGCCTGTTATCCTAGAAAACCACATAGATAGGAAATGTTCTTCATGGATAATTGATGAAATAGAAACATACTAATTTTTCACTTTCAAAAACCTATGAGATTGATGTCACCTTAATCCTCTGTATTAGAAAAAAGCAAGGTTTTTTTTTTTCCCCTTCCTTCTGCTTTCCTATGTTGCTAACATCAGACCAGCTGTGTTCCTTTCTGGTTTTTTGTTTCTATATTTAGTTGGTATCTTTTAGTGACACCCCTGGAGCTTTAGTCTCCACAGAGATCTATTGCAGGTATCTTAAAAGGAAAGAAAATTACTTACTTGTATTTCTTGTTCTCTACAGAAATAAGAACCCAATAGATCATCACTTGTCTGCCCTCTGTCCTCTCTGAGTTGGAGATAATTGGCTTGTTATTATTAGATACAATTATTGTTATTATTTTCATTTCAAAAAAGACTTGAAGGCTTACAGTTATTGGTCATTAAAAAAAGAGAGGTTGATTCAGGCAGATGCATGCCTCCTGCTGGTGGACAATGTCAGCGGCTTAGAGCTTTGTGAATAAGACCGGTCTTTCTCCATAATATAAGAACATCTATTGTGGTGATAAATTACATTCCCAGATCATCAGAGGAGAACTGAATGTAAGAAGTTTTCTCTAATATTGTGTGAAACTTCTCTTATGATCATCACCCCCAGAATTCTAAAGGTAGAATGGTGGAGGGTGGACATCCCCAACTTATTTTTACATTTTTTTATCCTTAATGTCTAATATTACGATAAATAATAAATAAAGCAGTAATTAATTAATTAATTGGGTGGGTTTGGGAGAGGCTTGCCCATAGTCACATAACTGGTGGGTAAAGGAACTGGACCCACCCAGGTCTTTCAACTACAAATTTGGGAATTTTGCCACTACCCCAGATTGCCCCCCGAATAACTGACCATACTACTTGATTTCTCATCCATGCCTGAATCTCTTCTATGACATACTTGTTAAATAGTAATCCTGCCTCTGCTTGAAGGTTTCCAAAATGGTGGAACCCATATTAGACCCATTCCACTTTTGTCTAGTTTTCTTTGTTAGGACAGACAACTTCTCATCAACTTCTTGCAACTTTCACCCTTTGCTCCTAGTTTTGCCCTCGTGCCAAATAGAGGAAGTCCAAGTCTTTTAAATACTTAATATTTAAGGCTCTCCTGTCCCCCAAAATCAAAATAATTGTTCCTTTTCCTTGGCATGAGTAGAGCAGTATCTGGGCAACTTGTCTGCTATGTGTTTCTTGGGCCATTTAGCCCCTGGTATAGAGCATTGTTCTCAGCAAGGACAAGCCAATAGCATATTCATCCAGATATTTTGAGAGCAAAGACCACATTTTGGCTTCACTTTATATCTTCCTCAGCATTTAGCAGTACCAGAGCTTTGTACAAAGCAGACACTTAAGGCTTATTAAATTGAATTGCTTTGAACCTTTCTGATACCATGACTTAGAAAGCATCCAAGAAGCTGTAAAGACTATGGCTTCCCCTCGCCAGCACTACAACTTACCCCATAAAAGCTATTATTATTTCTTTGAACTGAATACAAGCACTGAGGGGGACAAAGGTAACCTTTTTTTACCTCCATGTGAGAAAAGGGTGTGGTTTTTGCCTGATGGTATTCAAAGAGTGGAGCTAAGCCTGTCATATTCATTTATATGTGCATTCCAATTTAGATATTATGGGCAAAAAAAAGATAAATACATAAAGATATTTCTTATTCATTATAAAATAATTAGTACACAGTAACTTAGCAACATGAAATTGAATGGAGTCAATATTGCAATGTATCTCATACAAGACAAAAGCAGACAATAGGTTTCCAATTAAACTGCTAATTGTGTCATTTAATACTTGACACTAAGGGCAGACACACACCAGGAAGAGAATAACATAATACACAACAGTAATAACACCTTGCTGCAGCTGATTTTCTATTTGGACCTTTTCTCTAAATATTTGATAGTAATGCCTCTACAGGATTGAGAATAATTTTAATAGAAAAACCTTCAGAGAGATGTTGTACTTGACAATCAGATCATTTCTTCACTC
This sequence comes from Petaurus breviceps papuanus, assembly GCF_028583685.1. NCBI lineage: Eukaryota > Metazoa > Chordata > Mammalia > Diprotodontia > Petauridae > Petaurus > Petaurus breviceps. The sequence continues at coordinate 28,589,455 of NW_027185799.1, forward strand.
ATCTGTAAAGTTCAGTACTTAATTCTCCCTATTAATGCAAGTAATATTAATTCTTTTTGAAAATATTTTTAATTGACAAAGGACCTAATAAAGAGATTTCAGATTTCTATAACAAGAGAAGAAAACTAATTGATAGCATCTGCAATTGTATTAAACAATTTTCCCTGCAGTACATGATTACAGCATTGTCAGCTATTAGAGAAGAAACACACTATTCTAAAGTTTGGACCCAGTAATATGTACGTGAAAGAAATGATGGTGAAATATATTTGTGGTTTTTATTTTGCAGAAAGCTGTGTTAACAGTCAAATAACCTAGGGAATGTGTTTGATGTGGCTAAGGAACCACTAATGGCATCTTAATGAAGTCTGGCATCGAAATGCTGCATTATAGCATTAAACATCCTCTTTTGTAGTTTTCTTTGATGAGAAGTTACTCAAAACACTTGGGACATCCTAAGCTAGTCCCTAGTTGTCAGGCTCTTTCAAAAGCTATTTACACTCAGTCAATCAGTATGCATTTATTAAGCTCTTACTATGTACCAGGCAATACGCTAAGGGCTGGACATACAAAGAAATACAAAAACACAGTCCTGGCCCTCAGGAACCTCCCATAATGGTAGGAAAGGCCACATGTAAATAAATAGGTATATAAAAGAGATTTATACATAGTAACAGAGTAAGATGGAAGATAATCTCAGAGGTAAGTCACTAGAAGCAATATAGGGTGGAGGGGGGGTGGGGATAAAGGCAGAAAAGGCCTCTTTTCTGAAGGAAACCAGAAAATTCATAAGGAAGAAGTGAGGAGATCAGTAAAAGAAGGACGTCCAGTGAAAAGGTCCAATTGGAGTCATTAGATGGAGTGTTGTATTCAAGGAACATCAAGGTGCTCAGTGTAGCCGGACCATGGGGTTCTTGGAGGGGAGGTAAGTATAAAAAGATTGGGAAAGTAGGAAATGATCAAGATTGTGAAGGCTCATAAATGCCAAACACAGGACTTTACATTCAATCTTGGAGGTAATGGGGAACCCTGGAATTCACTGAGAAGGGAAGAAAATATAGCCGGACTTGTACTTTAAGGAAATAACTTAGCAGCTGAGTAAAGGATAGATCAGAATAAGGACAGACTTCAAACAGACCAGCAGGCTATTGCAATTGTCCAGGTGTAAACTGATGAGGGCCTGTTCCAAGGTGGTGAATGTGAGAGTAGTGAAGAGGCTGTGAAGGTCGAAAGCTAAAGACTTGATGGCAAATTGTGCATGTGGGGAAATGATGGAGAGGGAGATAGTGAAAAGTCAAGTCTGACAGTTAGTTTGCAAGCTTAGGTGACTGTGAGGATGGCAGAGCTCTTGACCTTTAATAGGAAAGTTGGGAAGTGGGAAGGTTTGGGGGGGGAAATAATAAGTTCTGTTTTGGACATGTTGAGTTTGAGATATTCAGTTCGAGATATTGAGAATATTCAATTCAAGATATCTAAAAGACAATTGATGAGAAAACAGTTGAGGTCACGATAGAGGTTAGAATCATCTGCATATATGTAATCATTGAGCCCATGTAAGCTGATGATATCACTGAGGTAGTACAGAAGGAAAAGAAAAGAAAACTCAGAGTAGGAACCACAATTAGTTGGTGTGGTCTGGATGAAGATCCAGCAAAAAGACTGAGAAAGAATAGTCAGACAGGTAGGGGAACCAGGAGAGGGTAATGCCATGAAAACCTAGAGAAGGATATCATCAAGAGTATCAAAGTTTGCTGAAAGATCAGAGAAAATGAGTACTGAGAAAGTGCTATTAGATTTAGCAATGAAGATTGGTCAGTTAGTAACTTGGGAAATAGCAGTTTCAGTTGAATGATGAGATCACAAGCTGAATTGCAAAGGGTTTACAAGAAAGTGAGAGGAGAAGAGGAGGGTCCTAGTGTAGATAACTTTCTCAAAGAGTTTGGGCAAGAAAAGTAAGAGAGCTACAGGACAATATCTAGTGGGAATGGTTGGATCAAGGGAGGTTGTTTTTTGTCTCATTTCATTCTTTAGGATAAGGGAGGGATACATGCATATGGAAGGAGTCAGTAGGTAGGGAGAGATTGTAAATGAGAGAGAAGATGAGCATAATTGGGGGGAAGGGAAATCTTCTGGAGAAGACAGTAAGGAATAGATTCATGTGTCCATAGGAAGATTTATCTTGGAAAGAAAAAGAGCCACTTCCTCATATGCCACAGGGATGGAGGAGTAGATAGTGAAGGAAGATGTCTGAATGATGTGAAATAAGGAAGGGGGCAAAATGGTCATGTTTATTAGGCTGGTTTTTTAAGTAAATTAGTACTTCAGAATATGGATTAAAATCTAAGAGTAATGAATTAGAGTCAGAAGTCCCATTTTAGGAGCCCAGCCCTGCTACTTAAAGGTTGTATGTCCTTGGCAAATCACTTCCATTTTCTGGTCCTTTGTTTTCTCATCTGTGGAATGAAAAAGTTGAAGTAGGTGATCCCAAAAGGCCTTTAAAACTCTCAACCCTATCATCTTATGACTGCCAACCCTTTTCTATAGCTTTTCTTGGCCCCTAATTTTTTTTTCATCCAGAAATATGCAAATTGGAGCAAACATAATGTTTCTGTGTTTCTTCAGTTCTTAGAATAATTGACTCCAATTCTTGGAAGTTGTGATAATAATATACCATGTTACCTAGTTTGAATAAGGTTAGAAAAAATAATATCCTTTAGATTATGGTTTTAATAATATGAATAGCTATGATTATAGGATTTAGAACTGGAAGGAGCCTTAGAAGTTACCTATTCCAACCTTATCATATTACAGATGAAGAAACTAAGAATGATAAGTAATTTACCCAAGGTGACACTGACAGTAAGTAGCAGATCCAGAATTTAAACCTGTCTTGTAACTCCAAATCCAGTTCTCTTTCTCCACTCTATAGTACATGTCAAATAGTCATCATTCACATCATAGTTAGAGTGACACGTGGAGCCATGATAGTTCTTTTTTTCTTGCAATATGGTCCATGCAAGAATTGAACCACGAACTATGGTCAAACTATCTGAGCCAATCATACTTTTCAGTAACAAAACTCTTCCCTTGTCACCTGAAAGGCCAGCAAACACAGAGTCTGTTTACGTTTCTGCCATAAATGGTTCATACAAATCAGCTGCTACTTTGACTGTCAATAACACTGATTGCCTATGTATATTTTCTCTTGGAACAGTTCGATGGTTATTCGGGACCTCACCTTGCGCAGTGCTGCTAGCTTTGGTTCATTCCACCTGATCCGTCTGCTCTACGATGAATATATGTTTTACTTAGTAGAACATCGTGTTGCTCAGGCAACAGGAGAGACACCTATAGCAGTCATGGGTGAGGTAAGAGTGACCACAGAGTCCTACCCTGTTGTTCGTTGGGGAGGCTCAATATCTATAATTATTAGCTGAAAAGATCTTTTGGGGGATGAAACTAAGAAAAGTGTATGGTTTAGGAAATAAAATAATCATCCAAGGCTAAAGAGGTGAACCAAATAAATAAAATCTACCTTTTTCAGTGGCAAAAAAAACAAGAAGTGTGTTCATCATACTGACTATAAAACATAATAAATAATTCCTTTCATCAAACTAGATAACACTGAAAATGTCTCTTCCTTATTAAATTTCCAAGAAAAACTCATTAGTTGATAAAAAAAAAAATACATGGGTCATTTAGAATAATCAAGAGGAGACATAAATAACCAAATGGTGACTAGTGTACTTTATTTGGTGAAAACTGCATAACTTCCTAGATAAACAATATTACATACTACTTGAGTATTCAACAAAGGATAGTTTTATGCTAACAAGTTTGACTCATACCACTAAGTAGAAAAAGATGAAAAATCAAAATTGATGAATTTTTCCTATTTTAATGACTAGGATAACTATTTTTTGAAGTGTTTATGTCAAAGATTGCTTCAAATATTATAGCCCACATAAAATAAAGATTGCATTTTTTTTGGTGCACCAAGATACTGCCTTTATATCACTTTTTTCTCTCCAAAATGATGTACTTTTGAATTTTTCTCCAAAGATAAATATACCCAAGAGGTGATAAATTTAAATGCGTGCAACTAGACAAGAAACACTGTAGTTGTTCAATTTTAGGGGTGAACCAACAGCATCTTTGAAATTCTCTTAGTTTTTACCTTTCCCACTTGCCTTTTTTTTTTCCATTTTCTGGTATCAAGGTGCCAGTAGTTATCCAAATATAAGGTAAGTACTTTGAAATTTCTAATTTCAGGCTCACTACACCTTCCAAAATTGGCGCGCCCTTTAGTGTGCATGACATATTGACCAATCATGTCAAATCCTCATGGGATTATTTAATAGGATGAACAGGAAATAACAATAACAGGAGTTCTCATTAGTGCTGTATGAATAAGCCTGGTGAGAGATTCTTGCTTTCCCTTATACCTCTAAGGGACATAGAGAGTGGGCATGAGCAGCTTATATAACATGAAGAGTTAGCAGCTTCCAAGGATGTGTGTGCAGACAGCATTAGGTAGTAAGAACCAAATGGGACTATAGCTTCAATATTGACTATGCCATTGTTATGTTTATGTATGCCTATACAATTCATCATGCACTGGCAGATTGCCATAGGAGGTAGAAACAAGCAAAACCCAGAACGTGAAAAAATTCATCATTTAAATGCCTTTTGTGAGATCAAAAGGCCTGTAAATGCCTCATGATTTTAAATTTCTTGCTATAGAATTGACCAGCATGCACAAAAGGCTCCTAGGCTATCTGGTCTCCTACATTATGGACCCCACGCATCCAATAGAGGTTAATTTGACACCCTGGGCCTCATCACAGAAAACTGATGCATCACACTCCTTTTTGTCTCCTAGTCACTTCTCTAGCTCTCAATTGGCTATCTAATGGGGGATGGGGGGGGGAAGCTGGAAGGGACAGGGAAAGAAAATCTGAGTAAGCCACTGCTTCGTGGTTTTCTCACACCTTTCTACCAGGTCTCCTTAAAAACCAGATCAGGAAAAAAAAAATGCCTTTTGCACTTCCTTCATTTGAATTCATAGGGTGCTGTTAAAAACATTCTAGCCATCCTAAAAGTATAATTCCAAGCAGGACATAGAAGAACAGTTGGGCCTATCTTAGGAACAAAAGCTCATTCAGGTCCCTCTAGTTCAGGTGACCATTATTGCCAGTGGTTGTAATTTATTTCCATATTCCTTATCTTATGTATATTTGTAATATGTATGTCATACTCCTTTTACTAGTGTATGTCTTTTTCATTGTCATCTGCTCCACTTGTTTTAGCGATAGCTCTCAGCTCAGTCCTTATTGCCATTACTATCTCCAGAGGATGAAGTTTCATTGGAGATGAGTGGTATTTTAAGGATTTTCTTTTTAGAAATTTGCCTCTTAGTGTATTCCAGAAGAATTTATACCTAGATCATGATTCCATTCTTGAATAGTACCTTATTGGTGCTCTCATTCTGATGGTGTTGGTATTTCTAATCAGTTCAGATCACAATCCAGTCATGCTTCCACGTTTTGTCCAATTTTTAAACTATGTCTTTGCATAAATTTTCCATACAGAAGATCTACCATGCACCAGATTCCTTCCTTTCATTCACTTATCTTGAAGCTACCAGCAATACTAAGGTTCTAACTATTGTCTATCCTTCTCACTTGATGGGCTGGCCCACCTTTTAGGTGATCTCTCTCTTTAAGTCATTGTTGGTAATATGTTGCAGCCTACCTAGACTGATGATGCCACTTTCCAAAATTAATTATAATTTGGAGTTACATCTGATACAGACCTACTTTTCCACATCTAGTCCATATTATTTTCCTTCACATACTCTATGTTCCAACCAAACCCATCCCCCAAATATGGCATTGCATTCTCTGTCTCTGTTTATTTACCCAAGTTGTCCCCATTCCTGGAATGTACTTCCTCCTCATCTCTGCCTTTCAGAACATTTATTTTCCTTCAATGTTTAGTAATCAAGACAACTCATCCATGGATCCTTCCCTGATTCCCCAGTTATTAGTGTTCTCTCCCTTCTCTATTCCTCTGTATTATCTATGTATTTGTTATATTTCCTCACTATAATGTAAATTCCTTGAGGACAGGGATTATTTTATTATTATTATTTTTGTACCCTTCTTTCCCAGGCCTACCATACGTACCTTACATATTTATCTTGTTGTGGAATAGATCCATGTTTTATGACTTCCACAACTACTATGGTTTTTATCTGAATGGTTTCTGGTTCCTCATAAATATACTTTTCATTTATCATCCCTGTTTTTTTTTCTTTAAGTAAAGCTGCTACTTGGATATGTTGTGAAAGCGCCTTTTGTCATGGTTCATCCATTATCTTCTGTAGTCAGCTTAGGAATCCATCCACTTCTGAGTGACAGGCAGTCCAAGGTGTTAATTTTAATCTCTAAAGCTCTCTACTTTATTTGGTTATATCAATAACTTCTCTTGCCCCCTTGCAGTCAGAATGAGTGCTCCTACTAAGACTAAGCTTTTCAGACACAGAAAGTCAAAATGTTTTCTGTGGAAAACTAGACTCTCTTCAGTTCTTTTCATCTCGTTTCTCTAAACAATAGTTCCTAATTTCCACCAGATTCACATAATTTCACCAGATTGGCATTTTGCACAGAAATTTTTTGATAATACATTTTCTACTTTGATTCTGTCCTATGATATTTTTACTGTTTTGTGGCATGGAAAATTTTAAACAAGATTTCTCCTGAAAGCATGTTTGTGTTATGATCTAAATGAAAATATTTGCTCAACTGCCTAGTCAGTCTGCATTTTGAGAGTTGATGTAGTTGTTCTAAAAAGGAGGTGAAAAAGAATTATCATTCTTTAAGACTGACTTTTTTTAAGAATGTTTTAAAATAATGAAGTTGATAAAAATCATTTTTAAATCTTGAGTAATGCATTTTAAGCTTTAAAATAATTTTAATTAGCTTTACTAATTTTAAGCCCTAAATGAAGATTTTTTTCTATGTTTAAGATCATTCTATCTTCCCAATCACATCTAGGCTGTCTATCCAGACATAGCTTTACTAGGACAAATACAAATGCACATATATCTGTATGTTTCTTTTGTATAAAACAATTATACAGATAAACATGTCTATTTCTACAATCTGATAATTCCTTTATTTTCAACAACGGAAATGGAAACCTCTATATTGCAGGGCTCTTAAACTAGAAGTAGCCTTATAAGCCCAAGAAAAATATCCTTCTGGATGACTGCCTGCCAAATATGCATGCATACATACATACATACATATTCTCAGATATCTTAATAAACCATGTGACTTATTAAGATATCTGAGAATATGTATGTATATATATGACTTATTTAAAGTATCTGAGAATCAAAAATTCTGGGTTTTTTTTTTTTAATCATAAGGAGGGAAGTAGCAAAGTTAAAAATCTGTTTACTGCTGGATTTTATTCCATTTTTTTATTTTGGTTTAAATTTTGTACAGGTGTCTAGTGGCCTTCTGGCAATGGTGAAATTTGTAAGAGTTGGGATAATATATAATAAGCAGGTCGCATCTGTCTGCACACCTGTTAAGTCGTGAGACATGCTGTTTAACTGTGTGATGACATATATACCAGCCATTCACCATCCTTTCAAAATTAAACCAAAAGATAGTTATTTTGAGTGATGCATAGATTTCATGTTTCTTTTGAAGTAAGCTTGAATACTTTCAAACAAAGCAATCTTTTGCAAAATGCAAAGCATAATGGTTTCTCCATATAAAGAAATGGAAAACTCTGGAAAATGATGATGAAAGTTAATTCGTATTTCAGTCATTAAAATAAGAACAAAGACTCCCATTTTTCTGGAATTGTGGTGTTCTGTATAATTGAGTGTTATGGGACAACTGCCATGCATATATAACACATATACATTACCAATTTTTAAAATAGCACTTGTGAACTCTACTTAATACAAAACTATACTAAACACAATCTAATCTTTTTTTAATGATTCAGAAGTCACTTGGTTTTGCAGGGCCTCAGGGTTGTAATTATGAACATCAGCTATTGTTATACAGCACTAATCACAAAGGAGGTGTGAAAGACCAGGTTGAATGTATACTGACTCTATAATATGCCCTAGAAATCATTTTTGAAAAATAAATTCCTAGGAACTACTTGCTTAGCTGTCAATTCTCTTTTTTAAAAAGAGCAAAAAAAATTATTTGAACTTTCTGCTTATTTAGATACTCTATATAAATTTTACTGTCATATTAAAAAAAATCATTTGATTATAATTACACATACATAACCCAGAAAAGTGTACCTGAAAAATCATAAAAATATTTAATAATACTACTTTTAAAGTCATGGTTGCCTTGGGAGAATATGCCGTGGAAGCCATTTATATTTGTGTCTACCAATCCAAGTTTTTAATAGTTCTGTGATGTTACAGTGAAACTATATATATACATACACACACATATATGTGTGTGTGTCTATATATATATGCTTTTATGTATTACATATATGTGTGTATATATATACAGACATCAATGACATAGTAGATAGAGGGCATCTCTTGGAATCAGGAATAACAGGATCATATTAATATTGGAAGGAGCCTCGGCATTCCTTTAGTCTAATCCATAGCTGGGAAAGAATTCTTATGACAACATGGCCATCCACCTTCCAAGAGCCAGGGAATACCCTATCTTCTGAAGGAGTCTGCTCTACTTTCAGATATCTCTGGTTTCTAGGAAATTTTTCTTTAGAGTAAGGTTAATAGTTTCTTATAAACTTTAGGTGTCTAGTTTTTATTTATATTATATGATCATAATTTTATCATTGTTTATTTGAATTTTTATTATAATATTTTGTGTTACTCAGAATTTATTTTGAAATTTTAATTTATCGAGTACATCTTCAACTGAGGAAAACAATTCAAGCTCTGTTTCTGGTATATACTATTTCTGTGACCATAGGCAAGTCCCTTAATGTTTCAGTGCCCCATGAAAATTCCATAGATAAATAGATGATAAGGGATAGAAGATAGAGGATAGAGAGATAGAATATAAATCCACTGGTTTGAAATGAAAATAAAAAGTCTAATTGGCTCTTTGTATGCAAAATACTATATTGACTCAGGAGACCTGGGTTCTAGTCTCACTCCTCTCACTAACAAGCTTAAGCAAGTCACTTAATCTCTCTGGAGTTTGGTCTCTCTTCTGTAAAAGATGAGGACTGAGGCAGATGATGCAAGATTCTCTAGCTCTGAAGTTGTATGCTTGTTGTGTAAACCTTGAGTATCAGTGTAGAAAACAGTATTCTAATAGAAAGTTACAGAAGTTTAAGGGCAAATGTGATCTGTCACATATGAAAAAAGTGTTCAGTTCAGTCATATTATATGGTTTGTCAGCAAACCACAAAACTATGCCATTTATTTCAAAGCAAGAAAAAATAATAAAGCCAGTGCATTTTCATAAGTGCAGCCATTTTGAAAGAGGCAAAAAACCCATGAAAGCTTAAAAACTGTGATAAAAGTGATCATAAAGGAACACATAGGTTTCTTGAATAAAAGTCCATGGGGGGGGAAAACTATTCATTTATTTGAATTAGGTTCAATAAGGTTTGATTTTTTAAAGAAAACCAGATCTGAAGAAAACCAGTTCAATGACTGTTAGTCCATTGTAGTCAAGGACCATACTAAGAATTGCATATGGAATGATGTACTTAGTTTAGCACATAATAACTGCTCCATAATTATCTTCTACATTGGATTAAATGGAAGAATTGAAAGGTATGAATTATGACTGTGATTATATAAAATTCAGATTCGTGTCTGAATAATTCCCAATCTTCCCCAAAGCCCCATCCTTATCATGGTTTGCAAAGAAAACTAGCATAGACTTTTAGGATAGCATAGAAGCAATGAGAGACCTTTGCCAGACGTGAATGCATCAGGTAGCTAGTATCCTCACCCGAATTAGCATCTTTGGAGATTATCTCTGCAAACAGTTTGATTTTAGTGTTCCAGTTCAATGATCACGTGATTCCTCTGCATCCCCTACAACACAGTATATAACTATACATTGGACTACCCCACATTTTTATCCTAAAATGGATTTCTTCTCTATAGCAGGCTGCCAAACTGCCTCCCATCTCACCATTCCATTTGGTGAGTATGTGCAAACTAATTTGAAATTGGAAAATCATTTGGGTATTCGTTTAAGCAAAACACACTTTGGAAGGTAAATCTACTGCCATAGCGCAGGAGGGTCACACCCTTTACCACCTCCACAGCCATCCATGGCCAAATAGAAATTATTTTTCTATTTTTTTATGTTGTGTTATCTGCCTCCCTCTTCTGTATTACTGAAAATTATAGTAACTTATAAATTATAAGTATGTATATATATATATGATATAAATTATAATATGGAACTTAAGAGAAGAGGAAGTACAGATGGGGACTCTACCCTAAGAAACACACACAAAAAAATAGACTTTCACTCTTCATAGCTGAATAGGTCCTTGAAGCTCCTGTCATTTCATCCTCTTATTTTACAGGTGAGGAAACTGAGGCCCAGGAAAGTCAAAGTGACAACTTGTAATCACATAGCTGCTTTGTAGCTGAAGAGACACTAGAAACCAGGTCTCCAGATACTAAATCAGAATCCAGTATACTAAACAAATCAGTGAAGCAGTTTACCTGCCTCTTTGGAATAGTGCATGTTACATAAATAGTTCCTACTTTATGAGAATGGAACATAATTCAAAAGACCCTTAAATGTACCAGCACTGTTTGAAATGTACACAAACCCAGATCTTAAGATGAATTCTCATAAAACTTCATTTTGCAGGTTTTTATGTTCCCCATTTTTTCCTTTCTTTTGTACTTCAGAGAAGGGCCTATTTAACAATGTCCAGGGTCACATGCTATATCCCTGTAGCATCTCAGCACTAGGGGCTTGTTAGTTTCCCACACCTTGCTTCTCAGCATTTGGCTCTGTGCCTTAGTATCCTCTCAGAGGGAAGGAGAAACCATTGCCTACAGGTGTGTACTAGTCAACAGAGATCCTAATTGGTGTTAAACCTCCAGTTGCCCATCAGTTAGAAGATTGTGCATTAACTGCATCTGCCCTTGGAGAAATAAGGTACCTAGAGGGGAGAAAGAGGTCCCCATGGATGGGATATGCCCTTCAGAAGCAAGAAGGAAAACCTATCGCATATATAATAGACGGAGTACTGGACTCTAACTTAGCTCCATTCCTAGCACTTAGTAAGTATTTAATAAATCCTAAATTTAATTAATTGATTGATTGATTGATTGATTTGAAGGCAGATGCCTGAGTTTTAATCTATAAACAAGCAAGGTTGGATTAGATGTTGGGTATGGCCCTTTCTGGCTATAAAACCTTATTATAGGTCTATGTTCTCAAAAAAATGGTGGAGGTGGAGAGTAAAGAGAAGAAAAAGTAAAGCTTAAATCATCCAAATTATTTAAGGGAATTGAAATTGCTAATGAGTGCCAAGTTTCCAAGACAAACTTCCAGACCCCCTTCTGTCCAATAAAGCCCCGCATCTGATGTCTGTCTAAGAAAGGGGGTGGAGGAACTCTAGGCCTTCCTCTTGGCTTTCTGGGTGACTGTATTACTCTAAGGAAAGGATTCCTTTTTGGAGAAAAGTCCCCAGGTCTTAGACAAAGGGGTGACAGCTCCACCTAGTGACTCTTTTACCACGTAGGCTCACACTGCCCTGAAGGGTATGCTACAGTGGTGGAAGGAGGTAACTCGGAGGTTGTTGTTATTCTCTGCAGCCTACTGCCAAAGAGGGGGAAACGGTTCTTGGTTAGGTGGTGACCTTAAAAGATATCCTTTCTTATTTTGCCTCTGCTGCCTCCAAGCCACAGACAGACATTTTATGCATACTGAAGGATACTGGGCAAAGGTACCTAGGCTAGCAGAAAGGAATTCATATTTGTTGCTTAAAACGTCCCTCATGGGGGCTTCATGGTGCTCTTCTACTACACTGGCATGATTTGCTGAATGAAGGAAGCAGTAAGGGTTAACAGAATCACAAGTAAGTGCTGCCAGGCTAGGCAATTGGTATGTGAGGGCAGGAAGACAGTTGCTGCAAGTGGCTCTAAAGACCTCTCTCCCCACCCCCATTCTGCCTTTCGCCAACATGCAGAATCAAGGAGAGCCCCAGGACTCTGGACTGGCATTCCTAAACTGGCCTTTATACTCCTTCTGGCTATAATAGCTGATTGTGTTTGAAAGGAAGGGGGACTTAGAGCCAAGGGAGAGCTCATTGTGGCAAGCGAATACAGCTCTGGGGAATTAGATTGTCTGCCTGTCTTTCTTTGGTTCTCTTTCCCATCACAAACATCTATTTTCACTATTTAAAACCCCACCCAAAATAGGAATAAAATCGTTATTGCCTGCTTCTTACTTGATCACGAAGATTGGCAAATAGAATTGATCTCATGACACTTTATCCAAACGTATGGCATGTGAAACTTCAGACATTACTGAATTGAAGCCATTTTAGAGATTGTTTTTAATTTTTAAAAAGTATATAACTGGATGAAGCTGGGATATTAATCTTTAGCTATATTTCTTTTGAAGATATAGAAAAGGTTCCATAAAAATCATAGTCAGAAAGTTCTGAATTTCCTTTTTCAATTTATTAAGCACCCTCAGCATATAGAACACTAATCATAACATCAAGAGAAAGTCAGTATTTAGATAAGACATAGCCCCTACATTAAAGCAGATTAGAGTCTGATCATAAATGTCTATGACATCAATAGACAGATATAAAATTTATTTAGGGGAGGGCAGGGACCTCTGATTTCATTCGTCAAGGGAATTCCCAGGATGGAAATTCCTTCCATTAATGCAAATCAGCACCTTTTCTGCAACTTAGAATCTTAATGTGTTGCCTAAGTCATTGTGAGGCTACTCGTTCATGGTCACAAAAATAGTGTATGCCAGAGATCATATTTGAACCTACGTCTTCCTGATTACAAGGCTGCACCATATTACCTGTAATATATAATTGGAGGGATAAATACATTTTGGAGGTACAGCACAAAGTGGTCTGAGAAGTAAATGAGAATTTAATGGAAAGTCATAAATAATATCAATAAGGAAAGGAGAAGGAAAATAAGCATTTCTTTAGCACCTACTAGGTGCAATTATCATATCCATTTTAAGTTGAGGAAACAAAGGTTAAGTGACTTGACATAAGGATCACGTAGTTAGTAAATGTCTGAGGCCAGGTCAGAACTCAGATGATAACTTCCTGTCTCTAGACCCAGCATTCCATCTAATGTACGACCAGCTGGATGCCTTTATCATATGTTTGGAGCAAAGTTACAAAATTATAATATATAAAATGAGTATTTAAAAAAGCAAACATTTAAAGAATTATGTACTCTTTGTCATTATTTTTATACCAGATTAGATTTTTCAATTGATGCTACCTTGATATCTACTCTTCTGACACCATTCTCTCAAAGGTTACCAGTGATTTTTCTCTCATGTTTTGTTTGTTTGTTTTACTGCTACCTCTTTACCCTTTTCCCACACACTGAATCTTTCCTTGTAACAAAGAAAAACAGTTCAGTAAAACCACCCCCAAAATGACCACAGCTGACATTATACATAGCATTCCCTATCCTCTACCTACCTTTCTGTCAAGAGGAGAAAAATATCTTTCATCCCAACTAGTTAGTACAAAGATGATCACTACATTATTCAGAGTTCTGATGTCAGCGTCGTTCTCCTTTACATGAGTGTATTCATTTGTATGGACCATTCTGCTGGTTCTCCTTACTTCACTCTATATCAGATGTTCGTACAATTCTTGCTTCTTTCTCCAGATTCCTCATAGCCATCATTTTGAATGGTGAAGTACTACAATTAATGGGCACCTACTTTGCATCTAGTTTTTTGATACATTAAAAAGTGCTGCTGTAAATATTTTGGTATATAGGGGACCTTTTTTTTTTGTTGTTTTTACTTCATTTGCAGTAGTAGAGTTGTTGGATCAAATGGAATGAGCATGATGTTTCTTGCACAACACCCAATCGTTTTCCAAAATGATTTGATAAATGCACAACTACACCAATGGTATATTAGTGTTTGTCTTCCCATAGCCCTTAACTTAATTTCCATTTTTTATCTTCTTTATGAATTTGACTGGAATATTGTGAGACCTACTGTTGATGTTTGAATTTGTATTTCTCTTATTAGTGGTAGGAATAGCAGTAGGGATTGGACCTATGGTTTCACTGATGTTAGCAATGTGAAGAAATTCTCTACCAATGCATGCAACAACATCCAGTGTCCCACCTTAGGGAGCTGCCTGGGGCACTGAGAGACAGAGCTGAAAAGGGAAGTCAGGTCTTCCTGGCCCCAACACCAGTTCTTTATTCACTACACCATGTTGCCTCTCTGTTAGTAGTGATTTAGATCATTTTTTTTCATAACTTCAGTGATTTATAACTGCTAAAACCTAGATTTAACCATGTACCTCACCTTCTTAAAGACTTTCTGTGGCTCCCTCTTACTTCTAGCATAGAATACTGACTCTTCAGCCTAGCATTTAACACCTTCTGCAGTCTGGCCTTTCCAGCTCATTTCCTATTTCTCTCCTTCATATACTCATAAATTCTAGTCAAATTGCACTGCTAATTGTTCCATTAATTCTGCACTCTACGTCCAGTCTCTGTTTATTCATGTAGTCTGTTCCTCCTTCCTCAGCTCTGCCATTTAAAATTCTTTGAGTCTCAGTTCAGCTCAGGCAGGTCCACCTCCAACAGAAACCTTTCCTGGGCCCCTCAGTTATCACTACTCTTCCTCCCCAAACTACCTTCTACTGTACTTGCTGGTACATATACTGTCTACCACCTTCCACCTCTCATCCTCACAGACCCTGCCCTTAAAGGCCAAAACAACTCCTTTTCATGTCAATGCCTTGCAAGTAATAGGTGTTTAACAAATGTTTGTTCAACTGACTTGAGTATAATTTAATTTAAATGAGACAATGTGAAATTAGACTCAGTATTTTTTTTTAGATCATGGCAATATGAAAATGTTAATTAAAGATAACCTAACAAATTAAAGAAAGGCTCATGAAGGATTTAATGACACTGTATTTAGAGAGGAGGGGGGAGGAGGAATAGCCTGTAGACAGTTTGGGTTTTTTTTAACATTCAGACCAATACATCACAGAATTACAAGGAATCCAACAGTATTCTTTGGGCTATAGCCAAAGTGGTAATCAGAGGCAAACTAATTCAGTGCTTTGCAAAACACAAACAACTGAAAAAGAATGGAGAAAATAAGTCAATTAGAAAAGAAAATGGAAACATTAGAGAAGGAACATAAACATAAATTAGGTCTTAACCAGACATTCATAGCTAGACTTGGATTAAATCTTTAACAAGCTAGAATGAAAGGAATATATAATAAAGTACTTGTGGAAAGGGTGAGGATAGAATGGATGGAATAGTGAAACATATACAAATTAATAGCTAGAATTAAATATAAAGATCACTGTCACAATCAAAAGCTAGAAATTAATTCAGAGAACTCTATTGGCATCTTTATTTGGAAAAATTTGATTTTTTTCATAGAAAATGACAGGCTTAAAGTCATAGATTCAGAAGGTTTCTAAAATTAGAGATTTAGCCAAACCCACTTATTTTACATATGGAGAAATTGCATGTCAGAGAAGCTAAGTGACTTATCCAAAGCCACACAGCTCCTATATGGCAGAACTGGGACCAGACTCCTCACTTACATATCTAGTGCTTTTTCTACAATACCATGCTTACAGCTCAGAAAGGATGAATGCTCACTAAAAAGCAGAGATATAGAGATATATACACACATATATAATGTATATACACATGTAGATATAAATGCATATAAGTATATATTTATATACATATAGGAATATATACATGCACGTATATATGTGTGTGTATGTGTGTATATATACATTCACAGTGCAATACAACAGCGAGACAAAATAGTAGAAAGAGCTTAAGACAAAATGGCAGAAACAAAAGAGACTCAGGATGCCTGGGTTCCATTCCCAGCTCTAACAGTTACCAGGTATAAGACCTTGGACAAATGGGATTTAATTTCTCTAAGCCTAAGGTAACTTCTCTTTAAAATGAGGATAACTATATTTACACTAGCTGCATCAAATGTTATTGCTAGAAAAGTACTGTTTAAACTTTAAAAACAAAAGCAATAGGAATTTTCATTCCTATCATGATTACTTTGTCCTTCCTATCCAGAGATCAGTTATAGGATGTTAGAGATAAAAAAAGACCTTAGCGATCATCTAGTCCAGCTTCTTAATTACGTGTGTGTCCCAGATAGGGAAGTGACTTGCCCAGGGCCACACAGCTAATATATAAAAGAGCTCAAACTTTAACCCAGGTCTTCTGACTCCAAGACCAAGTGTCTTTATTTTTAAACAAGATTTTATTGATGTCTTTTTGATCATCATAATTTTCCTAAGTATCACTCCCTCTACCCCTCTGAGAGAGTCATCCCATATAACAAATAATGAAGAGGGAAAAATCAACATAATTGATCAATACATTAAAAAGTCTGAAAATATATATGCAATATGCAATACATAAGACTCCTGTACTCACTTCTGCAGAGTTGCATCTTTTCATCTCTTCTTTCAAGCCAGGCTTTTTGTAATCTTGTGAGGGATTTTTTTGTGGTTCTTTCCATTTACATATATATTGCTTATTTGTTTTTATGTATATTTCTACAACCTTTACCCACTGCTTCTAATTTTCATCTCTGGCACCAAGCAAAACTGTTTATTCTCCTCCATACAGCAGCTATTGAGATATACATGACATTTGCTGTCCTGCTTAGAAGGTAACCTCTTGAAGAGCAGGGACCACTTCATTTTTGTCTTTGTACTCCTAGGACCTAAGATAACTATGATAAAGTAGTAGGCACTTAATAAATGGGCATTGATCAATGCCGCCTCTAAATGTATTCTCCAGGCTAAACATCCCCACTTCCTCCAGCCATGCCTTAGGTTTGGGTTTGGGTTTATTTCTACCAGCACCAACCCCTACCGGGAACAGAGGAAGGGCAGAAAACAAATTTAAATAAATTTCTTTACCAATAATTTAGTGCAGTTGAGCATGAAATTCCTATATTAAAAATTAAATAAATAAATAAAAGAAATTTCCATTTCTTTTTTTGAAGAAAGTTTATCTGCAGAATAGCCCAGAACAAACTCAAAAAAAAAAAATTTGGTCCTATTGTCTAAAAAAGCACTGTAGTTATTTAGAATAAAGAAAAAGTTATCTACAATTTAGGCTTCCCCAAAGGACCCCATTTTTAAATTGCATACTTCATAATAACAGTTACAGTTTATATTGCACTTTTAAGATTTTCAAGATTTTTTGTATGTTGATCTTATTTGCTCTCCACAACCGCCCTGTGAGATATTTATATTCCTTTTTTACAGATTGAGGAAACTGAAGCCTAGAGAGGTTAAATGATTTGCATTAAGTAAATATCTGAAGTGGGATTTGAACATAGGTTTCTCTTGACTCCAACTCTAACCCTCCTTCCACTAATCCTCCTATCCACATAGATGTGGTGAGCAAGTATACCATAAATATAAACATATACATTCCTACCTGCTTATGCCATTCTCATGTATTCATAGTTGACTACAGATAGGGATTAGAAATGTGAAAAGTCTATAACAATGAAAAGGAAAATAATATATTCAAGGGGAGTGTGTGTGGTGGGTAGGTGTGTGGGTGTGTGTATATATGTGTATGGATAGATAGATAAATGGATACACATACATCTTTTTGTGCATATTTCTGCATATACATATATGTGTATATACCAGCATAGTAGCACATATATCTGTAGATACCAGTATAGTAGTAGCAATAGTAATAGTAGTAATTAACAGTTACAAATAATGTGATAATTTAATCTGGGACAATCTGAAAAAAATGACAAATATCTGTAAAGAAAGTTTATCATAATATTTATGAAAATATGATTAGTCAGATTTCTTCTGAAGTATTAGTATCAATCTGAAATATTTAGTGCCAATAGCACAGCTCCCATCCCCAACCTCAAAAGTTCTTCTTAATTATTGACTATATATAATTGTTGTGTATCTAAATACCCATTTCTCTAGTTGTGTAGCTGTGCCTTTAAAAAACATAACCATCTTACTATATACATTTTTATGGCTCTGCCAATTGCTTGATGTTCAAATGAATGGTAAAGAAGATGCATGCTTCTGAAGATTTCCCCGAGGAAACTGCAATAACATACTTCATGTACATCAAATTTAAATCATAAATCTTACAGCATTCTGTAGTAGTCACTGTTATGCTCTCCATCTAGTCCCTTCCATGGGGATTTGAAACTCATGCCAAGTCCTCTCAAACATCCTCCTCTTCTTCTCAATGCTCTCCATCATTTCAGTATCTCTCCTAAAATGTAGAACCAGGACGACGACCTCCCTCATGCCATATTTCTGTTCATATCACGTAGGAGCACATTCCTTTTTTTCCCCCAATATTGACTCCTACTGAGCTTGTATTCCAGGTAATTTTCATATAAACTATTCTAGTTTTACCTCTCTCATCTTGTATGTAGTGAATTTTTTGAATCTAGGTACAAGCCTTAATTTTTTTACTCTTACATTTCACCCTATTAGAGTCATCCCATCATTCTAGCCTGACATTATGATTTTGGATCCTGATTCTGTCATGGAAGGATGAAACCATAACATTGTTTCATCATCCATGAAACAAAGTGAAAGGATTTATGTTAAACTCTATTAAATTTTATTTTATTAGAACTAGTGCATGTCTCTAGCCTCGTCAATATCTTTTTGAATCCTGATTCTGCTATCTGACCTATTATTTATTCCTCCCAGCTTCATGGTCTCTACAAAGCTAATAAGCATACCATCAGTCCCTTCACCCAAAGTATCTATAAAATGTTCTAAAGAGAATACAGCAAACCATATGTGGATTCATTCTTTGTAGCAGTGTTCTATGCTAAAAGGGACATAGTCTAACTCATAAAGGAATGATTTCCCCCATCACTGGTATTCTTTTTTTTATTTTTTATTTTTTGCTTTTTGGAGGGCAATTGGGGTTAAGCGATTTGCCCACATGGCTAGTATGTGTTAAGTGTCTTGAGGCTGGATTTGAACTCAGGTCCTACTGACTCCAAGGCCAGTGCTCTATCCACTGTGCCACCTAGCTGCACCCCCATCACTGGTAATCATAGGATCATAGAACTGGAAGAGACCTCAGAGACATTGTCTAGTTGGACCCCTTCATGGTGAAGAAACTGAGGCCCATAAGAGTAAAGTGACATATCTAAGGTCACATAGGCAGTTAGTAGTAAACAGAAACTGAATGATCACTTGTCAGGGAGGTTATAGAGAAGATTCTTTGTCAGTAATAAGTAGGATTTCCTCTGAAACCCATTCCAATTATGAGCTTGCATGAGTATCTGAATTGCCCTTCAAAATATCATTTTGTTGAAAGAAACACATAAATGCCAAAAGTAGCTTTTAGGTAATTCTCTCCCTACTTTGGAATTGTTCTGCCTATAAACTGACACTATAGACAAACAACCATACCGCCCCCCCCCTTTTTTTAAGTTTATTACCTTGCCTTCTAAAGGTTAGAGAAATGGGGCCCTCCCATGATTCAAGCTTTCTGCAGGCTGCTGCTAATTAAGTTTGAGTTTGTTGTTAGGATCACACTATGTGACCCCAGTGAACAGAAACACCTAGGAACCACAATTCAGCCTTTCTGGCTGTATTAGATAAACCAGTTCCAAGTCTGAAGTAAAATGACTGATTTAAAAAAAAAATACCAGAAGTGAGTGTTGTCACATCTGTTTCTGCTGCCATGACTTCAGAGCTCTTTGGTGCCTCATCTTAGCACTGTCTAGAAATCCTAAAACATATTCTTTCAAATATACTCAGTGGTGAATTTTCATCCTCTTAGGATTCAATTCCATCAAACAAGTTTTCTATGTGCCAACATGCTGTGTGTAATGTTAATGGAATAGGAAGAGCTTCCATGTCCATTGATAGGCCTATGTGGCCACATGTGTCCCCTTTTCCCTTGGAACAGGAGCTGTGTTCCCAGGTCTAAAGGTACACAGGTATTTTCAATCACGGATATCTTTCTGCTTTCACAGCTGTAATACATCCTGAGTCACATAAAGCCCATTGGGAGAGGAACTTGCCTAAGGAGGAGCTTGCTTAAGAGGAGGCTTGCTTACAGGAAGGGTTTCACACTTCTTGGTACTTAACCGATTAAGTACTAAATCACATGGGTTGGGATGGCTTCTGACTCTGAGCCTACTAGTTGAAAACTATATATACTGGGAGGTTGGTATTTTACTTTGGGGTTTGCTCATGAGAAGGATCTTTTGATTCCCTGGGTGGGACTCTGAGTTATTTTTTAAGAACCCCTTGACTACTCAGAGGTTTGTGCTCTCCAGGTCCTTGAGTATGTAGGTGATTATATTACTTTGTTCAGACAGTAGGAGCTCTGTCTGTTCAATCTAAATTGAAGCTAATTTATCTGCTTGTATTTTCTACTTATATGTAATTAAAATAAGATTGTTGAGCCTTTTAAAAGTTGCCTTTCCTTAAGCAAAGCAGATCAAAGAACCCATGCTAGCAGGGTGTGCTAGGGTGCTTATTAATAATAGGCTGTGCTAGAGATTCAGAGGCAAAACTCTAGGGCAGTCTCTGCCCTCTAAGAACTTATATTCTTCTGGGTGGTTATGACATGTACACAAGTAAATACAGAGTAAGTTCAGGTGCAAGAAAGTGCTAATAAGTAGAAGTATTAATAAAGGCCACATATAGATAGATGATGGGATCTGAACTGTGCTTTGAAGGAAGCTAAGGATTCTATGAAGTAAAGGTGAGGAAGGCATACATACCAGATGTTGGCAGACCACCTGGGGAAAGGCACAGAGATGGAAGACAGAAGATCACGAATAGGTAACAGCAGACCACGGTTGACTTGATTTTTTGGAAACAGTTAAAAAATTATTGAGAGCTGAGTCTTATGGCTACAGTAGGTGATCAAGTGAGCTTTTACCACCTGGGGTTAAGGCCCGGATGTGACTTGACTACAAATGAATAAAACTGATTGTCTTGTGTCATTTATAAATTGTCCCTGAAGACAATTTCAAAAGGAGTCCCAAAAACGTCTTCAGCAATCGTTGTTCAAATGTATATTAGTTACAGTTAGTGAGCAAAGTTAGTGAGTTAATTAATTATATGTCCAACATTAATTGGAAGATATAAATTCTAGATGTTTTAAAATTAGCCTTGTTATGTTATAGTCCTGCCTGGCAGACAGAGACACACATCAAATTGTAGAAACTTTAAAGGTTCACACCTCTAGGTTTTCATCAAACCCGGTTTATCCCTTTATAAAACTGGTCAGGAAGTCTGGATTTCTGGTAATGACAAGTAAATCTTCAGATTCACAAGTCTCAGCTTTTAAGTCACAGACTTTCTTTGGGTGATCCTTCTACTGTTTCAGGTTCTTGCTCAGTCGTTCACTTAATCATCTTCATTCCCAGTCTTGCAAGGTGTGTTTTCTCATTTAAGAATGATTGTTCAGAATATGATCCAAGACGTGACATTTTCCCCTTTTGTTTCCCCAATACCAAAGCCAGTGCTTTGCAGGTAGAAGGCACTTAGCCAATATGCATCTCTGAAAATGCTATCAGACATACTGTTGTATGGTATCTCCATAAATGTTTTTCCCCTTTGTTTCAAATCCTTGTGCTTCCATTGGTGATATTACAAGCACTTTGAAAATACCATAATGAAAAAGAGAAACAAATCAATGGCTTCACAAACTTTTAAACCAGAATTCTAAACTTTTCTTGTGTATCTTGGACCCTTAAGCAATCTAGTAATATCCCTTTTCAGAATAATGTTTTTAAATGTATGTAAAATTAGATGCATGAGATACAAAAGACTGAGATACAAAAGGTTAGTGAACATAAAAATCTAAGGTTTTTTTTTTTTCCCATTCAAGTTCACAGACCCACTAAAACCTATGTGCCCCAGATTAAGAAGCCATACTCTAACCATGTTAACCACTGATTGGCTTTTCATTTTTATAAGAAAAAAATGTTTAAATTAATGCTCCACTGTATTGGTTTCTCTGATGCAGAGAAATTTTCCAGTGATTAATTAAGGCATAGGGTTTAAGGATTGCTTGCTTATTTTGGAGTAAACTTATTTGGACTGAATCCATTTTAATCTGGAGGATCTGATTTCATGGATCCCATCTCTGCATAATTTCTTTAAAGAGTAAAATGGGCCAGTAAAAAAAAAATTTAATTGTTTATAATTTACCTTGCTACAAAATGGCTAGGATAGCCAAATGGAGATTTAATTGTAAATTCAGAGAATTCAATAGAGAACTTATTTGTCTCGTGTAATTAGAGAGCAAAAATATCACAACTTTAACATTTTTTAAAAAGATGATGTAGAATATACATTTACTTCTTATTGTATTTGTTCTGACTGTTATGTAAATGGCTATTGTTTTGCAGTTTGGTGATTTAAATGCTGTGTCTCCTGGAAATATGGATAAAGGTAAGTATTTAAAATATTACGCAAATGTTTTCTTGGCTAAGATATTCTTCTATAAGTAGGAAAAAATAGAATATTTGTTTATTCTGTATTTTTTTTGCTTTTTTTGGATGGGGAAAGCAGGGCAATGGGGTTAAGTGACTTGCCCAAGGTCACACAGCTAGTGTTAAGTGTCTGAGGCCGGATCTGAATTCAGGTCCTCCAGACTCCAGGGCCGGTGGTGTATTCACTGCACCACCAAGCTGCCCCACTGTCTTATTTTTTTAAAGAATTAAGCTAAAGGGTGGGGAACCTGTGATCTTGAGGCCACATGTGGCCTGCTAGGTCCTCAAGTGGGGCCCTTTGACTGAATCCAAGTTTCATTTGAGGCTCACTTGAGGACCTGGAGGTGTGACCTCGAGGCCACAGGTTCCCCACTCCTGATAGAATGTTCTCCTTTAAAAGGATCTTGGATTCACCAAGCCCTAGAGCTATAAAGGAGCTTAAAGACTTCTCTGGTATAACCACTTCATTTTACAATTGAGAAAACTATGGTGTAGGAAGGTTATATGACTTCCAGTTTAAGATCCAGCTCTCTTTACCCTATAACATGATGCCTTCTCATAGATATAATGTCTTTGAACTTTACAACATTCCTCATAACTATACAAACATGTATACACACACTCACATAACACACAAACTAAAGACATAATTTTACTTGAAACTCCCTCCAAATGAGGAAAGTCCCTAAATATATATATATGTCATGGCTCTGAAACATACTCCTAGAGGGTTTTCTAAGAATATAGAAACATAATGCACTTTTCAAAGTTATCTCACCAATTTCACCATAATATTAATGGACAAGAACACCTTGTCTCTACTGCATTGTCTCCTTGAATTACCTGTAGTAAATAGAGTATCTCCCCCAAACTGAGGCCCAGGCTCATCGCTCCAGTTTAAATGTACCCTAGAGATCGCCAGAATCATAGATACTAGAGCAATTAATTGTCCATCAAATTTATGCCCATCTCTAGAGTACAGTAAACTGTGATGATGACTCTAGGTCTCAGTTTGGGGGGTGGGGGTACTAGATTAGAAAAAAAAAACCATGGAGCCAGTTAATAAGAAATGAGGTGACTTCATCAAATGGTGTTTATGAAATATAACAGAAGACCTGAGACTTTTATTAATGTTATGCCCCAAACTGCACCCTGGCCCACCCCAACCCCATCCCACAATCACCCAAGATAGAATGGATAGGACTGATTCTCCTGCATTCACCACACACCCCAAATATGGCCCTTTTGTGGTATCTTTTTTCTTTAGAGAATATCCTGGATGTTTATTTTAACATGATTCCACCAGACCTTTAGGTAACAGCAACCAAGTTGTTGCACACAGAAAATGATTATTAAATTATTTTTTCTACAGTATTTTAAACAGCCACTATAGGGCCCATATAACAGTAATGGAGGCAAATTTAGCCGGAGAAAAGCTGCTGATTTGGCTCTTCTGAGTGGGGTGTGAGCCATGGAAATCACTTTCTCATTGTAGCCATTTAAATATTTCTATTGAGTGGGGCCCTTTAGGTTATGATCCAAAGACAGATAGGCTTTTTTAGCCCTTTTTGGCCTGAGTTTCCATGGTTTTATGTTTGTACAGACGAAGGCAGTGAAGTTGAAAGTGAAATAGATGAAGAACTGGAAGATTCTGCAGAGCCTCAAGCCAAAAGGGAGAAGACAGAGCTGAGCCAGGCATTTCAGGTGGGCTGCCTACAGCCAGTCCTCGAGAGTGGGGCACAGCAGAGCCTTCTGAATCCCATTCACAATGAGCACATTGTCACAAGTACTCAGACTATAAGACAGTGCAGTGCCACTGGAAACACCTATACTGCAGTCTAACAAATATTAAAGCTTATTTTTCCAGATTATATTTAACCCTGGTGATGTTGGGCTTAAGTTGACAAAAGAATTAAGCCTGAAGGTCGACTGTTGTCAAATTCTATCTGTGCTGAACATTACCTTTCTTCAGAGTTGTGAAATGGAATGGGTGTATGTATTTTTGCCAGGTCTGTTTAATTTTTTTGTAAACAAATCATTTGCCTCTCAATATGAAGAGTTTTCTTAGTTTTGGGCGTCAAGAAGAATTTTTGCAAAGCTTAATGTCAATGTTTTTGTCCTTTATAATTAAAAAGTAATTTACATTTTTTCATAGTTTAAAAATATGTTAATGTTAATTGTTAGTCATGGTGTATGATTTCATATGTAAGTTTTTTAATTAGGTGCACTTCTGTGAAATATCAAAAGAAACAAATTCCTTTGATTTACACTGGAGGCATGTATTCATTTGACAGCAGATGCATCAAATTTGCTTCTGAAAGGTGCTTTTCATTGGACAGAACCATAAGACACTATTTTGATAATATTTCTGAGTGTGGAAGGAGAATACAGAGCATTTTTATTATAATGTTAGAGGGTTGGGAAAATCACCTATTTTTCTCTGAGGAAAAAAAAATTGAGCTGTGCATTTATCAGCATAGAATAAATGACAGAATTGCCAGAGATCATGTTGATGTGTACGTAACTTGTATGCATAATTATCCAACCACCTTAATGCAAGCTTCTGTTAAGCATCAAGTTTCAGATATTATTTCGTACCAATCCCTCTATTTGAATACTACTGAGTCTGTATTTGGAACCACTGCATACAGATGCTTTCTGCTGTTAAGTGGAGATGTTATAGTTAGATACTGAAACTGAAAAAAGTAACAATTTTTTTTATTATTATTTTAAATGTACATGCTACTTATGCTCAGCTGGACATACAGGAAACTATTCCATCTGGATGACTTTCTTCTATTCCAGGTCTTTTTTTTTTCCTAATAGTAGTTCAATGTGCTGCTATTCTAAAAGATAATTTATAGAATGCAAGGAATGTAGCAACCTGCATCATTATTTCCTTCAAAAAAAAAAGATATTTCCTGGTTCCTAAAGTAAGTGGATTTAAATTTTAAGAAGAAAACTAAGGCAGTGTAACTGGCACACCTCACTTTTACTTATTCCCGACTCGGTAGGATTGGAGTAGGTGGCTAGATGGACCATTGCCATTTAAGAATGTACATCAGGGATCATTGTACCTCGGCTATTACATGGTGCCTTAAAAACAGAACTGAAGCTAAGGTTTAGTACTTTTTGTTAATATGAGTAACTCTGAAATCCATTTAACAAGGTGTGCCTGTCATTTTCCGATTCCCCGAAGTAAGGGCAGGTTACATATTCTTCAAAGGAAATTTAGGGTGGGGAGGGGGTTGGAGAAAGGGAGGTTTGAATACCTCTCTCCAAGTGATGGTAAACCTAGTTTTTCTTGTTTAGAACTGAATTTCACTTTCTTACAAATCAGATTTGCTTAGGGTTGGGGGGTAGCAGGCTAGTTTTAATACCAACTTGTGTCATTCAAAGTAGGGTTCCCGTACCTCCAAGCGACATGACATATTTTCTAAGCCCTCCTTGTCTCATTTTAATTTCAAAAAGTAAACAAAATGAGCAGGTACTTATCGCAGTGCATCTTTTTCAGTGTATGTGTGTGTCTATGTGTATGCTTGTGTTTGTGCTCACACACGCGGGCGTTCATGTGTGAGCACAAAGGGATATCCATCTGCCACCAGGTTGGAAGGTGAGCCTATCCCCATTATTATTAATGTGAAATAGCGCCACTGTGTTAAATGGTCCATCCTTTTTGTTTGTTTTAAATGTGGGCACACCCATTTACTTAAGTAGTGAAAAATGAATAAGCAAAAAAACAAAACAAAAACAAAAGAAGCCAAAAATGAGGGAAAGCACAAGAATTTGCAGATTTCTAATAAGGCCTATATAAAATTGGATGGTTGAACTTACCCAGTTTGTCTGGGGGGAGGGGGGAAAGGAGGAGCCAATCTGTCATGTTTACTATACCAAATGACTTAACTATACAAGCAATGAATGGTGTATTTATTGCTTAATTTTCTTAGGCGCATCAAAAAACCAATATCAACTAAATTTTCCTAATTAAATTTCAGACATTATAAATGTAAAAAGTTTTTAAATTGATTCATATATTATGCTATACAAATCAGGCATATTTTTAAAGTCTTCACTGGGACCATGACTTTTTTAAAAATCTTCATAGCATTTAAATGATCATTGTTTTATTCCCTTCTAAATACCAACATTTGCACCCCTCACCAAAAAACTTAAGCTAAGCCTCAATAAATGTTTATCCACTTCATTGTGCATTATGAAATGTTTACAAGTAAAATGAAGTGAAATTAAGATTAAAATGACAAAAAAAAACACTTTTCATTTTCAGCATCAACAATTTTTGTTTTTGTTTGTGAGTTGTTTTCCTTTAATACTGATGTTCTCTACTAGACCAAATGTAGTTATGACTTTTCTCCTATGTGTCAACAAACTTTAAATGTATTTTTTTGTCATTGTCCCTTTTCATTTTAATGGTCAATTTGTTTGTACCATTAGAGGCCTCTGGTTGCAACACACAAATTTAGATGGAGATGAGAGGTATAGGGTCTTTGGAACCCTCCATGATTCACCTCTTCCCCTCATTGTTCACTGTTTTCTAAAGAAAAACATGGTAGAGCCTAGTAAAATGAAGTCATTTTCCAACTTAATCCAATTAATTGCTTTCTGATCCACAATGTGAACAAGATTAAAAGGTTGAGTGCCAGAAATATTTAATAGTGAAGAATGTGTACACACATGCACCAGCATTTCCCTTTGTGCCCTCCTCAATGGTTTGGACTCCACAATGGGCTATAGATACCTTACATAGAACCCCCAGGTCCAATTTGACTTAGGGTATTCATTTGAAAACCAAATTATAATCATTTACATGTCCAAAGAAATTGGAGCAATTGCATATTCATTGCATCGTTTGAAAGTCTTACTCTAGTTTTTAATCTTTTGTTGCTACTGTTATTTTTCTAAAAGACTTTGGACACTAAATCTCTGTCAACAGAGTCATATATTTGTATGTGGAGTATGGATTAAAGAAAGTATTTCTTTCCACTTGACCTGGGGTTACAATCCAGTACTAATAATCTGTAATCTATAGATTTATAAGATTCTCATAATTTTATAATTTCTAATGATATTAAATGTTATAATCTAAAAGAACCTTTTGAGCTATGTGAATATAGTTATAATGGGGAAACTTCCTACTTTTTCAAAAAGCAACATATAGGCAGAATTCACTAATTTGAGGGATTAATAAAAGGCATTTCTAGCCCTCAAGATTAAATATGATGAGTTTTATTTGACTTTGAAAACTATATATGTATATGTGTGTATATATATGTATATATACATATATATGTGTGTATATATCTATATAGATATATATATATAGATATATATATATATACCCCAAAACTTTAGGATCCAAGAAAACAGTGAGCAGTGGGGGTAGGGGTTAAATTGGCAAATTGTTTCTCCCTGGAACACACAGGGCTCAATTTTCAAAAGTTTTCTGTGGATACCATGTGTCATCCAAACTCAATCTGGAGTTGCTATATTGATCTTATTGCCCTGTCAATCTGTTTTCCTTTCTCTGCTTATTCTCGTACTGTGCCGCACAGCTCGTGTCCCTCTTGCTAGATGTTGAACTTTAAGAAAATGGTTTTAATGCAGCTTGTGTAAAGTGAGTCATGTGCAGCATGCCCGCCTTGGATTCATAAAGGAGGGAAAACAAATGTTCTCGTCTAGTGCTGGAAGCGTCCTTCAGGAATGTATATGGTCTGTAGATGGTAACCATGAATGCTTTCCCCTGAGCCTAGTGCCCACAAGGGGTTACTAGGACATTTTTCCTTTCTCTTCAGATAATGTATTTAAAGTATCTGAAATGCTATGCTCTTAATGATTTGAGTGAAAAAAAAATGTGTGTAGGTCACTGTGACATTTGGTTGTCACCATGTGGACACAAGTGAAAGGGGTTGGCAATTCTCTTTCATGAGCAATTAGATGAAATGGTTATAACCAAGTTGACCTTTGTAGTATCAACCCCTCCCCCCCCAAATTAAAATAATCCTTGAATTATTTTAATGTTATGGTGATTACCAATTTTAGTTAAATTGGTAAACAATTAAATTACAAATTTAGACAAAATTAATTCCAGAAAGTGGAAAAAATAGTAATTTGGCATATGTAGTCATCTTCTCTGAAAATTGGGCCTTGTCTCTACAGACTAGGATAACCTCTGTGTATACAGTTAGAACAAGTCAATGAGTGGGATCTGATTATTTCTGCTAGTTTGGTGATTTGAAGAAAACTGGGATAGGAGCATAACTCAGTGCTTAGTTCTAGTGTTAGAAAAATCCATTTGATGTAATTAATACTTTGTATTAACCCTTTGAGCATTGTAAAATATACAATGGGGACAAAAGCCTTTCGGATCATTTATTTAGACTGGTCTGGTAAAAAAAGACTCTATTCTATCCAAATGTCTAATTATACTGTTTTTAAAGAGAGAGAGAAAAAAAAGTGTTTCCAGACTAAATACTTGCATTTTCTATACATTTTATAATTTTCTGGAACAGGGCTCAAGATACTTATTCCAAAATAGTCACTGCCATCCAAGTTATGTGTACTGTTTACAACAAACTAGAACTTTCACTTTTTCATAGCATGTAAATATCTAGGAAAGGGGGACAAATCCGTGGGCCTGTACACCTATGTCATAGCTGAAAACCACACATGGAAGGTACTTAGATTGCCTTGAAAAGGTAGGATACAAAAAAAAAAAGGTGAATTTGAATTTTTGGACTTATTTTTTAAAGTTTCATTTACTTAGCACTGCAATGTACAAGTCTTTGTGAAGCCTTAGGAATGAAAGAGGAGTTTTTAGTAATTAAAGAAAAGATAACTATTGCCAGGCAGTTAGGCGGATCACCGCTACATCTTTCACAGAATAACGTTTGGGAATGCATCCATAATGGACATAATTTTATTCATGCTATGATTCTTTTGTATTTTGTCATAAAGATCATATGTAGATAGAATGGAGAGTAATGGTACTTGATTTAGGCTCATCTGTCAAGGGATGCTATGCTTTTGTATACTGCTTCTGACATCTGCAGATGTCAGTCTACTACACAGCAGCTGATTCTGTCAAGGATACTCTTGGTGCACTTGGTCCCCTCTGTCCCCTGTTCCCATCAGGCACAAGAATGGGGTTGCCTGCAGAGATGTAGGCTTGGCAGGGTGCAGAGAAGAACGTATCCGAGTAAGATGTCCAGCAAAATGACATCACTAGTATAGTGCAAGTATGCTGGATACATTGGGGATTTTTTTTAGGCAGTTAGAAAGACAAACCATGCAAATTATTCACATGTTAAAATTAGTTTAAAACAAATGCAATACTCAAAGGGTTTTAATTTAACTCTCTTTTTTTAAACAAAAAAATTCTTCATAATAATTTACTGTAAATGCTTCTCAGTTTGCATGCCTTGATCATTGCTGCTAGTGATTTTATGTGCCAGTAGACCTGAGTTTAGTTTACCAATTTTACTTAAAATAGTAAAAGCCACTTACAAAGTGACTACCTAGTTTTCATTTGGAGTAAACTCTGATATGCCTTCTTTTCAAAAGGTGTTTTGTCTGTCCTTTTCTTTGGTTCTGGTCTTGATTCTTTTCCCACTTTCCTTTGTTTTTTCAAACAAATTATGGTGTTGGGATTGGAAGCCCTGAGTAATGAAATCTTTGGTAAGAATTGTTTATCTAGCTCACCAATAAACCTCATTTAGAGGAATTATGATTCTTGGGAGGACAAAGCTCCCCACTGACTGTTGATAACCAAGTAAATTTTTTCCTGCAAAAAATTAATATTTTCAAGTAGCGGTTGCCTTGTTTTAACTTACTGGACACAATTTTAAATAACCCAACAGAGGTATAGAATTTTATTCATTTATAAAGCATCTTTTGTACCAAAGCAAATTTTTTTTCCTCCACTCATCTCCATCATCAATTTGGACCTATAGTAGCAACCATCATGAATGGTTACAGAAACTTTAAGTGAGTGCCTTTAGAAAACGTGGAAATTTGTGCCTGAGGTGGTAAACTTTTAATTAGGTTAATTGTAGTGCTTACCAATCAGTAATTCTACTATCACTCAGGGCTTTCGTACCTTCTAGGTGACTTCTTCATTGTGTTTTTTTAAAATGCTGTATTTTTTTTTTCAGTGCCATCATTTCAATTTCACTTAGTAAGTGGCAGATTACATTATTCAGTCACACAAGCACAGCAACATAGCAACACTAGGAGATATTTGACCATTTCTTTTACAATCGACTGAATAGATTATGTAAATGAGGTAAGCAACTTTTTGTAGAGATTGTATGTGTGAGATAATGTAATGTTCTTTTCCAGTTTTTGGACTACAGTTGAATATACTTTTTAATTATTTAAAAACATCTTTACAGAATAACATGTGATGGTTTTTTTGTATAATGTATTTGATTTTGTAAATACGTATTTCCTGATGTGATTTTTGTGAGAAATGCTAAATCTTTTAGTATATCATGTCCTCTCAAAATTGGCAGGAGCTAAATAATAGTTTGTGGGCGATTTGTATTGTGTACTGTACAATAACTGGGGAACTTTTATAATTATAAAAATATATATTAACTTTTAGTGTGTTGTTTAAACAAATGACTGGAACATACTAAAGATATTAGTAGATTTTTCTGAATATTTCAGACTTGAACTCAGGCTAGCTTTCTTGTGTTTTTCAAAACAAAATTGTGTCTTGTCTTTTAAAATCAATAAATTTGTTTCCTTGTTACAAATATGTGTGAAATGTTCTTTTTTGGTGTGGTATATTGTTTTAGCTTTATAGCATTTGATTGTCAAGAAATATTAAGTGACAATACTCGGTCTCATGTTCTCAGGATCATTTATTTAAAGCTAAGAGGAACCTAAGGGACCATCAAGTCCAACCCCTTAATTGTACAGATGGGGAAATTGAGTCAGAGACTTGCTAAGTGACTTTGCCCAGCATCACACAGCTAGTAAGTATCTGAGGTGTAATTTGAAAACGGGTCTACCTGACACCAAGTCCAGAACTCTATTCACTACACCATGTTGCCTCTGTGGTGGTTCTATCTGGAAGCCAATAGATTAAAAATAAAATGTAGTTGTAACCATTTTTGGAATCAAACAAAAATTGGAAATATTTGTATCTTCATTCCTTCAGTCTGTGAGAGCATCATCCCTCCATTTCTCCAGAAGGTACTGGAGTCAAAAACAAAATCAGCACCTGGTGGCCAGCCTCCTAGTAATTAATGAGCACCTCCAAACTTAGCAAGACTTTGGACTAGCTGGGTTGCAGACTAGCTGATCCACACACCAGTCAGTCTGGAAAGGCCTTAAAGTGCTGAGTCTTGCCAGCATAGTATCCCCTGCCAGACCCTGAACTTGGTATAGACTTGGAATGGGCAGGTTTGCCTCCACCCCAAGGGAAGGGATCATAAGAAAACTTAATTGAAGGATTTGCATATTAACACTACAAAAATAAAAACAAAATTACACACATTATAAGGAGTAACTTTGATCTGACAAGACAAGGGGCATGTCTGAATGGAATGTCTTCTGAGAATCTCCCAAAGTTTCTTTTCTAAATCCAAATGTTTGTAGGTTTGTAATAATACAGTTAAATGTCTCTTCACACTGACACTCATGTGCACTTGCCTTGTTCAGACTGAAATCTGAAATCATAAAAACAATTTGTGAGCTCCTTTTTGAGGACCCTTCCAATCTATAAACTTTTTTTCATTGGTAGTCTTTCTAAATTTTTTAAATCATAATTTACAGATCATCAGACTAAATGGAATTGACCTCTAAATGTTTTGAAACTCCAAATGGAGTTATTCTTTCCATTTCAAAAGGAAAGTGGGGAGGGAGAAAAGGAAGGAAGGAAGGAAGGAAGGAAGGAAGGAAGGAAGGAAGGAAGGAAGGAAGGAAGGAAAGAAGATGAGAGGGAGAAAGAAAAAGGAAGAGGAAAGGAAAGGGAGAAAAGAAAGTGAGAAAGGGAGGGGAGGGGAGAAAGAGAAGGGGGAGGAGAGAGTGGGAAAAGGACAGAAAACCTTTGTGGAAAAAATTTTCAGTTTGGTCCTTATATCATGGAATAAAGCCATTTCTTGATGCAAATAATGGTGTATCGATTCACAGCAGCACCAAACACAATTCAACCTTTAACAAAGAAATTTAATTAATGATGGTTTTAACTATTAAATTCTAAAAGGTCTTAAAAGGAGATGAGTTAAAAATTTTGACTACTGTCAGAGACACAATATGAGGCTGAATGAACCATAGATCTGGCCCAGTTGGGCATTTCTTAGGATAGTCAGGGTCTGAGCATGGAATCAGACATTTTAAAGATTATTTTGGCTCCCATTTTCTCTCTGAACTTTTTGGTCTTTCAAACATGACTTGTAACAAATGTTTTTTGTTCTTTTAAGTGTTTATTCTTTCTCTTCCAGCTCCTTGAATTTTCTTTTGTCCTGAACTTCTACCAGATCTCAATACTCTGACTTTTTCTAGCACCAAGGAATAAAAATAATTTTCTTTCTAACCTGCTCACTCCATTGGTGTTTTTCCCCTTCATTATTATCTAAATAGTGATGTTTCATCTTCTAAGAAAAAAAAATGAAGACAGCAACAGTAGTTTTATAAGTTTCCTCACAGTTATCAAGACTAAAATGACCCCATTGTTCAAGCATACTGTATAATTAATGTGCTTTTCTCATAGCATTTTTAATTAACCAGTCCAGAAAACATGTAAGTGATTTTTTTTCAAATATAAAACAGATTGTAA
The DNA here is from genome assembly GCF_028583685.1 of Petaurus breviceps papuanus. Classification (NCBI taxonomy): domain Eukaryota; kingdom Metazoa; phylum Chordata; class Mammalia; order Diprotodontia; family Petauridae; genus Petaurus; species Petaurus breviceps. The sequence goes on from NW_027185799.1 coordinate 28,623,004, forward strand.
CTGCATCTGAGCTTGTCATCATTAGAATATAGCTAAAGATTTAATTCAGAATTTTTTTCACACAGCCAAGGCGCAAAGGTCATGAAAGGCATCTTCAGTAGGGGGTGTGGGGGAGAGAGACAGAGACTTCCCCTAGCTAGAGGAATTGGATCCTTAGATAGCTTTCTCTTTGAACACTTTTAGCACTTAGCAATTAAGAATAATGAGTTGTTTCTTCATGCTTGACAACCAAGAAATCTGATTCCTAGGGGATGGAAGTGACTGGCAATCTTTCACAGCAAAAAATCTTTCCTTTAGGAAAGGGGGCTGAAAAATGATTTGGAGTGCTCCTGCCTCAAAAAAAAAAAAAAACTTCCAAGTGCTTTGTAAGTGCTGGAAGGGATCTCAAGAATCATCCAAACTCCTTGATTTTACACAGAAGGAAAGTGAGGTCCCATCAAGTGACTTGCCCAAGGTCACAGAGGAAGAAGAATCATGCAACTCTTACAGAAACTGAGATGGAGATAAATGGAGTACAAATAACTTAGACTTACAGTTAAGAATTGTAAAGGTTCTTTAGTCAGAGAACACCTTGTCTGACACCCTCATTATACAGATAAGAAAGCTAAGATCCAGTCAATCCCCTTGAGTTCCTGCCATGTGCTAGACACTAGAGATGCAAAGACAAAACTGAAATGGCCTAGAAGAGTTTACATTCTATTAGGAGGGGAGACAACATGCAGTGGATAAAGTGCTGGGCCTAGAATCAGGAAAACGAGTTCAAATCTAGCCTCAGGCACTTGCTAGCTGTTTGACCCTTGGGGTAAGTCACTTAACATCTCTGTGCCTCAGTTTCTTCATCTGTAAAATGAAGATGATAATTGTACCTTCTCCCAGAGTTGTGAGGATTAAATGAGAAAATAATTATAAAATGCTTAGCACAGTGCCTGGCACATAGTAAACACTATATAAATGTTAGCTATGACTAGTATATAAGATAAATAGGGGCGGCCAGGTAGCACAGTGAGTGGGAGCACCAGCTCCAGTGTCAGGATGACCTGGAGATCGAATCCTGGGCTCAGACACTTAGCACCCACCCAGAAACCACCTGGCCATGTAACCTTGAGCAAGTTACTTAACCCCAATTGCTTAGGGGCGGCCAGGTGGCTCAGCGAGTAAGAGCACCGGCTCCAGTGTTGGGATGACCTGGAGATCGAATCCCGGGCTCAGACACTCAGCACCACACCCAGAAATAACTGGCCATGTAACCTTGAGCTAGTTACTTAATCCCGATTGCTTAAAAATAAAATAAAAAATAAAATACCTTTTAAAAAAAAAGATAAATATAAGGTAATTTCTTGGGGGAAACACTTAATAGTTTGGTGAACCAGAAAAGTCCTCAAATAGAGGGTAGTGACCTACTCAAGGTCACACAGCTAGAGCTGAGGACTTTGAATCCCAGACTCTCAAATTCAGTGTCTTTGCTGCCAAACAACATTAATCCTGAAACGTGTCAGTGATGACTTTCACCTATTAACAGTGGTTTGCCCAACAGATCAGTTCAGCACATACATGGTTGAATACCAAACACTTGACTAACTTTTAGTTACCCACAATTCTGTAATTATGAGCTTGCTGAGTGTATCAGCAATGCCATATTCACAATGCCTATAGAGATTACAAATATGCTGATATAATTATCCATCACAAAATATGTCATGTTTGCCATATGGGGAAATAAACTAGAAAATTTATTAAGATACCAAAAGACTGAGTCCCAAAACCAGAAAGTGAAAGCCATCAGAGTAGTTATGATATTGGCACAGGTAGATAAAGTAGAAAGCACCCACATTTTCAAGCCTTTAAAACAGAACAGGCTACCTCAGGCAAAGGTCCTCCTCTCCCCACGCACAGCAACCACCCAGCGTCCGGGAAGCGCGCTCCCAGCAGCTCCGGCCCCTAGCAGTCCTCAGCAGGAGTCCTTAGCAGAAAGTCCTTAGCAGTCCTAACTCAAAAAGGGCTTCACGCTGTCGCTGCCTCTGCTGCTGCCACCGCTGCCGTCGCAACCACCGCCAGCCACCGCAGGACTGCTAGCTCGGCTTTCACTTTCTCTCGCTTTCCGCTTTCTCTTGCTCCGCCCCTTCCTGCTACGTCAGCACGTCCTTGGCTTTCACTTTCTCTGGCTTTCGCTTTCTCTGGCTTTCACTTTCGCTTGCTCCGCCCCTTCCTGCTATGTCAGCACGTCCATGGGGCATAGAAGATCTTTAAATCCCATAACCCTTACACTGAGAAAGCTAATACAATAAGTATCCTGTGATGATGCTTCTTCCTTTTCAAGATTATAATGCAGCATATATTTAGGAACCGTTTCCCTTGCTGAAGCAAGGACAGAGCACTGTTCTATAACTCTCTGCCAAAATAGCAGAGTCAAAGCTACATCCCTTTGGCCCTGAGTTATGTATAGTCCTAATTATAACAACAAAACATCCCCATTACTATAAAGATTGAAGGCTGAGTAAATGTGTTTCTCATAACAACCCCCTGAGGGAGGTAGCACAAATATCATCCACATTTTATAATTGAGGACACCAAGGGATGCAAGAGAGGTTAAACCAATTGCCCAAGGTCACACAATCAGAAAATTCCAAGGCCAAAATCTGAACCCAAGTCTATTGAATCCAAATCCAGCATTCTCTGCTAGATTATGTAGTGGAAAGTGTTAAAAGGAGGGTGGTGTTACCTCCTACCTAGGCCTTCCTCTGACTAACCTGGGCTTCAAAAATGGAAAGAATTTTCTTCATTAAGAACTTTTCTCAACTAATCTGAACCTTCAGATTTTTATCACCTGTACTAGGCTTTGGGGGGAGGGGGAAGTCACTCATTCCCTGTATTCCAGCAATATGGGATTCTGTTTTGTTTTGTTTTGTTTTTAACTCCAGTTATTTCCTGGGCTTAGCCCCATCTCTGACACCTTGGACAGCTACAGTGCAGGATGATGGGAACTTAATGAGGTTTATTGAAAGATACCTCAGTCATCCCAGGAAGATCCAGATACTAGCTTTCCTGAACTCCCCAAGGCAGGAAAATAAAGTGACTTTTTAGAAAGATTTTTTAGAAACAATCATTCAGAGGCAAGGTAATATGGTTGAGTCAGATGTCAAACTGCAGCTCTCCTATTTACTACCTGTGGGACCTCAAGCAGGTCATCCCCCCCCCCCCCCCCCCAGCCTCAGTTTTCATCTCTGTAAAATGAAGGGTGTAAACCAGTTAATCTCCAAGGTCCTTTACAGATATAATTTCCTAGGACCTACTTCTAGGAAAGTCAGAAGCTTTTTGTCTTTAAAGTATTCTTTGTACCCAATTCAGCTCAAATTTTACAAAGATATTAAATTTGGGCATATCTTTAGCAAACTACATATATATGTGTGTAAGTATGTATGTATGTGTATATACATGTACTATGTGATACTGAGCATTCACAATGCCATTAAGGCTTTGAATAAGAATGACAGCAAGAATCCCATAGCTGGGGGGATTCAAGGCTCTAGAGTACATCGATTCAAACCCTCTCATTTTACATAGAAGGAAACAGACACTGGAGAGGACAATTCACTTGCCCAAGACCATATAGATAATGGCAGAGCCAGGGCCAGAATACATAGTTCTTATGACTATCTAGCCAGCGTGCTTTGCCCTCATATGCCTTGTGATCCACAGAAATGATCCACCGAACACTACACTCTTTCTGTGGAATCTGCCTTTTTTCCACCTCTCCCCTATGCCTGAAATTCTCTCCATCCTCTCCTCTGCCTCCTAGCTTCCCTGGCCTCCTTCAAGTCTCAACTCAAAACTCACTTTCTGTGAGAGGCCTTTCCTAATCTCCCCCTCACCCACTAATGTTATCTCTCATTCATACTGTATATATCTTGTAAGTACATAGTCATTTGCTTGTTTTCTCCCCCATTAGAAAATAACTTCTTGAGAGCCAAGAACATGGTTTGTATTCTTTTGTATCTCTAGTGCATTTCCCAATGACATGTACATAGTAAACATGTACAAGCCTGTTCTTGATTGACTACACCACATTGCCTCCTAGACCTCCTCCAGCTTACTTTAACACGTTTATGCAACACTAGGCAATAGCTTGCCCACTTTGGAAAGGTGAGAGTTGGGACCTAAAGAGGTAGAAGAAATAGGGAAGGGACATTGTAACACTGGATGTTTCTACCTCGGATCTCTAAGACCCAGTCCTATCCCCATTCCTGTCTTCTCAGGTTGAGACTTCTGTTCACTGGGTAAAGTTGTCCACGTTGTCATACCAACCACCCCTGGACACTGTCAATCACGTGGCTTGGTTTCATGAAAAAAATACTGGGCTTGGGAATGAGGGACCAGGTCTGAAGTTCTGGCTTTGCCACTGCTGTGTGTTTCTAGGCCTGAGGTTCCCCATTTGCAAAATGAAAGGACTGTGCTACATAATCTCTAAGACCTCTTCTATCTCTAAATCTGTGATCCTATGACCAGATCCTAGCCCATTCAACGCTCCTGAAATAGACTCAGCACACTTCATTGTGTATGTTAATTAGGGGGAAGGAAACAAAAATCACATTTTTAAAAAAAAAATTGATCCAAAAAATATTTTGTAGCATATTTGTAATATTATACAATTATCTTAGGTCTGTAACCAAATTCGTACTTGGCTAAATTTTTTTAACACCCTCAGTCTTCAGTTCAACATGAATTTTATTTTAAGGTTTTAACAGTTTGACTAACTATATGTATTCTCTATAATTTAAAGAAGCAATAAAGAATAAAACCATCCAATAAAAAATATAAACCATCCTCATTTTAATCATATAAGAAGACTAAAATAAAGCATTTTTCTTCTATTGCCCCAAAAAGTAATATGTATTTCAATTAGTACTACAGAATTAGAAATTTACTGGTGGAGTACCTGAAGGGCTGTCATCTGAAAGAGGGATTAGATGAGACTTGATTGGCCCCAAAGGGCAGAACTAACTAGGATTAATGGGCGGAAGTGGCAAAGATGTAAGGAAAAAAACCCTGAACAATTAGAGCTGGCCCAAAGTGGAATAGTCTCCCTTGGGGAGGAGAGGGAAAAGGGAGAAAGGGAGTTCTATATCATTGTGGGTCTTCAAGTGGAGGTTTGATGAGCACTTGGGGAAAAAAGTTTAAAGGGAATTTCAGTTCAGTTAAAGATTAGATTGAATGACCTCTGAGGTCCTTCTAACTTGGAGATTTTATGATTCTGTGGTTCCTCACTGTGTATGCTACACTCTTAGGAGATTTTTTTTTAATCCTTCCTTCTGCTGGAGGCCCCTTCCTAGTCTCCCCCTCAACCCCCTCCAAGCTACTAGTGCCTTCCCTTCTGACATCACCTTCCATCTCTTCTCCATATGTCTTATATGCACCCAGTTATCTGGAGTGTATGGGGTATTCAGGGAGGACCAGCACCTCTGGTGTGAGGTCTTTCCTGGCCCTTTTCAGGGCTGCTCATCCACCTATGGTGTCCATCTTTGATTTCACTAATGGTTCCAAGAAGCTTTAGCATAGACAGCAGCCACACCATGGTATGAACTGTCTCAGCAGATGGGCTACGCCAGGTTGAGGGTAACCAACAGGACTCAAACCAAATGGTGAGATGGGAGGGATGTCATGTGAAGAATTCCCCCTGGCAGAATGAGTAAATGAGGATTGTTTGTTCTAACAACCATGAAGGTAGCAGAAGCAGGCTCTGTGGAATGTTCAGAGCTTGGTCAGACATCAAAGAAGCCAAGATTTTCCACTACATCCCGGGTCACTATCACTCATCTTAACTTTTGTCCTGCTACTTGACTTTGATAACTGAAAGAGTGAGACTGACAACTTTGTACAACCCTGCCTCACTTAACTCAATTCATGCACAGGTCTTCACCCCATGATGCCACTGGTCCTCTTCCAAAACCAATGAAGAAGAACAACTTAGTTCTTTCCATGTTGTCCCTTTCATTATAATAGGGCTCCTTCAAGGCAGGGCCCCTATTTTGGCCTTTCTTTACATTCCCAGTGATTCGGGGGTCAGGGAGTTCCAGGAGTCCAGGAACTACAATAAACAGAGTCCCTGGGAAGCAGTCTGTAATGATTTCACAGATTCAAAAATTCTCTAAGTCAAGGTGGCAAAGATTTATTGTTATGCTATACAGCGGGCAAGAGTTCTTAGGGAACCTGCAACCTTAGAGGGTTCAGTTAAAGTTTATATAGGATAAATTATAGTGAAACCTGTGCCAAATATGCTAACTAGGTGAGGCAGGGTGGAATTGGGGAATGGTTAAGGAGTGGTCAGTTCTTAAAGAACATGCACTTTTAATATCTACTGCACAGGCGTATTGCCCAGAATTCGCTGGGAAATAACCCAAGGGGGGGCTGCATGGAGGTGTGGTTTTAGGCTTGAAACTTCACTAAGTCAGCTAATGGTCAGGGCTGACCAGGCTGTTTGACATGTTTGACAAGATGGATGTTGGGAGTATACATAAGTCCCAAGCCTAAGGCATACATAATGAGGGATTCAGGATGTACGTAATGATCTAGGGAGTTACTTATAGATAATCTAATGAAAGATTCATAGGTGTAGCTTTTTATTGTACCAAGGGAAGATAAACATTTGGCTGGGGCTTGATCATGAATGGTTGTTAGGCAGAGTAGATTTGAGACTAGGGAGAGATGTGATTTTACAAACTGGGATTGAAGCACAGGCACCCAAGCACCCCTTCATTAGCACTTAACATAGTACCTTGTGGATATGAGGTGCTCAATAAATGTTTGTTGACTGATTAGCATTATACAGGGTGTCCCAAAAGTATTTGTACACCAAAGGCTTTTGGGACATCCTCTATGTAGAATTAGCACGAACTCTTCCTCTGGTCTTATATACCAGATGATGAATAAATATTCTATTACAAAACTACATAGCATTAATAAGATTATTTCTGTATCTAGACATCTTAAAATGCTTAATTATCTCAATATTCAGACAAGTCAAATAATAATAGTAAATGCATTTCCCTAGCACTTTGAGGTTTATAAAGTATTCTCTTCACACCATCCCCCTGAGATACAGCAAGTACTGCAAGATTTATTTTCATTTTACAACTGAAGAACTTGAAAAATGAAAAGATCAAGTGATTTACCTCTTTTCACATAGCTATCAAGTTTTGTGAACCAGCTAGCATGGGGGGAAGAATACTGCCTCTGGAGCTGGAGGACATGGGTTCAAATTTCACCTCTGACTCTTACTACCTGTGTGACCTTGGGCAAGTCATTTAACTTCTTGGGCTCATCTGAAAAATGAGGGGGGATAAAATCATATGACCTCTGCGTCCCTTCTAACACTAAATATACAATCCTTTGAAGCTGAACTCAGACTCCTGAGTCCAAATCCAAGCTCTCTCTCTCTCTCTCTCTCTCTCTCTCTCTCTCTCTATATATATATATATATATATATATATATATATATATATACACATATATATATATACACACACATATATATGTATATATATATGTATGTATGTATATATACATATATTTTTTTTTGCTTTTTGGAGGAGGGAAGGCTGAACAATTGGGGTTAAGTGACTTTCCCAAAGTCACACAGCTAGTTTTTTTGTGTTAAGTGTCTGAGACTGGATTTGAACTCAGGTCCTCCTGACTCCAGGGATGGTGCTCTATTCACTATGCCACCTAACTGCCCCCAAGCCCTATATTCTTTCCACTATATCCCACACAAGCTCCCACCATCACTGCCTAGCAAATGTCTCTGAACACAAATGAAACTACCATAGTTCTATGTGCTTTCAGCATCAAATTACAGATCCAGTTCAACAATTAACAATAATTAAACATTCATTGTTTATAAAGCACTGTACTTAACCACTGGAGAGGATGCAGAAGTTCAAATAGCAAGTGAATACAGGAATCACTGATTAATCACTTGTGCTGCAGAGCACTATACTAGGAGTTTGGGGTAGCAAGATAGAATTCCATTCAACAATCCTTAAGCACATACTGTGCACAGGACCCTGTACTTGAAACAGGAGAAACACAAAATTGAGATCTGGTATGGAGCCTGGAACATTGTAACACATAATAAGCTTCCCTCTGGTCTTTACTCTGTTTACCCTGGCTTCAGAAACTTTTTTTTTTAAGCAATCAGGGTTAAGTAACTTGCTCAAGGTTACACGGCCAGATGTTTCTGGGCGGGTGCTAAGTGTCTGAGCCCAGGATTCGATCTCAGGGTCATCCTGACATTGGAGCCGGAGCTCTTACTCGCTGTGCTACCTGGCTGCCCCTTTCAGAAACTCTTGAATGAAAAATCTCTTCCCATAGTTTTATTGAAAAAAGACAGGTGGCAATTAGCCACTATTATGACTGAAATGAGCTAGCTCCCCAAAGATCCTGGGCCAGGAAGATTCAGGCCAATTTTAAATAGGTCTTGGAGTCCTATTACTATCTCCAGGGAAGGATGAAGAATGCAATCAACCAATAAATGACTCTACTTATGTGTAACTGAAATATTCCATTAATATCCAGCTGAATATCTTAGTGTGAGATTAAAACCTTTACAAATATTGACTCCATTTCAGTAATTATCGATAAAGCTTAGGCTCTTGATTTCCTGCAATGCAGAAAGTTGAGGAAATATATTACTCAGTGAGAAAATAAAATAGTTTAGCTACTCTTTTCAACCACAGGTTGGTCTGAAAGAAATTTTAGGAATCATCAAGTCCAACCACCTCATTTGACAGAAGAGGGAACAGAGTCCCAGAGATAAGAAGTGACTTGCTTAAAGTTACCATCTAGTAGGTAGTAAAACTACAACTTTTGCCCAGGTCTTCTTATTCTAAGTGAAGTACTCTCTATTTTCAACATGGTTGTTGTTGGTTTCTAATAAGAGTTGATGTTTATACAGAGCTTTAAGGTTTGCCTGGTGCTTAATATATATTAACCCATTTGATCCTCACTATAACTCTGTGCTTTTGTCAATCCCATTTTACAGATTAGGTAACTGAGACCAGGAAAGGTTAAGCAATGAAGGGGTATCAACCATGTGATCCACAGGCAACACATAGCTCACTAAACTTCCAAGTGTGACCCAAAACAGATTAATATGTAATTGTCAATATGTATCCCACATTGATTCCTATGTACCAATTAGCAGCCCCCATTTCTATTTGAGTTTGACCCCATTACTCTAGTCCAAGCTCATTTTTCAGACAGAAACTGAGGCCCAGGGAGAAGTGATTAGCCAAAGGTTACACAAGTATTTTTTTTCATTTTTCAAATGCTTTATTAATTTCTGATTTACATCACTAATTTCCGCCAGATTTTGAGTTGCAAATTTTTTCCCCATTTTTCCCCTACCCACTGCCCCAAAATAGCAATCCCACAGGATATCCCCTCCTCCAATATGCTATTTCTCATATCTTCTCCCATGCCCCCTTCGATTTTTCCAGTAGGGCATGGTGGATCTCCATGCCCCAGTGCCTGTATATCTTATTTCCCAATTACATGTAAAATAGTATTAATAATAGCATATATATGTATATATGTGTGTGTATATATATATATATATATAATTTTAAACATTTGATTTTAAAACTTTGAATTCCAGATTCATTCCCTTCCTCCCTTGTCACCCACCCTAATGGGGAAGACAAGCAGTTCAGTATTGGTTGTACATGTGTAGCTAATGCAAAATATTAACATAGAAGATACATTGTAAAAGACTGACTATATTTCCCTCCCTCCTATCCCACCACCCACTTGTTCTATTCTCTACTTTGATTCCGTCCCTTTTCAAAAGTGTTTCCAACTTCCCTACCCCCAACCTGCCCTCCCTTCCATCATCCCCCCTCTCATCCCCTTCCCCCATATTCTCCTGTAGGGAGAGATACCCTATTTAGTGTGTATGTCATTCCCTCCCTGAGCCAAATTCAATTAGAATAAGGTCGACCCATTCCCTTTTGCCTTCCTATTTTTCCCCTCCATTGTAACCATTTTCCCTTTTTCTCTTCTATATGAGATAGTTTACCCCATTCTGTCTATCTCCATCTCCTCTCATTATATTCCTCTCTCACCTCTTAATTTCACCTTTTAAGTATCATCCCCTCCTATTAACTTGGTCCTGTGCCCTCTATCTATGTATACCTGTAAACATATATACAATCTATTCCCTTCAACTATTTTCTTTTTCTTTTTTTTTAAAGCAATTGGGGTTAAGTAACTTGCTCAAGGTTACAGAGCCAGTTATTTCTGGGTGTGGTGCTAAGTATCTGAGCCCAGATTTGATCCCCAGATCATCCTGACACTGGAGCCGGTGCTCTTACTCATTGAGGTACCTGGCTACCCCCCTTCTACTATTTTCATACTGAGAAAAGTTTCATCAGTTACAATTATCGTTTTTCCATGCAGGAATGTTAATAGTTCAACTTTGATAAGTTCTTTATGATTTCTTTTCCCTGTTTACCTTCTCATGCTTCTCTTGCTTCTTGTATATAAATGTTAAATTTTCTTTTCAACTCTGGTTTTTTCATCAAGAATGCTTGAAAGTCCTTTATTCCATTGAAAGACCATATTTTCTCCTGAAACATGATACTAAGTTTTGCTGGGTAGATAATTCTTGGTTTTAATACCAGCTCCTCTGCCCTCTGGAATATCATGTTCCAGGCCCTTCGATCCCTCAGTGTAGAAGCTGCCAGATCCTGTGTTATCCTGATTTTCTTTCCACAATATTCAAATTGTTTCTTCCTGGCTGCTCGTAATATTCTCTCCTTGATCTGGGAATTCTGGTACCTGGCTATAATATTCTTAGGAGTTTTGGGGGGGGATCTTTCTTTCAACCTCTATTTTGCCTTCTGGTTCTAAAACATCAGGGCAATTTTCCTTGAGAATTTCTTGGAGGATGATTTCTAGGTTCTTTCTTTGATCATGACTTTCAGGTAGTCCAATAATTTTTAAATTATCTCTCCTGGACCTATTTTCCAGGTCAGTGGTTTTCCCATGAGATATTTCACATTGCCTTCTATTCTTTCATTGGTTTGGATCTGCTTAACAGCATCTTGATTTCTCATAAAGTCACTAGCTTCCCTTTGCTCCATTCTAAATCTGAGGGAATGATTCTCCTCATTGAGCTTTTGAGCTTCTTTTTCCATCTGGCAAATTTGGCTTTTTAAGGCATTCTTCTCCTCATTGCCTTTTTGAGCCTCTTTTGCCATTTGAGTTAGTCTGTTTTTTAAGGTATGATTTTCCTCAGTCAGGCTGTTGACTCTCATTTCATAATTTTCTTGCATTGTTCTCATTTATCTTCCCAATTTTTTCCTCCACTTCTCTTATCTGCTTCTTAAGGTCCTCTATGGCCTGTAACCAACTCATATTTTCCTTTGAAGGTTTTGGTGCAGGAGTTCTGACTTCACTGTCTTCCTCCTGTTCCATGCTTTGTTCCTTTTTGTCCTCAAAATAGGAGTCTAATGTTGGAATCTTCTGTCTGTTTTGTTTCCTTTGCCTGGTCATGTCGCTCCTCAGTCACTTGACCCCTGGGCTTTTTGCCACAGTAGGACTCTGCCACCAGACAGGGGAACTTTCGTCTCAAATGCTGGGGTTTTCTCAGCTGCCGGAGGTATTAGATGGGTTCCCTCTCTGAGGTCTCCACACACTCTGGCAAGCTGGACACACACCCCAGGACCTCTACCCTAGACTGCAATGCAGATCCAAGCAGGTTAAAGCAAGAGCGATTACCCCTCAGACTGGTGCTTGGTCCCCCTACATTCTGCAGGCCAGGAGCTGAAGCTGCAACATGGCGCCAGCTGAGCCATGGAGCCAGCTGAGCCATGGTGCCAGCTGAGCCAAGGCATCTCAGCGGCTTCTCGCCCTGGGATGCTCTCCCAACTACTGGTCCCAAAGTCCACACTGCACTGACCTCTCACTTTGTCCTTCGCATCTATGTGTTAATGAATCTGGAAATGGCCACAGCTGCTGGTGATCTGGAGTCCCTCCAGCTGGCACCTGGTCAGGCCCACCCTGGGGCTAAAACCTCCAGCTCACACAGGCCTGAGCTCGGCTCCCAGAGCTCTGCGCTGGCAGATTCCTGCCGGCCTGCCAGGCTGTCCTCAACAGGAGGTTAGCTTCTCTGTGTCATTTTGTGGGTTCTTCAGCTCCAAAGTTTGTTCAGTCTCATTTTGCATGTATTGGGGAAGGTGGAAGCTGGAGCCCCACGGATGTCCTGCCTCTAATCCTCCATCTTGACTCTGCCTCCCAGGTTACACAAGTATAAAGAAGAGTCAACACTCAAACCCAAATACTCTGTAGTACTGTACAATGTATCTCAAAATTTGCATGCCAGGTAGCAAGTAAATCTGATATCAATGAATCCATGCAGGTTGCAGTGGGCTCTAATACCAGTTCTGAAAAAATGTTAAGCCAGATCTAAAAGCAGTCAAGATATGAGCAATTAAGAATTTAAATAAAAGCTGAAAATATAACCTGAAACCCATTGTTTCTGAAGTCTCTTGCTCAATCATTACCACCAGCATAGGCACTACTATTATTGAGATCATTTTGACTCCTGAGGGTAAACAATTCCTATTTCCTGCTTCCCTAAACCCACTGATGTGCAGTCCCTGCTTGGGGAAGGAACATTTTCCTCTACACCCTTTCACTATACTCTTGACTCCATCCAACTCAATCCTATCCTTTCCCTAGCTTTGTCCTCCCCTCCCCTTCCCTTCCATTGTGCCATGTGGAACTGCCAGTAGATTCTTAACAAATTCCCCTTCATCCTTGGTCTCTGATTCTGATTAGAAACCTGATTTTCTCTAGAAGACAACTGGATCTTTGGCATTCTCTCCAGTACTGGTTGTTCCCTTTTCTCATGTCTCTAGAAACAATGGATCAGGGGCGGCCAGGTGGCTCATCGAGTAAGAGCACCGGCTCCAGTGTCAGGATGACCTGGATCGAATCCTGGGTTCAGACACTCAGCACCACACCAAGAAATAACTGGCCGTGTAACCTTGAGCAAGTTACTTAACCCTGATTGCTTTAAAAAAAAAAAAAAAAGAAAGAAACAATGGACCAGGAGGAAGAAGAAACAATTATTCCTTTCTCTCCACTGCCACTTCCATACTCTCCCTCTGCCATCATCACTCAGTACCTTTTGATATTCATTCCCTAGATCTGGATCATCCAGTCTAGATCTTTTTTGCTATTATTTTCCTGTCCCCAGGCTTCTTTTCTTCCTTTCTCAATGAGTTAAGTCTCTAGCTCAGAGCTTCTCTCAATCCAACTCCTGGCTTCATATCGGGCTACTTCATTATACACATTGTATCCCTTAAGTAACCTGATGTCCGAGTATAACAACCACCTCAAATTCCATGGGATGGTATAATGGGAACAGGAATTTGAAGATCTTCCTTAATTAATTCACTTCCCCTTAATAGACCTAAGAGGGAGTTTGAAGACCTCCCCTGCTTTGAAAAATAAACTCTGCCCCCTAATAGGCTGTATGTAGTCACATGGAACCTGTGGGAGGAGGAGTTTGCTGAAGGGGAGCACAGCCCACAGGAATCTGGGAGCCAGAGCTAGTGAGAGGGTGGGAGAGAGAGGTGCTCAGGCAAGGAGATAGAGGTTTGTGAGTAAATATTGATCTAATATTGGTTTGTGGGAAGGCTAAAGGATGCTGTGTCTCTCAGTATTATTATGGTTTCTGAATATCTTTGGTACTATGACAGAATTGGCTTACTAGTTTTGGGACTAGGTTTTCTGGTGTCTAAATAAATGTTTCAGTTCTGTCCTCTATACGGAGAGTTTGGTATATTTTGCAATTGAACGTCATGTGATATTTATAGTCATGGTCTTTATCATGATTGTGGGCACTGTAAATATTGCATTGGTGCTACAAATGGATATCCCTTATTCAAAAGAAATATGATACTTTCAGGTCATGTTAGCAATAAGATGGTAGACTAGACATTTTCTCCAATACCCATTATCTTTCAAGCCTCTCCAAAATTATGCACCAAAAATATAGCAATTTCAGCTGATTGCATGCTCTAGAAACTCCAGAATCCAAAAAATCACTCAGCAGTCTTCCCCTACCCACACTACCAGAAGTAAAACTACACTAACAGACCCAAAAGCATGACACAGGCTACATCAAAACCCACTCCTACACCATGGTCCACCCTTACCTATTTTCAGTGTTATGGAGACCCCTGCTTCAAGCTGCAGAAGTTTGCTTAGGCCTCAGCCATTTTGGTCCCAGTTACTCAGAAACAAAAGCCTGCGGAGGGCTGCAACATGGAAGTGCCAGTGCTGCCAAGCTCTGACCTGTGGGTAGCAGGGAAAATAGGCTCTTAACTGCCAGTGTTAACACAGAGACATGAGAAACAAAGGGAGTGGTCACTAAAAGAGGACACCATGCAAAGGGGGAGGGGGAGAGTTTGTATAGCACTACACCAAGTCTGAGGTAAAAAACACAGCATCCAGCTGGGGTCAATTCTGACAACCTAAAAATCAGTTGTGGCAGAGTCGTAGGTTGGCAAACCATGAATTGCCCCATGTGAGAAGAGATTGAGATGCGTTGAGATCCAGCCCCCAAGAAAACCACAATCTGAGGGCAGGGAGTCAGCATGTAGATTAAAAGGAAAACAAGGGGTGGGGGACAATAAAAGTACCAAAGATTTCATGAAGAAAGAATCTCAAAGAATTTAAACATAAACAGATATATCAACAGGAAAAACTGCAACAGCAGAAGGAAATATGGCCTCCAGATACAGTAAATGAGTTCAGGAATCTATGAATAAATAGTGCAAAATAGAGGGAAATGGTCCAACACTTGATGAGACAGAGGACCCTATGGAACACATGAAAACACAACAAGCTGTTCCTGAGTGGTTTAAGAGAGAAATGAAAATTATGAGAGCAAAATTCATGTCCTGCACAGCAAAAATAATGAGCAGAAGAGAAAAACTTGAATCTGCAATAGTAAGCCTCATGAAAAGAGAGAGAGAGAGAGAGAACAATAGATTGGGAATGCAAAAAAAAACACAGACATGAGGAACAGCTTAGAAGAAGAGAAACAGAAAACAATAATATTAAAAGAAATGCTAATTATGCAAGCAAAACATACTGATCTTTATGGGTAGAGACAATCTAAGCATCCTAGGTCTCCCAGAAGAATGTAACAGGACAAAAAAACTTAACACCGTAATGAAAGCAGTAGTAGAAAAGAACTGCCCAGAAATTCTGATCATAGAAACTGAAATTTCAATTAAAAGGATTCACCAATATCCTCCAGGAAAAAAATCCAAGGCTGCAACCTCCAAGACATATAGCAATTAAATTTAACAATTCAATTCAGAAACAAGTTCTATGGGCCATCAGGAGAAAGACCTTCAAATACAAAAGAAAAAACATTCAAATAATACAAGATATTCTACACCCACTAGAAAAAGGAGGGGGGGAATGAAATAATATGTTCCAAAATGCAGTGGAGCTCATGATGTAGCCAAGGTGACCTGTACTACAAATCTGAGATTAACCATACAGGACAAAAGGTGGACATAAAGTAATAGAGAGCTCGAAACATTTTTTGAAACAAAAGAAACAGGAAAGGTAATGGTAGGGGAGGGTAGCATTTTATATTGAGAAAATATAATTATGTGAGGAAAACCAGGAATCAGATAGGGGAAGCATTTTGGTGATGATAAATGCAGGCAGAAAGAGAAATGACAGTCTTCAGAGTCTATCAGAGACAACCTGGGAATAAGGAGGAAGTGGACAAGGAATTAGAGAAACATCACAGGCTTGGCACAAGTGCATGATATTATACTATTGGAATACTTCAATTATGGAGACATCTTCTGGATCTCTTTCTCTGACAAAAGCAAAGCAACAGATAACCTTTTAACTTAGTGATAATTTCATCCTTCAAAGGATATAGGAACATACTACGGGAAATTCTATAGTAGGTCTGATTCTCCCTAAGAGGATGCTAAGAGGGATAAAATTTGCTTGGGTAGAAATTAAAGGAACATTATGTAGAAATAACCATTCCCTCGAAGAATCTGTGATAAAAGAGAGAAAATTTGATTATAGTCCAACAGACATCTTAGATTTAGGGAGACAGCAATACAAATTAGATGAATTCAGAACTACCTGAATTCTCAGAATCAAAGTAGTTGTTAATGGTTCAATGTTAACTTGCCAGATTTCTAGTGAAGTACCCTAGTTATCAATGACTTGGATAGAGTAGGTCAACTAGGGTAGGGAATTATAGATATAATATATACCTTATAAATCATGTTACATTATATCATATAGCTTGAATCCAAGTTAAATGAGGATTGGTTGAGAACTAGTTGTATTTACCCTAAAAGAAGACTGGGGAGGGGAATGACAAATGGGTTTAAGTATTTGAATAACTATCATGAGGGTGATGGATTAGGTTTGTCCTGTTTGATCTCCCAGGACAGAAAAGACTGAGACAGAGTATTCCTTGAGTGATTATCATGTGCCAATTTTATGTTAAATGCTAAGATATAAACACAAATAAACAGTCCCTTCCCTCGGGGATTTTACAATCTAATATGGGAAGACAAAACATAAAAAAAGAGCTGGAAAGGTGAGATGGAGGGGAGGGTATAAGAGCGAGTTCAAGGATGGAGACAATCTGATGAGGGCAAAGTTGTTGGTGAGAAGCTACAGAAGTTGAAAAGTGAGTTGAGCTAGAAATGAAGAGAACATAGCCCTCTTGAAAGGTACTCACCGGGAAGCTTGATTATCAGGAAAAAACAATTGTACCTGCCCCACAGTGGAATGGACTGCCTTCAAAGATAGAGGGTAGGCTCTCATTGGAAGTCTTCAAGCAGAAACAAGACAACCATTGTCAAGTATGTTATAGTAAGAATTCCTGTTAGATACTGATTGGACTAGAGGGATGCTGAGGTCCCTTCCAACTTTAAATTCTGTTATCTCTGATTTTCTGGCTCTGTTTCTAGAGGTTAGATTAGACAATCCTTATGGTTCCAACATATAACCCTATGTTCCTCCCTCCCTCAGTCTCATCATCTGTTAAACAAGAGTAAATAAAACTTGTGAAATGAGGATTTTTCTCCCTAGTGTAAAGATATATTGAGAGAGTGGAGGATGGAGTATATATCCCACTTATCTGGTAAGAACAATGGTTAGGTAACTTTCTCTGCTACAGGTGGTTTAGATTATACTAACTGCAGCAAGCATCTGCCCCACCCCCACTCCTTTCCTTCCCAGTTTCTGTAGGCTTGGTAAGAGGCTTTTTTTCCTTTACTTTAAAAGAATCATTTATATATAAAATTTCATGAACTTATCCCAGGCATTGGCTTTTGTTTTGCCTCCACCTAGAGCTTAGTCCAAAAATCTACAAACACAACTTAGGTATAGCTAGTGTTTCATTTCACATTAAGGTTTTTATCTCATTCCCCATTCCATGGGACCCACAAGGAATTTTTGTTGTTCAGTCATTTCAGTTGTCTGACTCTTCATGACCCAATTTGGAGTTTTCTTGGCAAAGATACAGAATTGGCTTGCCATTTGCTTCTAGAATTTGTTTTATAGACAAGGACGCTGAGGCAAACAGGGTTAAATGACTTGCCTGGCGTCAGACAGCTATTAAGTCTGAGGTCAGATTTGCACTCATGAAGATGAGTCTTCCCGACTCCAGGCCCAGCACTCCATCCACTTCACCACCTAGTTGCCCTGCACAAAAAAACACATTCACATTATAGTTCCCTATGTATACATCATAATAAGATATGAAGGATAACAAAACACAGCACTGAGACTGGATAAAGACTCAGATAAATGGCCACCCACCTCTGGGACTTGGAAGCACCTGCCACATTCACATCTGAGTTAATACGCTGATACATTGACTCTTCTCATAGGAACCTTGCCCTTTCCCATCCCCAAGTCTTCAATAACACCTATAATTTGCTAAGCCAAATGTTCCTCCTCCTACAAATCCAAATCTCTGGGAGATTTGGTGTTTTGCTTCCTTTTATTGTTTTTTAAAATTTATTTAGTTATTTTTCCCTATTACATGTAAAAACAATTTTAAACATACATTTTTAAAACTTCAAGTTCCAAATTCTCTCCCTTCCTCCCTTCCCACCCGATTGAGAAGGCAAGCAATTCAATAAAGGTTATATATGTGTAGTCAGGCAAAACATTTCCATATTAGTCATGGTGTGAAAGAAAACAGACAAAAAAACTCTCAAGAAAAATAAAGTAAAAAATGTATGCTTCAGTTTGCATTCAGACAATCAGTTCTTTGTCTGTGGAATAGATGGCATTTTTCATCATAAATCCTTCAGAGTTGTCTTGGATCATTGCACGGCTGAGAATAGCCAAGTCATTCACATATCTTGCAATATTTCTGTTACTTTGTACACAGTACATTTCCCTTTGCATCAGCTCATGTAAGTCTTTCCAAGTTTTTCTGAAAGTATTATGCTCATCATTTCTTGTAGCACAATAGTATTTCATCATAATCACATCCATAATTTGTTCACTCATTCCCCAATTGATGGCATCCCATCAATTTCCACTTCTTTGCCACCAGAAAAGAGCTACGATAAATATTTTGTACAAATAAGTCCTTTTCCTTTTTAGTTTTTTATCTCTTTTGTGATACAGACCTAGTAGTGGCAAGGTCCAAAGGTATGCATAGTTTTGTAGCCCTTTGGGCATAGTTCCAAATTGTTTTACAGAATGGTTGAATCAGGTCACAGCTCCACCAACAGCACATTCGAGTCTCATTTTCCCCACATCCCCTCCACCATTTGTCATTTTCCTTTTCTCTCCTATTAGTCAATTTAATAGGTATGAGGTAGTACTTCAGAATTGTTTTAATTTGCATTTCTTCAATCAATAGTGAGAACATTTTTTTTTTCATATGGCTATAAAAAGCTTTGATTACTTCATCTGAAAACTTCATATCTTTTGATTATTTATCAGTTGGGGGTGGTTCTTATTTTTATAAATTTGACTCAGTTCTCTATGTTTGAGAAATGAGGCCTTTATCAGAGGAAATTGTTTTGAATTTTTTTTCACAGTTACTATTGCTAACTGTATCTCCCTCCATCCTCTTTACCACCTGATTATTCTATTCTCTCTCTCCTTTCACCTTGTCCTTCCTCAAAAATGTTTTGTTTCTGTCTACCCCCTCCCCCAATCTGCCCTCCCTTTTATCACTATCGCTCCTCCTTCTCTTATCCCCCTCCCTTACTGTTTTCCTTTGGTAAGATAGATTTCCATACTCAATTAACTGAGTTTGCATTTTATTCTCTCTTTGAGCCAATTCTGATGAGAGTAAGGTTCATGCATTTCCTCTCATCTCTCCCTTCTTCCCCTCCACTGTAAAATCTTTTTTGTTGCCTCTTTTATGAGAGATAATTTACTCCATTCCACCTTTCCCTTTCTCCCAATATATTTTTCTCTCACCCCTTAATTTTTTTTAGACATCATCCTTTCATATTCAACTCACCCTTGTGCCACTGTCTATATTATACTCCTAACTGCCCTAACAATGAGAAAGTTCTTATCAATTATAAATACCATCTTCCCATGTAAAAATGTAAATAGTTTAACCTTATGATTTCTTTCCTATTTGCCTTTTTACGCTTCTCTTGAATCTTGTATGTGAAAGTCAGATTTTCCATTCAATTCTGGTCTTTTCATCAAGAATGCTTGAAAGTTTCATTTCATTGAATATTCACTTTTTCCCTTGAAGGATTATACTCAATTTTGCTGGGTAGGTCATTCTTGGTTGTAATCCTTGCTCCTTTGCCCTCTGGAATATCATATTTCAAGCCCTCCAATCGTTTAATGTTGAAGCTGCTAAATCATGTGTTATCCTGACTGTGGCTCCACAATACTTCAATTGTTTCTTTCTGGCTGCTTGTAATATTTTCTCCTTGACCTGAGAGCTCTGGGATTTGGCTATAATATTCCTGGGAGTTTTCATTTTGGGATCTCTTTGAGGAAGTGATGAGTGAATTCTTTCCATTTCTATTTTATCCTCTGGTTCTAGAATATCAGGGCAATTTCTTGAAAGATGATGCCTAGGCTCTTTGATCATGGATTTCAGGTAATCCAAAATTTTTAAAATTATCTCTTCTGGATGTATTTTCCATGTCAGTGATTTCTCCAATGAGATTTTTCACATTGTCATCTATATTTTTTATTCTTTTGGTTTTGTTTTATTGTTTCTTATCTTCTTATAAAGTCATTAGCTTTCATTTATTCCATTCTGATTTTTAAGGAATTTGTATTTTCAAGGAATTTTTGTGCTTCTTTTTCCATTCTTCTCTTTGTTGGCTTTCTTCACCTCTTTTACCATTTGGCCTAGTCTGTTTTTAAGGTGTTATTTTATTTTTTTGTCTCCTTTACCAAGCTGTTGACTATCTTTTTCTTCCATCATCCTCATTTCTCTTCCCAATTCTTCCTTTACCTCTCTTATTTGGTTTTCAAAATCCTTTTTGAGCTCTCCCATGGCCTGAGACTAATTCATATTTTTATTGGAGGCTTTGGATGTAGGAGCTTTGACTTTGTTATCTTTTTCTGAATGTGTGTTTTGATCTTCCTTGTCACCCATAGTAACTTTCTATGGTAAGAATTTTTTCTATTGTATGAAAATGCCTATTTTCCCAGCCTATTTCTTGACTTTAAGCTCTTTTTCAGAGCTATTTTCTTTAGGGAGCAATCACCTTTTCTTGTGCAGATCAGTCAGTTAACCAATCAACAAACAATACCATATTCAAAACCTTCAAGTCTGTTCCTAGGTAGCCAGGCTCTGATAGATGGGCTTTCATCTCATCTTGTCTCAAACCAGTCTCAAACCTCTTCCCAGTCGTCTCCGTACCATGCCACCACACTCTAGCCCTCCCTTTTCTACCTCCCCTTTGTGCATTCTCCTCCTGCATTAGAAGGTAAGCTTTGTGAAGGCAGGGACTATCTTCCTTGCTTGTATTTGTATCCCCAGCACAGAGTACAGTAACTGACAAATAGGAAGTGCTTAATAAATTCTGTAGCTACCTACTTATTGCAAGGAACTCCAATTCTAGCAGACAAATTTGAGGGGATAGGAAAAGGGAAGATTTAAGAACCAGATGTAGCTATAAAGTAGAATTTTCATGTTCCATTCACTGCAAGAGCAATGATTCTCGAAGGGTATGCTAGAACACACCAGAGGTACACCAAGAATCTCCTAGATCTTTACATGTAATCATATGTGCATACATGAGCCTCCCAAGTCTCCTGTAGCACTGCCAACTTCCATTGGACAGAAAATCCTGATGGAAGGAAGAAAGAAAGCATGCATTTATTAAGTACCTACTATAAACTGTGTGCTGTGCTAAATGCTTTACAAATATTATCTCATCTGATCATCACAACAACCCTGGAAGATAGTGTAATGAGAATGGGAATTTGAAGATCTTCCCTGCCCCTTAATAAACCTGGGGGGGGGGGGAAGTTTGAAGACCTCCCCTGCTTTGAAAGTAAACTCTGCCCCCTGTTAGGCTTAATGTAATCACATGGAGCCTGTGATGGAGGAAATTTGCTAAAAGGTGGAGCAGAGCCCACAAGAGGCTTCCTTGCTATGAAGATAAACTCTATCCCCTAATAGGCTATTAAAGAAATCTTATCCCTTTCCAGAAATTCTCAATTGCTATTGATATTATGACTGTTTTTCCAATTATCCAGACTTGTAACTTCAGTAGGCTCTCCCCTAATAGGAGCCTGTGGTGGGAGGAGTTTGCTGAAGGGAATCAGAGCCCACGGGAAGCTGGTAGTCAGAGCTAGCCAGATGGTAGGGGAGAGAGGAGGACCTCAGGCAAGGAGTCAGGCTCATGAGTAGACATTTATCTTATATTGGTTTGTGGGGAGGCTGAAGGATGCTGTGGCTCTCAGCATTATTATGGCTTCTGAATATCCTTGGTATTATGATGGAATTGGTTTACTGGTTTTAGGATTTGGTTTTCTGGTGTCTAAATGAATTCTTCATTTCTATCCTCTATCTGGAGAGTTTGGTATATTTTGTGATCAAACATCACATGATCCTTATAATCACAGTCTTTATCATGATCATGGGCATTGTAAATATTGCATTGGCGCTACAGGTAGGTACTATTATTATTCCCATTTTACAGTTGAGGAAACTGAGGCAGCCAGTGGTTATGTGAATAGAGCAAAATCATAAAACTAGTAAATGTCTGAGGTCAGATTTGAACTCAGGGTTTCCTAACTTCAGGCCCATCATCAACAGAATTGAAAGGGATCCACCATACCACATGGTGGATGAAAGCAATTAATATTACTGGGATATTCAAAGAAAACTGAAGCAGCATAACCTTCAAGATCAACCAGTCCCCCGACCACTTTAACCACAATGGCTTCTCCCTTTTTTGACCTCCCTATTGCATTTATTTTCTACACGATTTAACACAAACTGCCTTCTTTTGCTACTTACCTATGTGGGTGTGTGTTCACATGCATAGCTAGTATCCCCAAAAGAAATTGTAATCTCCTTGAGGGCACATACTGTGCCTTGGAAGAGAATTGGTAGGGTCACTAGAAGTCATCCAATTCCACTCCAAGTCATGAATCTCATCTACATTATGTGTTTTATTTCTTGGTATACTCTATCAAGAGTATTATGCATTAGCAGATGTTCAATAAACTCTTATTGATTGACTAATTCATTAATTGATCTCTGGTACTCTTAAAATATTATTTCTTTCAATATTTCAAAGATTTATGAGATTATCCATGGAGGTGGGGGTAGCACATGGATGCAAAGCATAACTCTCTCACACTCCTTCCAAGATGGTTTAACAAGTAGGCTATGGTCAAAATCACCATTACTTCATGGATAAGCCTCTGGTGAAGAGCTAAGGCTGCTCTTTAGATGACAGGCATACAGTTCCTCATTAGGCCTGTGCTCCAAAATTTTCTAATTTGATACAGAGGATCCAAGATCCAGAAGGAAATCTCAAAGGCCACCAAGCCCCACTCCCTCATTCTACAAAGGAGGAAACTGAGGCCCAGAGATGTTAAGTGATTTGCCAAAGATTACACAGCCAGTAAACATCTGAAGTAGAATTCAAATCCAGTTTCCCTGCCTCCCGATTTAGTGCCCTTTTTACCAGATCATGCTCACTGACTTCACGGTAGGAACTTGCAACCCACTGGCATGGCTATTGAAAACCCAGGATCATTTCTATAATGAAGTATCAGAGAAGGTTTTAATAAAGGACTTGAAGAAAAATTTAAAAAATAATAAAACAGAAAAAAAAAAAGTATTTATTAAGAATTTATGGGGCGGCCAGGTAGCACAGCGAGTAAGAGCACTGGCTCCAGTGTCGGGATGACCTGGGAATCGAATCCGGGCTCAGACACTTAGCACCCACCCAGAAACACCTGGCCATGTAACCTTGAGCAAGTTACTTAACCCCAATTGCTTAGGGGCGGCCAGGTGGCACAGTGAGTAAGAGCACTGGCCCCAGAGTTGGGATGACCTGGGATAGAATCCGGGCTCTGATACTTAGCACCACACCCAGAAATAACTGGCCGTGTAACCTTGAGCAAGTGACTTAACCTGGATTGCTTTAAAAAAAAAAAAAGAAGAATTTACTATGTGCAATGCATTGTGCTAAATGTAGATGATACAAATAAAATCATAAAGACAATCCCTACCCACAAGGAGCTTCTATTTTAATAAGGGGAGATAACACATGAATAGAAGCTGAAAGGTGGGGAGGAAAGGAGGAGAAGACATACTTGCACCTGGGAGCACAGAGGAGAAAGTCCAGAGTGTCATGACTGGAGTCAAGACAGGAATAGAGATATGGCTAGCCTGATAACTTTCCTTAAAATAGAGGTTCTAGGAGGAAGTGGCCAGGCAGAGGAAGAGCTAGCAGGGACAAAGCTTACTTCGTGTATGAGAAGGCCAGGGGTGCCATGAATTTCCAGGATGAAGAGGATACCCTTGACCATACTTCTTTCAAAAAACTGATGTTCATTAACTGGAGATTACTCCATGAATTACTCCCATATGTAAACCCATCACTTATGCCTATCTTAAATCTGTTCTCTTAGTTTATGAACATTCTTTGTTTTCTCTGTTTCTCTTTTTTCTCATGGCTTTTTTTTTCTTTCAAAATAGTTCTCATGATTTAAAAAAAAGTCTGGGCACCTGAGATGTTCACAGTCTACAGTGCTGTTATGGGATCAGTTCCAAATGCAATACATTGGGAATTTGGGAAAGCCTTCCAAAATCACAAGCTGTTACTATTCCCCAGAAATTATTCCCAGTTGCTTTAGAGAGTTTGGGATTTTCCCACCTTGCCCAAACTGTTATTCAGATGGTTAACTTCAGCAGGCCCTGTGCATTAGAAGGCCAGTCCTGTGATCTTTAGAATGCAGAGCTCCCAGCATGGAACATGGCAGCTGTCCAGGATCATGGGATATGTCTGGAGGAAATCACGTGAAAGAGCAGGAATTACTGACAGAAAATCACACTATTTACACTGCTATTATAGTATGGTTTTCTTGCCTAATAGGTGCACTATCACTTTTATATGACAGGTCCTGTGCAAGCGTAATTTAGAGCACAATTCTGGTTGATTTTCCTAAATGCTTGGCTGATTTCTATATTGCAAAATGTCACATGGCTTCTGACCATTGGAGCAGCAAGAGCCACACTGTCGACATCAATGGCTTTGCCAAGTATTATCACACAAATAAAGCCAGCCATGGCAGCTCACACAGTTCTGGACTCTATAGAAGAGACTGCTGATCCATTCTGGCCTGGGAGAGCTGTGCTAAATGGAATTACTGGGCTCACAAGGAGTTTATTTATTCTGCTGGTCTCCTTCCAGCTTTTGCAAAATCCCATTGTATAGCCTTTTCCCCCAGTTGCTGGATTAGCCTAGCAGTAGGACATTTCTATTTTTTAAAAAAATTCACAATTCCTTGACAAGTGTTAAAACAGCCCTGAGGCCATTCCTGATTGGCAAGTTTTATGAGTGTCCATTGGGGTGGGGGAGGTGGGAAAGGGGGAATTGGCTGAGGCTTTTTCTGTGTACTATGATGTGCTGTAAAAATTTCTTGTTAAAACTTTCAAAGGTTGTTATTATCATTATCATCATTGTTGTTGTTGGAAGTGTGATTATAGTAAATAGTGAACTGGCTTCAGAGAAGACAAGACCAGGGTTCAAGTCCTTCCTACATTGTTTACTGTTTAACCTGGCTAAATAATTTAACCTCTTAATGCTCTCAGGTAAATTGTCAGTAGTTATCAACATATACAAAATACATGTAAAACACATAAAACACATGTATGTATATGTTTACATGTATGTGCATGTTATGCATGTATACTTTTCTGCAACCAGGTGGTACAGTGGATAGAGTGACAGTCCTAGAGTCAGAAAGACTCATCTTCCTGAATTCAAATCTGGCTTCAGACACTTAGGAGCTGTGTGATCCTGGGCAAGTCACTTAATCCTGTTTGCTTTAGTTTCTCCTTCTGTAAAATGATTTGGACAAGGTAATGGCAAACCACTCTAGTT
Organism: Petaurus breviceps papuanus; assembly: GCF_028583685.1. Taxonomy (NCBI): domain Eukaryota; kingdom Metazoa; phylum Chordata; class Mammalia; order Diprotodontia; family Petauridae; genus Petaurus; species Petaurus breviceps. Next base: position 28,648,647 of record NW_027185799.1, read on the forward strand.
TCTTTGCCAAGAAAACCCCAAAAAGGGTCATGAAGAGTCAGAAACAACTGCAAATGACTAAACAACAATGACAACAAAATGTAAACTCCTTTCAGGCAGAGATTGTGTCATTGATTGCATTTGTGTTCCCTTTACCTAGTCATAGTGCCTGGCCCATAGTAGGTGCTTAATAATACTTGTTGAGTGATTAAGAAAACCAAGTCAAATGCTAGGCTTCTCCAAATCCATCCATGCCACCATGTGGGTCTGCCTGTTGCTGTCCCATTCATATCTTAGTGGCAGACTCTTTGATCAACAGTACTGTCTGTCAAAAGGAAGTTCCCAATTGTGTCCAAACCTTTTTTTAAACTAATCGCAGTAGAACCAATGAGAGACAGACATGAATTTTAATGTAACTAGAATATACTTAACCTCTATCTTTCAATTAGTTTTCATGGGAATCAGTGCCTTTGAGTCAGTCTGAGTCTATCTGTGGTGTTGCTTTGCCTTCCTGAATTGTTCCACTTTGGAAAGATACAAGAAGGACTTTACGTTCCCACCTTGAGTCAAGTTTCCCGCCCCCCCCCCCTTCCTCTGGGTTCACCCTGGGGCCTCTCTCAAAACAAAATGTCTTTTTAATTTGTGATTTGAGTTTTTCTTTGAAACATCAGTTTAGTTTCTGTCTTTCTAAGAGGCCTACAAGCACTCAGGCTAACAAGACATTAGTTGGAGAACAAGTTTTGCTTAACCTGACAAAACATTCTGAATGATCTACCCAAGTCACTTCACACTCAGAGAAACTCTCCTCCTCTTTTCCTGAGGGCATCAAGTGCCCTCTAGTGGGTTCCATCTTTCATCTGGACATATATAGTACACATAACTCAGTGAAGGAGTACCAGTCTGAATTGCTTCTAGGATATATGTTTCTCTGCTTAGCTGATTGTCCTGTCCTTTAGGGCCATGCAGATGGGATGGGCGGTAAACCTCTTTCCAAGTCCAAGTAGAGTTGACATTTTCTGACCTCTCTCCTATCTTTTCTTATAAAGGTTCCAAATCCCTTTCTTTTTTCTCTCCTTCAGTGAGGATCCTTCCCTCCTTCCATGTCTATATCTAATGTTTTCCCTGAGGTCTATGTGGGTCGCTGTAGATGTCATATGGATGTGTGGCCTCTCTCCTAGTTTTCAGAAAGCCCAGTGTTCCTATGTTTATCTCCCATACTGACTATGTGGCAGGTGTCTGTCTGTCTGTCTGTATATCCTAGCTGCCTAAAGGTCACTTCAGTCCTGAATTTTAACATCCTGATATATCAAATTGGTAATCCTCAACCGCAGCATTGAATCTGTGAATTTAAGTCAGTGACCAAAACCAGTCATGTCAGTGGGACAATGAGAACCTCTGATAAAGGAAAAAATCACACTTTGTTCAGAGAATTCATACTTTTTCTTAAATATTACAGAGGAAGGTTTATCCAACTTTTCTTGGCATATGTTTTGCATAATGCAGTCCCCCTCCTCCACCCCTCAGTCAACAAATTTTCAGCCTCTGCAAATTACAACAAATTAGTCCCCTAAATGCCTTACATTGCCCTATGGCAGGAAACACCAATGAGTTATATAGGCAGCATTTTAAGCACACCTTGGGGTATGTTACATCAACCTGGACACTGGCTAGGGAGTCCAGGCATTTCTAAAGTGGCTATTTGCTCCTTTAGATCATTCAGTTGTACTTTCCTCTGTTGGTGACAAGTGCTTTCAGTCATAATATCCAGGAACCCCAATAGTTAGCCTCTGATCCACTGGAATCTCCAAAATCAAAGTAATGGATGAGAAAGGGGTGACTGGCATCTAGAGTTGTTCATAGGCAGAGTTTTTGCTCAAGATGTGGCAATCTTATCATTCCTCCCCATCCCAAAGGGAGATGTTTTCCTCACAACAAAGTAGTAATAGACCACAGGTAGTATCATCCCTATTTTCTCATTTTTAAAAGAGAAAATGAGGACTCTAGGAGTCTGTGAGAAGCCTGGGGTCACACCACTAGCAAGTATCACAGCTGGAATTCAAAACCAGGTTTCCTGGGCCAGGTCCAGCACTTTTCCTCCATTAGACCTACTATATAATTCCCTGTTAAAAGATTAATCCCTCTTTAATGTGTGAGAATCAATTTAATTGTTCCTAAATATCTATTACTGTTTGACCTGGGGTAAGTCACTCCCTTAAGCTACTTCATTTGTAAAATAGAAAGTAATCATTCATCTAATAGTAATTAAGAAACTTCTGTGTCCTAGGGGCTGAGGGTACAAAGACAAAAAAAAAATATTCTGTGCCCTCAAGGAACTTACATTAATAAAATATGAGCATAGAAAATTTACAACAAAATATAAGCAAAGTAATTTCCCAGGGGTGGGGGAGTGGATAGAGCATTAGAAACTGGGAGATCAGGATAGACTTCTTATAGACACTTACTAGCTGTGTGACCCTGGGCAAGTCACTTAACCCTGTTTGCCTCAGTTTCCTCATCTGTAAAATGAGCTGGAGAAGAAAATGGTAAATCACTCCAGGATCTGTGAAAAGAAACCCTCAAATGGAGCCATGAAGAGTTGGACCTGACTGAAAACACCACTCCAGGCGGTAGCACTGGAGCTGGGCTTTGAAAGCTAGGAGGCAGTGGTAAGAAGGGCCTGTTTGGGGACTTACAGGACAACCTGTCTCAGGGCACCGAGAGGAGAGGTGGAATGTTGTGAGTGGGACAGAGCAAACAAGCTGGCTCGACTGGAGGGACCATAAGGTGAAAGGGGTGGAGGATGTATTTTAAAACAGAAACACTAGAGAAGGCACACGCTGGAGCCAGCTCATACCCTATTCCTGAGCCGGTTGTTAAGTGTTCAGTATGAGTATTCACACCTTGTAAATCAGCATTCTCTACAAATTGGGGCTTTATTTATTGTTTTGTTGATTGTCTAGACTTAAGAAAGAGTTAATAAAGCAAATAAAACTTAAATGGGTGTGTACATATAAGTTCCCCCTCCCCTCCAAGAGAGAGCTAATTAAACATTTACCAACACATCCCTATATTGCTCCATAACTACCTGAGTTCAGCAGAAATGCACTAAAAGACTGAATGAAGTCATCAGATCTGGTGGGTGAAAGCTAAAAATCTTTAAAATAATAATAATTATTATTATTTAAGATATAATTATTATCCTATAATATGTAATGAGTATTGTGATACCTCATAATTATTATATACTATATGATAATTATATAAAACTGATTATTATTACATTATTATAACAACTGTCATTTACATAGTTCTTAAAGGTTTGCAAAATGCTTTACATCCACTATCTCATTTGAACCCCAGAATATCCCTGGACTAGAAGCAAGGAAACCAACTAGGAGGTTGTTGCAATAGTCCAGATAAAAATAAAATAAAATAAAATTTAAAAAAATAGTACAGGTAAGTGGTGATGAAAGCTTTATCTAAGACCATTGGTGGTGTATGAGTAGAGAGAAGAGGTTGGGGTGTGAGGTACTTTGAATATGATCATGTGATTGTAGAACTAGAAATGGGCACAGTGGTTATCTGTTCTCACCCTATTCCCATTTTGTGAATGAGAAATCAAGGGCCAGAAAGGTTGACTAGCCCAAGATCACAAAGATAGTAGAATAGAAGAATCAGGATTTGAACCCAGGCCCTTAATTTCAAATCCAGTGTTTCTCCTACTACACTTCACTACCTCGTACTTATATTAATTATGGCACAAAGTTGTTCTGAAGAAAGCACTTTGTAAAACCTTAAAACATAATAGAAATGTGAGTTCTTGGTATTATATTTAATATTCCACAAGACTTCTTTTTTTTTTTGGTCTAGACCTGTGGTTTCATTGATATTGTATTCTACAAATACAGTTCAGAAACTGTTCTACAACTTATAATTATAGACAGTAGCCTGGGGTATGATTTTTTTAGGGTTTCTCAATGAGTCAAAAATCACACTTGAACTTGGGTGTCTCTCATTCTCAAGCCTGCTCTCATTTCACTGTGCAATACTGTCTCCCTATAGGCTTAATATAAAAACTAAATTATTATTGCTTCCCTAGTAAAAGGCAGAGGGCAGGGAGAAGAAATAGCTTCTAGTCCTTTTGTTCTCTGAATGAAAGGTCAGCAGAGGGTACTCTATACAAAGGGGCTACCAGAGGTCCTCAAGGACCTCTCTAACTGAGGTGAATGCTGAAGAAACTGGAAGGCCATTTATCTGTACACAAAGACATGGCAAACCTCTAGATAAATCTAGGGAATCTAGTTACCTATTTCATTTTGCATGTATGTATTTGAGTTCCCCTAAATTGTACATCCCTAGGAAAAGTCATGAGTTTAGGCGGTACACTAAGCTGCCTGAGGGCTAAGGTGCAATATATACAAAGGACTAGTTCTAATGATATTGTATTAGGTCAGTAACAACTGGATCCTTGAAATCTTCTAAATCCTCCCCTATTCTCTCATGTGTGCGTGTGTCATAGGATCATAGCATCAACAAAATCATAAATTTAGAGTATAAGGAATCTTTGAGATAATCTAATCCAACTTCCAGGTCCTCAACTCTACCCAGTGTACACACCACCTTCCTTACTCTCAGGAGTTGTAAGACCCTGACACAGAATCTTTCAGTTGAGAGGAACCTCAGAAATCCTTTAGTCAACTTCCCCATCATTATAGCCAGGAAAATAGGGCATTCTAGAGCATGGAATTCCCTGGGACAAAGGTAATAAGCATCAGATATGGACTTGAATTGATGCCCTCTCAATCCAGAACTGTTTCCAAGTTCAGTAGACCAGCCAACCACCCAACCAATGCCAATGACTTTTTCCCTATTATATCACTGGGCTGACAAAAGTCCTTCATTTGGGTCATTAACATAAGACATTGGCAAGATTGAAATATCAGATATCTATAAGAGATAGTGAAAAAAGCAGTGATTTGCATCATTGAATTTAGAGATGGGGTTTAGTTTTGGCCCTTAACTACCATATTACCTTAGGCAAACTACTGAATCCCTCCAAACATGTTTTGTCTTTTATTATTTTGGGGGGGAGAGTGATCTCTAAGGTGTCTTGAATGTATAAGTCACCTGTAATATGGTGTGGCCATGCAGCTGAGATCTAGAACATTTACATCCTGTACTTACAATGCCCTTCTTACTCAAAGGAAAATTCTGATCTCAAATCTTCTCTATTCATCTTACACAAATCATTTAAAGACAAAGTCTCTCCCTGAACTGATTCTGGTAATCAGTAGGTGGTCTCTGATTGTATAGGGTGAGCTAAATAATCCCACTTTAGTTCTAAATATAAACTGGGGAACCAAGTGGAATACCTTTTTAGTCTCTGGACCTGTAGGGAGTATTCCCTTGAAAAATGGATGCTCTTGGGGCGGCTAGGTGGAACAGTGAACAGAGCACCAGCCCTGGAGTCAGGAGGACCTAAGTTCAAATCCAACCTCAGACACTTGACATTAGCTGTGTGACCTTGGGCAAGTCACTTAACCCCAATTGCCTTACCTTCTTCCCTCAAAGAAAGATGATTCCTCTTTCCTAAAATAGAAACTGGGAAGGAAATCAGAATTGGAGCTGGGATTATCTCCAAGCTATATAAAAATAAGATTAATGTCACCAAGCCAGGATGAAACTAAACTACGGAGGATAAATGCAATGGAAATGGCCCCCAATCATTTCATTTCTGCATGTATAGAATGGGCACCCTTTTGCTGGAGCTGTGAGAGTCTCAGGTGTAATCTCAATCAAACCAGGAAAGGAGCTCCTAAACTATAGTGGTAATAGAACACAACAGATATTAATTAAGCACCTAGTGTATGCAGAGATCTGTGCACTAAGGACACCCAGAGAGAATGTCTTCATGGGCCCCAGAGAAGGACTCTAGGAGAGAATTTTTCAGAAGGGGGCAGCAGACATCTGTGTCTGGAAGAGGGGGTGAGGGGTCACGCAAGAGCAATGAAGAAGACCCACCAGTAGGGGGCAGCAAAGGCCATGAGGGCTGTATGTGCAGGCTACCCATAGGAGAATATTCTTTCGTGGACCGTTGGAGTAACAACAATATTAAATCACATTTCTTAGCATTTGTAAGCTTTGCACAACATTCTCTTCACAACCATCTTATAAGTTAGGTAGTTCAAGTTTCTTTGTTTTGTTGTTATTTTATAAAGAAGCTGGAACAACAAGAGTTGAAATGACTTGTAGGTGGTCACACAACCAGAGTATAGACTATGATACAAGATTCAGAGCTGGCAGGAACCCCATCATTTTATCTTCTACATAAGACCTCTCCTGGTTCCCATTAGTCTTACCCTGTATTTGCCATGGATTTAGATCATGTACATGTGTGTGTATTAGAGAGAGGCAACATGGCATAGTCAATTAAAAGACAACTTCACAACCAGATAAGACTTGGGTTCAATTCTCACTTCTGATACATACTGGCTTTGTGACCCTGGGTAAGGCTCAGTATTCTAGGTAACTTTCCAGGACTACAAGTTGCAGAGAAGGGGATAGCCTGCATAGTAGAGTTTCTTCATCTGAGAGTTCCCTAAACCAATTAAATCACAGGTCCCAAAAAAGCAAAGTGACTTGCCTTAGGTCTGAGGCAATTGGAATGAGCATTGGAATTCAGTTCTTTCTAATGTGAAGTATAGCACTCTTTCCCCCAAACCATACCAGTAACATTCTAAGAAGCAGACAAAAAAGGAAATTCCCCTAGGTGGTTCAGTATGGAAGCAAAGTCTCCATAAAATGGCTCCCAAGGGGAAGGGCCCAATGTAGTTCAAAAGGCCAGGAGTAGGCAGAGATCTTTGATGAACAACAATATGCTCACACCAGGTTACCTGACTTCAAAACTTCTTTTTTTTTTTTTTTGCCTTTTTTTGGGGGGAGGGCAACTGGGGTTAAGTAACTTGCCCGAGGTTACATGGCTAGTTTTTTTGTGTGGGTGTTAAGTGTCTAAGGCTGGAACCAAACTCTGGTCCTCCTGACTCTGGGGCCAGCACTTTACTCACTGCGCCACCCAGCGGCCCTGCCTTCAAAATATCTAGAAGGGATTTCAAGACTCAGCTGGACAAAGAGGATCTCTAATGCCTCTTCGAAATCTAAAAGTCTATGAAATAGATTGAATAAACCACCTTAATTCAAAAGGATAAAATGGCATGAAAATACAAAATTTATCCAGAGAATGATTGTGTGTGTCAGTTAAAACAGTATTCTTAAGATAATTTTCTTCATTCACTTACTGTTGAAATTGATAATGAATGTTTGAAATGTGTCCAGTTGCTCACAATTCTTATGAGTCTTCACTTGTTTTCTAAAAGAAATAACCATAAGCGCCAGCCCCAAGTAGGGAGGACCCAAGATCGGTTCAGATACTTAACACACACACACACACACACACACACACACAAAATGGCTGTGTAACCTTGGGCAAGTTACTTAACCCCAATTGCTTTAAAAAAAAAAAATTAACCATAAACCGTATCAAGACATATGGTAGAGTCTTCATCAACAGCACTTCCCTGTCCATGAGGAAATGGGAAATTTTTGTTTTTAAGCAATAGGGGTTAAGTAACTTGCTCAAGGTTACATGGCCAGTTATTTCTGGGTATGGTGCTAAGTATCTGAGCCCGGATTTGATCCCCAGGTCATCCTGACACTGGAACCGGTACTTTTACTCTCTGAGCCAACTGGCTGCCCCTAGTGGGAAAAAATTTTTTAAATTTCTAACATCTCTTAGCAAGTGTCTAAGTAATTTATTTGTATTGTCAATTCACTCACTCCTAACCTCCAGCTCTAAGTTTTCTTCAATATTAGGCACTGGATCCTATGTAAGTTTTTCCTGATCCTCCTCCATGCTCCTCCATGCCCACCTTGTTCTCCTTTCTCAAATAATGTGACATATATTTATCAATGAATATTCTATAATATCCCTTTAGTAGAATGTAAACTTCAAGAGGAAAAGGACTATTTTGTTTTGTCTACTTAAACACAAAACCGGCCCTTGGATTGGAAAAGATCAGTTTGTGCCCCTATCCTAAAGTGGAGCAATGCCAAAAAATGCTCAAATTACCAAACAATTGTACTCATTTCACATGTCAAAAAGGTTATTCTTAAAATTCTGCAAGCTAAGCTTCAGCAACATGTAAACCAAGAATTATCAAAAGAGCAGGCTTGTTTTCAAAGAGGCAGAGGAGCTAAAAACCAAATTGCCAACATCTCCTGGATTATGGAGAAAGCCAGGGAGTTCCAGAAAAACATCTACTTCTGTTTCACTGACTACACTAAAGCCTTTAACTCTATGGATCACAAGAAAATGTAGTACGTCCTCAAAGCACCATGAAGTACCAGATCATCCTACTTGTCTCTTGAGGAACCTGTACGTGGGTCAAGAAGCAACAGTTAGACCCAGACATGGAATATCTAATTGGCTTAAAACAGGAAAAAGAGTATGACAAAATTTTATATTTTCACCTTATTTATTTAACTTATATGCAAAGTATATCATGCAAAATGCCAGACTGGATAAATTAAAAACTAGAATTAAATTGCTGGGAGAAATACCAACAATATCAGATATGCAGACAATACCACTCTTAGGTCAGAAAGAGGAATTAAGAAGCTTCTGAATGAGGGTGAAAGAGGACAGTATAAAAGCTGACTAGCAGCTAAACATTAAAAACATTTAAAACTTGGTAACTGGTCCCATTACTTCCTGGAAAATAGAGGAAGAAGAAAGGGAAGCAGTGTCACATTTTATATTCTTGCACTCAATGATCACTGCAGACAGTGACTGCAGTCATGAAAGTAAAAGAAACTTGCTCCTTGGAAGGAACTATAGTTTTTCCATGGCTATGAGAGTTTGATTATAAGGAAAACTGAACACCACAGAATTGATACTTTCAAATTGTGGAGCTGGAGAAGTCTTTTGAGAATCCTAGGTCAGCAAGGAGATCAAATAAGTCAATACTTAGAGAAATTAATTCAGGCTATTCACTAGAAGGTCAAATACTGAAACTGAAGTTTAAATACTTGGACCACATAAGGAGAAGACAGGACTCATTGGAAGAGACTCTGATGTAGGGAAAGATTGAAGACAAAGGGAAAAGGGAATGGCAGAGGATGAGATGGATAGATAGCATCATGGGAAGAATGAACATGAATTTGGCAGACTTCAAGAGATAAGGGAGGATAGAAAGGCCTGGCATGCTATGATCCACGGGGTCACTAAGAGTCAGATACAACTGAACAAAACAAAAATTCCCAGAGCCAGGAAGTTATTAAGTGCTTAATCAATGTCTGTTAAATTGAATCAAGAGAGATTTTACACTTTTCTTGTCTTTTCCAATCACCAAAAGCTGATAGTCAGTGAAAATGACCTTTCAATTGCTTTTCTTATTTCCAGTTAGAGGACAAATTATTTCCTTTAAGTTTTTTGTTCAGTCATTTCTGACTCCTCAAGACCCCATTCAGGGTTTTCTTGGCAAAGATACTGTAGTGGTTTGCCATTTCCTTCTCCAGCTCTTTTTACAGGTGAGGAAACTGAAGCAAACAGGGTTAAGTGATTGACCCAGGTTCATACACCTAGTAAGTCCTCCTGACTCCTGGGGTAGAAATCTATCCATTGTACCACCTAGCTGCCCCTTCCTTAATGTTTAGAATACTATACAAACTTATAGAACACCAATATTCTCACAATGAATATCTTTGATTCAATTCCATTCAATAAGCAATTATTAAATTCTTACAATTCTTTCAAAATCCTGCTAGGAGCTAGGAAAACAAAAAGAAAAACTAATCCCTGCTTTAAAAATATTGCATTCTAAAGGAGTAAACACAATTAGGAATAATTGATAGACTAGAAATATTTGCCTTTCAAAGGTTAAAGAATTTAGAAAATTAACACACTAATCAACTAGCATTTATTAAGTAACTACTTAGTTCCTGGAACTGGTAATTTTTTTTTAACTGAACCTATGATTTCATCAGAGTACAAAACTTCCTACACAAAGATGTAATAGTAATGAAATTTGAAGATCCCTTTATATTGGCAAGCTAATGGGTACTTAGCACCTAGTTTCAAATTAAGCCTCTGTAAAGAAACAAGGTATGAACCCATGTTACTGACAGAACAGGAAGGGGCTAAAAAGGGAGGAGCTAATATGTATATAAGGAAAAGCACAAGCTGGAAAGTCAAAATTTCCTGGAGTAAGCATCATGGAGGCAGAACAGCTGTTCTTGGGGTGTGTGGACGGGGGAAGAGAGAGAGACAGACAGACAGACAGACAGACAGAGACAGAGAGAAGACAGAGAGAGAGAGAGAGAATTTTTCTCAGCAAGCATCTGGAGACTGGGTTGCTACTGCTGGAGTGAAGAATTGAGAAGAACTGAGAAGAGAAATGAGAACTGAGAACTGACACAGAACTGAGACTTGCAGTGGTAAGACTTCCAAGGGACAGCTGGAGCTATTGAAGACTGAGGAAGCATGACTGTGGTGCTGGTATTTTGTACAAATGTTATGGCTTTGTTAATGTGTATGGATGTTATTTTGGCTTTGTTAAGCCTTGTCTTCCCAGAAACAGAGACTGTGAAGGATTTGAGATGGACTGGACACTGTGAGTTTCAATGTGGAGCAGGAACTGCACAGAGAGCTAAACAAGGGACTGGGAGCTGTCTGCCTTTGAACCCAGGTGACAGTTTGGTGGATTCAGGTAGGAACTACCTGCCCCAAGTCAAGGTGAAAAGATACTGAGTAGTGACTGATGAAGTTGTAATTTACTTCTGACCTAGGGGTGGATGGCTTTTGTACTTTCCACTACCCCTTAAGAGGGTACTGAGTAATGACTGATGAAATTGTAATTTAATTGCATCCCATGGGTGGAGGGCTTTGACTTTTGTACTTTGTGTCCCTTAAGGAGCCCTCTGTAAGGATGATTGAATGATTGACTTATTAAATGATTGTACTTTGTTGAAAACCATGTGACCACTGTTGAAAACTATGTGGCCATTTTAGTGATAAGTTGTTGAGTTGTGACTTGGTGAATGCTGTATTTTGATTTTCTGTGATAAGTTGTAACATTCTGAATGCTGTATTTTGATTTTCTGTGAATGTTTTGCTCTGATTTGTTCCTGAATAAAGAGTTTGCTATACTATGTAATCAGAATCTTGAAAACTGTTCACAGAAGCAGTCCTCTGGAAAGCTGCTCACCCGTGGCTTTACAAAGGACAAAAATGAAATACCCTCTGCCTTCAAGGAGCTTACATTTTACCTGTGGCTGGTGCAAACCACAAAACTACCATCTTTCCTATGTACCATTGAAAATGTTCTTCTGGAGTTCTCTTACTCTTAGTGGTTGAGGGTTTTTTTTTTTCTTTCTTCTAATTTCTGACACAAGTTTAATTATTTGTATGCAACTTCCAGTGTGGATACATTTCATTTTGCAAACATTGTCATGAAAATGGATGGCAATACTACGTAAGAGTCAGAGCCAAAGAGTCAGATCCCCTGGCTGGGGATCTTTGAAAAAGTTTTAAATAATAGGAACTTTTTCAATGGATAAAAATAAATTTACAGCCTCTGAAACTAATATTTAAAAGTTGGGCATAATCCTAAGAAATCTTGTGTGTGCAAGTGACATTTTTGTATTGTTATGTAGCATATAAATGTGAAAAAACTGAATAATTCTTCAACAACAAATATCAAGAGGGAGAAAATCACCTCATTATTCATTCACTTGTTGCCGATATGTATCATGCAACTCTTGTTTACAGTTTTCAGCTGGGTTTTTTCAGAAAAAATTTATTTAAAAAACCAGTATCTTTTTGCACCTCCTAATTTAATATTATGGAATTTGGCACAGTTCCAAATCACCTAAAACAGAAGCACTCAAGTGGGAGATTCCAGTGACCTGCTTTAGGAGACAGGAGGACTAGTACACAGTGGATATTCTTCATTGATCAACTATGTGGTTGGGAGCTGCAAAGAATAGAACGTCCATGCAAGCACCAGCCCTCCTTTCTCCCAGAAACAGGTCCCTAGGATATCCTATTGTAGGTAGTCTGGGCATGTGCAAAACCTATTACATTAATATTTATAATATCAATTGATAGATATACCAGCAATCTCTTTCATAGGTCACTGTGACCAAAAAATTAATCACCTTTTCAAGTGAATACCAATTAATCAATTAAGTCAATCATAGTATAAATCAATCAACAAACATTTAAATAGGGGCAAGGACTACAAAAGCCCTACTCTAATGCCATATCTTGACATAGAAGTGACCATGGGTCTTTGAAGGCTATGTCTGTGGAGCATAAGCTTTACCAGGTTCTGCAACCTAGCCTGGCCTTAGTATTGGACTTTATGTTTGTTATATGAAAACCAGTATTGCTAAATACAGGGCAACTCATCATCAATAGATTAGTGGTTAGGTGATTAATTTTGGCCACAATGACCTATGAAAGAGATTAGTCACTTACGATCAAAGCAATGCATATTTTTGCCACTTTTATTATATAATTAATTCCATTTTTCTTTCCCCAAAAAGCTGACAAATTCACAAATCTATCAACAACATACTATCAAATACTTTCACTTTTTTATTGTCTTGACAAAGCAGATAGGGGATCTAGTGAATCTTAAAATTATTTAAACTTGCATTTCTCTGATCATTCAATATTTTTAACATTTCATGTAATGATATTTCTGTGTGTGTGTGTTGTTTTCAAAATAGTTGATTTAACCACTTACTAACTGAAGAATGGCTCTTACTCATGAATTTGTTCCTTGTACATTCGGAATAATAGGTTTTAATCAAAGGCTTGCTTTTTTCCCCCATTTACTTCTTTCTCTTTCATTCTGAAAAAAAAAAAAGATGTTTTCTGTCATATAAAGAATTTTTTTTAAATAATCAAGTTCAGGTATTTTGTGTCATATATTTCTCTCATAGGCTTATTAAGAATTTGCACTGTCTTCACTTTTGTGAATGAGATAATCTCTTGATCTTTGGGGTGTTTTTTTTTTCTATCGTATGCTTTTCTATTTAGATCATTGATTTGTTTACAATTGATTGTATTGTTTGGTGGGAGATTTTGGTCCGTTACTATTTTTTACCAAGCTTCTATCCATTTTACCCCAGCCATTTTTTAAAATAATAAATATTTTCCCAGTATTTTGTGATTGTTTCTAAGTTTATCAAATACTAAACTACTAGATATATCTGGTTATAGTGCAGTATTGTCTAACTTATTCTATTATATTTTAAAAGGTTTGTTTGTTTTTTTGCTTTACTTGTTGCAAGATAAATTAGATAATTATTGCTTTATATTATAATCTGAAAACTGGAAATCGAAGTCCCCCTACCTCCTTTTTCCTTTCATCATTTCTATTGATATTCTTGACCTTTATTTTCACAAGAATTTTGTTATTTTGTTTAATCTTATAACAAATACTATTGGTATTTTAATAGGGCACTGGGCTTAAGGCACTTAGAGTTAGAAAGATTTTCTGCTTCAATATAGGTTCAAACAGTTATTATCTGTGTGCTCTTTTTACTTAATCTCTCTGAGTGTATTGGACTAAATGTCCTCTAGGGTTCCTTCCAGTTCTAAATCTATAATTGTATGATAAAGTTACAGATTAATTTGGAGTGTATTTTGATCTCCACTATATTGGGTTACCCCAACTATGAATGTTGACTGTCTCTCCAATTATTTTGTTCTTTATTTTATTTTTTTTATTCCTTATTTTAATTTTTAAATTTTGCTATGTAGTTAGTTGGCTTTATGTGTCACATGCATGTTTTTGACAGACTAATTCACAGATTGCTCTGAGACCTATCATAAATTTTAACACAATTTTAATTCCTCTCTTTACAAATTCATTCAGAAATCAATACTAAGATTTCTATACCATTCTACTGACTAAATTTGACAGTCAAAATGATTTGTCAAGCATTTGTTAATTGGAAGAGAGTATAGCGCATAAAACCTCCCAGTACTTCAATAGTGGCTAAAGCACAGGCCATGGAGTCTGGAAGACCTAAATTCAAATCTTGCCTTAGACACTGCCTATCTGTGTGACCCTGAGAAAGTCATTTCACTTCTATGTGCTTCAGTTTCCTTATTTATAAAATAGAATAAAAGTAGAAATCTCTTCATACAGCTATTATGACGTTCAAATAAATTAGGATTTGTAAAATGCTTCATAAACCTTAAAATGTTATATAAATGCTAGCTGTCATCATCATCATCATGTCATTCTCAAATCTGACCCCATCACACCTCTTGAATATAATTGTAGATATCCCAGCTCTTTCATCACTACCCTCAGTCCCTTGAGACCACTGTAGATCTTAAAACAACTCTGGATTTTTTTAAAACTTTGTAATATTGTTGCTAGATCCCCACTTAGTTTTTTCCATCTATTCTTTAAGACAGTTTTGGGTTCTATCACCTTCACTGTTGTTTGCTAACATTTAACATGTATATGGAATTTCTCTCTAGTGATTTAGTGTTTCATCATTGATATTCATCATTGATTGTATGTCAAATGTCTCTTACTGGCAAGTTCGCTCTAGAAATTACCTGAAGGCAATTTCAAGAAGATGTTGGATCCTCACTTGACAGATATGTTATAGTGGAAATTAATTTCATGGATAGGTTGGAATAGATGGCCTCTAAGTTTTCTTCCAACTCTCAAATCCTGTAATTCTGGTTTGTTCCTGGGCAAATTCGTCTGTCAAAGGCTCTAGTCAGGTTTCCTTTTTCCTGTATAAATGTTTAAAAATGTTGCATGAGATAAATTTTTTTCTCTTGGCATATTATTCATAATTTAGCTAGTTAGGAGATTCTGAAGTAAGACCTACATTCCATATTTTTCTCTATTTTCTTGTGATGGCCAAATTATGCTCTAGCTAGATAAGTTTTATAGTTTTCTTTTTAGCTACTTATAAGGTCTTTCTTTATTGATGAAGCTCTGCCATGTAATGGTTATGTGGATGAATGAGTTAAAGCTCATGATTCTCTCTGAGGTCTGGTGAACTCTATTCATTTGGAGTATATTCATTGTTCTTACTAATTCTAGCAATTTCTTAAGCAATTTCTTGAAAAAATGGTGTTTCGGTTCTTTCTTTGCATATTGAGGGTAAATGTAATCATTCTTATATTATCTCTCTGAGCTTGGTCTTCTAGTTCTATTATCTTTTCTTGTTTGTAAAGTTTTAGAATTTTCTTTCCAGTCGTATTGTCCATTTTTCTTATTTTTCTTCATTGTCTGTTACTTTTACTTATCAATCTTCCAAACTGATCACTTTCTTTTCCATTGATTTTATTCCTTTATTTAGGTTTTCCAATGTTTTTTTTTTTCCACATTGTTGACATTTTTATGAATTGCTCTAGTTCCATTTTTATGGACAATAGATATCTCATCATGGACAACACATTTTTATTTTCTGACTTTTATTTTCTCTCTTGACACCAATTCTTCCTTCATTTTCATTAAAATGCTTAATGTTCAATTTGATATGCTGTGTGTTAGATACAATTCCAGAAGTGCTGTTGAAGCCGTTGGGCTGCTGAATACATTTTTTCTTTAGGAAATTTCTAAGAAATTCTTTTTATGTATTATAGTCTCTTTGGAGGAGAGATTTCTTTCTTCTACTTGTTTATTTCTTTGTCCTTTCCTTTTCTTTATCTAAGAATCTATTCTCCTTGAGAACAAGTTTGGCTCTTCCATTGTTCTCTTTTCTTACCACTTCTATTTTTTATTTGAGGTAGGAGGTGTTTTTATTTATTCACATCAAGGGTATAAGGGGTTAGTGTCCTTGTGACATGACTTCTTCAGGTAGTCAGAACTTGCAGAACAATCTTTTTTAACAATAATATTCTTTTGGTGGTAATGTATAGCTATAATCATGAAAACCACAACCTCTGAAGAATCAAAATTGTGGGTTATGCAAAGGGAAAGGGAGTAATATATATTATGTATAAATGGGATGTAGTTTATTACCAATGAACTGGATGAAAGAAGCTGCCTGAAGGATATAATCAAAGAGATCAGTGATTAGAAAAGAAGATTATCCTATCATGCTGTGAAAGCATGGGTTAACAAATAGATAGTTTGGGTACAATACAGCTATTTATATAATATTAAGAGACCAAGAGGAAGGCTCCAGTCTCCAGTAGGATGGATAGAATTCCATGGAAGACTAATAGGAAGACATGGACAAAACCACACAGGAAAAGAAAGTATGGATGGGGGCAGGGGGGTGGCTAGGTGGCACAGTGAATAGAGCACAGGCCCTGGAGTCAGGAGGACCTGAGTTCAAATGCAGCCTCAGACACTTAACACTCACTAGCTGTGTGACTTTGGGCAAGTCACTTAACCCCAATTGTCCTGCCTTCCCCCCTCAAAAAAAAAAGTATGGATGGGTTATAATTTGTACCATTGGAAGGCATACCCACACCAATGTGGTAACATCCTTTTAACTACTGATGTATACGTTACTATGCAATCCTTGACCTCATTTACCTATCCTGTTATGTCTAAAAATGCTGTGACTTTCCAGAAGCCCCTTCACCTTCTTTGGGCAATAGCTTGGCCATGGCAGAAGGACAAGTATCATATACTTTATGAAGGCCACTCCAGAATTCTTCCTGTTCTCCATAATTTATGAAAATAATATTGACTGGAATGGGTCCTATCCCACCAAATCAAATTTTCTCCCATTTATTAGCTCACTTTACTTATTGTTTGTATGTTGAATTTGTATACAGACATCTCAAACCATTGGGATTCACCACTGGCTCCTTTCTTATTGTTTTCTATTCATTTCTGGGCTTTTTTGCTCCTTATTCATGTATCAATTTTTGCTATGCCATAGCTACTTTCTATAGCATTTGACTTGATAGATGAACATAAGCATTTTTCTTCCCCCATTCTCCCTTTGAATTTATCTTTATTTATCCAATCAATCTTTTGATTACATCTGCAAAATTCAAAAATGCATTTAGTCAGACATTTTTAGATGCCCTTCATTCCTGGTCAAAATCCTATCTTTCTCTTAAGGAAAAAGTAGTGGCTATTTATCAGAAGGTCAATACACTGAAAGTCAATACAGAGTGTGAAGACTGTCCCATCCTTTGTATTTTAATCATGGTCCAGAAATCCACATCCTGTTTTCAGACACCAACTGTTAACTAGTTGTTCACTTACCAAAGCTGCCTTTATTTGAGCCTCACCTTCCTCATTTGTAAAACTTGCATGACCTACCTTGCAGTACTGTTAAGACAAAACCCTTGGAAAACTTTAAAGTGCTATCAAAATGTGAGTGATTATTTTTATTAATAATAATTGCTCACAATCACATAGTCCTTTAAGTTTCACAAAATGCTTCATATACATAAACTGATTATAATAGCTGTCTTCAAAACTCTGATAATGATTTAGTATCTTTTCCCTAGAAGAATGACAAGAGCCTGAATCTACCCTTTTTAAAAACATGATTAGATGACATTAATGTATCCTTTGTGATGCTTATGTAAAAGATAGTATGCAATTCTCCAAGTGCTTAAAAAAATCATTCCATTCATTGCAAATAATAGTGTCATCAATGTAACAAACAGGTGTTGAAACAAGTATATACCCACATGCCCAGAACCAAAGACTCTAGACAACTGAATCCACATTATTTCTCCTTTGTCACCAGAATCTGTACCCCCTTTTATCTGTATATGGAGAAAAATAAGAGGTGAATATAATTAAGATGGTGTAGAGAAGTCTTGGTAATAGGAACTGGGGTACGATAAATTTTTCTAGTCATAAGGATGGTTTGGTGGGGGGGGATTAACAAATTGAATTGGATTGGTGACTTTTTTACAAACTCTCTTTAAGACTGAATACTCTTTTTTGGGGGGGGGGAAGTATGTCTTATACAATACTTTGTAATTTCCACATGCATAATGTTATAGTTGAACCTCACAGTCTTCCTATGTGGTGACCCGGATGGGGACGATATGACCTTGAACAACTCTCCCATATCCTTGGCCTGATTTCCTCACCTATAAAAGGAAGCAGCTTGGCTAGATAATCCCCCAGACCTCAAGTTCTAATCCTTTTAGTCCTATGCTAAAGAGGAGGAAATTGAGGCTCAGTGAGTGATTGAAGAGCCTAAAGTCACATAGCTAGTTAAGAAGCACTGGAGGGAAAAGAGCCCAGATCTTCTGATCACTAGAAAAAATTTAAGGGATTGTGGATTAATGGTTTATAGTGGTAAAATGAAATATTCTTTTTTTTGGCTTTATTAATTTGTTTGTTTACTTTTAGTTTACAAGATTCAGTTCTGCAATCCCTTGAGTTTCAAATTTTCTCCCTCTCCTTCCCTCTCCTCTTCCCCCCCCTCCCGCCCCCCACCATGGCAGCACGAAAGCAAGTGTAGGATTTGCAAATACTTTCACGTTAGATATTAGACAGGTTGTAAAGAAGGATTGTAACCTAAGGAATGAACAATGGGAAAAAGGAAACAAAACCAAACAAGAAAAAGAAAGAGAGCAGGAAGTTTCCTTCAGTTTGTATTCAAACTCTGTTCTTTCTAGTTCTTTCTCTGAATGTAGACATCTCCTTCCATCATGAGTCTTTTGGAATTGTCTTATAATTTTGCATTGCTGAGATAAAATGGAATATTCTTGTCAAGCATTATCATAACCTTCCAACAAGACACCTCCCCACCTCCAACCAAACTTATATCATGTCATGAAACTGACTTGGGGTACCTGAAGCATATGTGGCAGAGTACAAGTTCAGGCATGTCTGACCAATATGGTAAGACTCTGCATATGGAGCCAGTGACAGATTGTGTGTTGTTGGACCAACATAGTTGAATATGGAAAGGCCCATCCATTACCAACTTGGCCACAGGGCTGAGACTTTTTTCAGTGATAGCAATCCATAAAGACTGTGCATCGAAATAGAGAAGGGTTGTGTTCTGCTGTATTGGAAGGGTTACCCAACCAGCCTGGAGCTTTTTGCAGTGCTTTAAGGTTTACAGATTTTCCTCAAAACATTCTCTGAAATGAATCCTACAAGTATTCTAATCCCTGCTTCTCCGATGAGAAAACTGACATTCATAATGATGAAGTCCTTTGCTGCGGTAGCAGAGTCAGGAACTGAACCCTGGTCTTCTGACTCAGAGCCCAATGCTTTTACTATGATGTCATGCTGAGAAACGAGTGATCCTTCAAGTATTGAGAGTAGTAGAGAACACTAGACTAGGAGTCAGAAAGATCTCAATTCCAAACCCAGTTCTGGCACTTACTAGTTGGGTGACCCTGTGTAAGTTCCTTAGCTTTTGTGAGCCTCAGTTTCCTCATCTATAAAATAAGGATGAGAATGGTAATAATAATAATAATAATAATAATACATCTTCTCAGGAGGATTGTTATAAACATCAAATGATATAACAAAATAAAGTATTTTGTTAAATGGGTTGAGCAATTATTAATCACAGTCATAGAATATAAAAAGCTAGGGAAAGCTTCAGGTACATATTTCTACTTATTTATTACTAATTTGCCATTAGGTGCTTCTTGTCTTTCTTACTTGACTGAGTTTATTTTCAACTTCCAGAAAGACAATTCACTCTCCATTTTAAGAAAAAAAAAAGGCTTGCTGTTTGCAGCGGAAGGGAAGAGGAAGGAGATAAACGCTGATAGGATTGATGGGAGGTGGTTTTTTTCTCCCTTAAGCCTACCCGAAGTTAAAATGGTTTTCTATTTTTAAAAACCAGAGTGCAGTTGCTCCTGAGCACATCAGTGCATCTTGGCAGGTGCCCCAAGGAAGGTAATTGGCAGGTACCACTGAAGGTCAATGCAGAGTGTGAAGACTTCCCCATCCCTGGAGGATTCAACGACAGGAGCCCTGCAGGAAGGAGTACCTAGGCTCCTATTTAAACCACTTCTATTAATGGGGATTTCATTTCCCTCCTTGGGAAGCAATTATTTAATAAAGACATCAGTGCAAGCATCTTTGAAAAGTCTTCTTCCCCACATACCCTGAAAACCTCCTTCTTAACATTAAGTGGGACAGGGATTCACAGCAAGAGGAACAGATCCTTAATGTTAAACCATCTAGGAGCTAGCTTTTTTTTTTCCAGTTTTCCAAATCAAATAAATCAACTGGACTTACATACCATCATGCTGAACGTGAAAATCCAAGTTAGAAGTATGGTGTAAAGTTATATGTTCTCAACTGCTCATATTCCAGGATATATGATCTTTTTTAAAAAAATCTTTATTTTTGTTGCCTGCATTTATCTTGACCAGGTGATAATTCTTTATGTTGAAGCTGCTTTAGGCTCTGGACTGTTTATATCTCACCTCTTCAGTACCCTACTCCCCCCCAAAATCAGTACAGAGCAACTTTCCTCCTGGCACACTGATATTGTATCTTTATCCTATTATGTGGTTCCTATTTTTAACGTGTACAGTAAAACTGTCACACTAATAATGTCCTCACACCAAAAATTATTTTTGATCCTTGAAAGGTAAAATTTATGTGCTCAGTGTGTGTCAGTGTTCTTGGCAATCTAATTGAACAATTTTTTTCAGACAATTATTATAAATTTGACAAATTTGGCAGACCTATATGAGCTATTGGGCTGTATATATAACTTTGCACTTCTATATTTGAATAATTTTTGTTTATAATTTATTTAATTTCCATGTAACAAGGTAAACTTGAGAAATACAGTCAAACTCTTTCATAGACTCAGAAGAGTCAAGGCAGAAAAAATGTAAAGACTCAAAGTCATTTGGGCCAGTCCCCAGACTCTGGGCAGGCAAGCACCTAAACCAGGGGTTGGGAACCTGCAATCTACAGGCCACACGTGGCCCTCTAGGTCCTCAAATGTATCTGTTTGACTGAATGAAGTTTGGATTCAGTCAAAGGGCTTCACTTGAGGACCTAAAGGGCCACATGTGGCCTCAAGGCTATACTGTGTTTCCCCGATAATAAGACCTATCCCGAAAATAAGCCCTCCCCTTACTGTGTAAGATTCCTCTAAAATAAGCCCTCCCCCGAAAATAAGCCCTATTGAGATTGCTACTGTAGTGAAGGTGATCCCCTGTGCTACACGCTACATTACAGTACCCTCTGTATGCACCGTCCC